>NC_091978.1:108202833-108534499 GCF_044704955.1 Pristiophorus japonicus
CCCTTGTTTGATTATCTGCACTGCTTGTTCTGCCTGGCCGTTTGAGGCTGGCTTGAACGGTGCCGTTCTGACATGGTTAATTCCATTGCCTGCTATGAAGTCCTGGAATTCAGTGCTTGTGAAGCACGGGCCATTGTCACTAACCAAGATGCCTGGCAGACCGTGGGCGGTGAACATTGCCCCTAGACTTTCTACCGTGGCAGAGGATGTGCTTGAATTTAAAATGTCACATTCGATCCATTTGGAGTAAGCGTCTACTACAACCAAAAACATTTTTCCTATGAAAGGACCTGCGTAGTCCACATGGATGCATGACCAAGGCTTGGCGGGCCAGGACCAGGGGCTAAGAGGGGCTTCCTTGGAAGCATTGCCCAGCTGGTCACACGTGTTGCACCTGCAAACACAAAGTTCAAGATCTGCGTCTATCCTTGGCCACCAAACGTGTGACCTGGCAATAACCTTCATCATGACAATGCCCGGGTGCTCATTGTGGAGTTCTCTGATGAACACCTCTCTGCCCATCTGGGGCATGACTACGCAGTTTCCCCACAGTAGGCAATCGGCCTGAATCGAGAATTCATCCCTGCGCCTGTGAAATGGTTTATATTCCTCAGGGCATGCCCCGTAGGTAGCTGTCCAGTCCCCATTCAGGACACATTTCTTGACTAAAGGCAATAGCGGGACTCTATTTGTCCAGAATCTGATCTGACGGGCTGTCACGGGTGAGCCTTCGCTTCCGAAAGCTTCAACAGCCATGACCATCTCAGCAGCATGCTTGGTAGTCCCCTCAGTGGTGGCTAGTGGGAGCCTGCTGAGTGTATCGGCGCAGTTTCCGGTGCCCGGTCTGTGCCGAATTGTATAGTCATAGGCGGCTAACGTGAATGCCCACCTCTGTATGCGGGCCGATGCGTTTGCATTTATAGCCTTGTTGTCGGCCAAAAGGGACGTTAGGGGTTTGTGATCTGTCTCCAGCTCAAATTTCCTGCCAAACAGCTACTGGTGCATTTTCTTTACTGCATATACACATGCAAGCACCTCCTTTTCTACCATCCCGTAGCCCCTTTCTGCCTGGGACAGACTTCTGGAGGCATAAGCTACCGGCTGTAACTGACCCTTGGCATTGACAAGCTGCAACACACACCCGACCCCACAGGACGACGCATCGCATGTTAAAACTCATTCCTTACACGGGTCATACAACGTTAACAGATTGTTGGAGCATAACAAATTGCATGCTCATCAAAAACCCTTTCCTGGCTGTCCCCCCAGACCCATTCGCGACCTTTGCATAGGAGCACATGTAGCGGCTCTAGCAGCGTGCTCAATTTGGGAAGAAAGTTACCAAAATAGTTCAGGAGCCCCAGGAACGAACGCAGCTCCGTCGTCTTGTGGGGTCTGGGTGCTCTCTGGGTCGCTTCCGTCTTGGACGCAGTAGGGCTGATCCTGCCTGCTGCTACCCTCATCCCCAGGAATTCTACCTCTGGAGCTAGGAAGACACACTTCGCCTTTTTCAGTCGCAGCCCTACCCGGTCCAGTCTGCGTAGCACCTTTTCCAGGTTGTGGAGGTGTTCTTCAGTATCGCAACCCGTGATGAGGATGTCGTCTTGAAAAACCACCGTCCCTGGAATCGACTTAAGGAGGATTTCCATATTTCGTTGGAAGATCTCAGCGGCCAAGCGAATCTCAAACGGACATCTGTTGTACTCAAACAACCCCTTGTGTGTCGTGATGGTGGTCAGCTTCCTCGTCGCCATTGATACGTCCTTACTATACAGTATAAATGCACACGAGGCCCATGCTTGAGAGAAGGTCAGTCTGTGACCTGTCCTTTATTCCATAGCACTCAAGTGATGAAGGTGGGTGGAGCTTCCCCTTTTATACCTGAAGGTCCAGGTTAGGAGTGTCTCCGAAAAGTTCACCACCTAGTGGTCATTGTTCTCACAGTGTACAACTTGTCAGTTTATACATGGGTTACAATGCTGGTTGAATACATGACATCAATATATAGATAAATTCAGATACTTAAAGGACAGAAACAGTCAGATCGAATCATAGAGTGATACAGCGCAGATGGAGGCCATTCAGCCTATCAGCATCATCATAGGTAGTCCCTCGAAATCAAGGAAGACTTGCTTCCACTCTAAAAGTGAGTCCTCAAGTGACTGTACAGTCCAATGTGGGAATTACAGTCACTGTCACAGGTGGAGCAGACAGAGGTTGAAGGAAAGGGTGGGTGGGGAGTCTGGTTTGCCGCACACTCCTTCCGTTGTCTGCGCTTGGTTTCTGCATGCTCTTGGTGACGAGATGCGAGGTGTTCAGCGCCCTCCCGGATACTTTGGGTGGTCTTGGGCCAGAGATTCCAGGTGCTGGTGGGGATGTTGCACTTTATCAGGGAGGCATTGAGGGTGTCCTTGAAATGTTTCCTCTGACCACCTGGGGCTTGCTTGCTGTGTAGGAGTTCCGAGTAGAGCGCTTGCTTTGGGAGTCTCATGTCGGGCATGCGGACGATGTGGCCCGTCCAACGGAGCTGGTCAAGTGTGGTCAGTGCTTTGATGCTGGGGATATTGGCCTGAGCAAGAACACTGATGTTGGTGCGTCTATCCTCCCAGTGGATTTGCAGGATCTTGCGGAAGCAGCGCTGATGGCATTTTTCCACCACTTTGAGGTGTCTACTGTATATAGTCCACGTCTCTGAGCCACATAGGAGGGCGGGTATCACTAGAGCCCTGTAGACCATAAGCTTCCTTGCTGCAATGCTCCATCTCACTCTCAACAAGCACCCCACTGGAGTGGAACTAAACTATAGAACCAATGGGAACCTGTTCAATCTTCATCGTCTCCAGGTTAGATCCAAGGTCATCCCATCCTCTGCCATCGAACTACAGTACACAGATGACGCTTGCGTCTGCGCACATTCAGCCAATCATGCCTCTGCTCGCTCTTTGGTAAAGCTATTCAATTAGTCCCACTCCCCTGCTCCTTCCCGAGAGCCCTGTATTTTTTTCCTTCAATTATTTATCCAATTCCTTTCTGAAAGTTAAAATTAAATCTGCTTCCAGCACCCTTTCAGGCAGTGCATTCCAGATTCAAGCAAAAATAATCAGACACGACACGAGAGAAAAAAAATTGTGCAACGATTGGTTATGATCTGGATAAAGCTAAGGATCCCATATGCTTTTTTTAACAGCCTTATCAACTTGTCCTGCCACTTTGAAAGATTTGTGTACAACACATCCCCAGGTCCCTCTGTTCCTGCACCCACTTAAAATTGTACCACTTAGGTTATATTACCTCTCTTCATTCTTCCTACCAAAATATATCACTTCACACCGCTTTGCGCTAAATTTCATCTGCTATGTGTCTGTGTATGTCCTGCTGAAGTCGATTACTATCCTCCTGACTGTTTACTACATTTCCTAGTTTTGTGTCATCTGAATACTTTGAAATTATAGCTTGTATACGCCAGTCCAGGTTATTAATATATTTATAAAAAAACCATGGTCCTAATACCAACCCCTGAAGAGCACCACTATCACCCGTTTACCACTACTCTCTGCTTTCTGTCCCTTAGCTAATTTTGTATCCATGCTGCCACTATCCCTTTAATCCCACGGGTTTTCATTTTGGTAACAAGTATATAAAAACATAGAAACATAGAAAATAGTGCGGGAGTAGGCCATTCGGCCCTTTGGGCCTGCACCACCATTCAATATGATCATGGCTGATCATTCATCTCAGTACCCCATTCCTGCTTTCTCTCCATACCCCTTGATCCCTTTAGCCGTAAGGGCCACATCTAACTCCCTCTTGAATATATCTAATGAACTGGCATCAACAACTCTCTGTGGAAAAGAACTTCACAGGTTAACAACTCTCTGATTGAAGAAGTTTCTCCTCATCTCGGTTCTAAATGGCTTATCCCTTATCCTTAGACTATGTCCCCTGGTTCTGGACTTCCCCAACATCGGGAACATTCTTCCTGCATCTAAACTGTCCAGTCCCGACAGAATTTTATATGTTTCTATGAGATGCACTCTTATTCTTCTAAACTCCAGTGAATACAGGCCCAGTCTATCCAGTCTCTCCTCACATGTCTGTCCTGCCATTCCGGGAATCAGTCTGGTGAAACTTTGCTGCACTCCCTCAATAGCAAGAATATCCTTCCTCAGATTAGGAGACCAAAACTGAACACAATATTTCATGTGAGGCCTCACCAAGGCCCTGTACAACTACATTAAGACCTCCCTGCTGCTATACTCAAATCCTCTAGCTATAAAGGCCAACATGCCATTTGCCTTCTTCACCGCCTGCTGTACCTGTATGCCAACCTTCAATGACTCATGTACCATGATACCCAGGTCTCGTTGCACCTCCCCTTTTCCTAATCATTCACCATTCAGATAATATTCTGTCTTCATGTTTTTGCCCCCAAAGTGGATAACCTCACATTTATCTACATTATACTGCATCTGCCATGCATTTGCTCACTCACCGAACCTGTCCAAGTCACCCTGCAGCCTCTTAGCATCCTCCTCACAGCTCACACCACCACCCAGCTTAGTGTCATTTGCAACTTGGAGGTATTACTCTCAATTCCTTCATCGAAATGATTGATGTATATTGTAAATAGCTAGGGTCCCAGCACTGAGCCCTGCGGCACCCCACTAGTCACTGCCTGCCATTCTGAAAAGGACCCATTTATCCCGACTCTCTGCTTCCTGTCTGCCAACCAGTTCTCTATCCACGTCAATACATTACCTTCAATACCATGTGCTTTAATTTTGAACACCAATCTCTTGTGTGGGACCTTGTCAAAATCCTTTTGAAAGTCCAAATACACCACATCCACTGGTTCTCCCTTGTCCACTCTACTAGTTACATCTTCAAAAAATTCTAGAAGATTTGTCAAGAATGATTTCCCTTTCATAAATCCATGCTGACTTGGACCGATCCTGTCACTGCTTTCCAAATGCGCTGCTATTTCATCTTTAATAATTAATCCAACATTTTCCCCACTATTGATGTCAGGCTAACTGGTCTATAATTCCATGTTTTCTCTCTCCCTCATTTTTTAAAAAGTGGTGTTACATTAGCTACCCTTCAATCCACAGGAACTGATCCAGAGTCGATAGACTGTTGGAAAATGATCACCAATATATCTACTATTTCTAGGGCCACTTCCTTAAGTACTCTGGGATGCAGACTATCAGGCCCTGGGGATTTATCGGACTTCAATCCCATCACTTTCCCGAACACAATTTCCTGACTAAGAAGGATTTCCTTCAGTTCCTCCTTCTTGCTAGACCCTCGGTCCCCTAGAATTTCCAGAACATTATTTGTGTCTTCCTTCGTGAAGATAGAACCAAAGTATTTGTTCAATTGGTCTGCCATTTCTTTGTTCCCCATTATAAATTCACCTGATTCTGACTGCAAGGGACCTACTGTTGTCTTCAGTAATCTTTTTCTCTTCACATATCTATAGAAGCTTTTGCAATCAGTATTTATGTTCCCAGCAACCTTCCTCTCATACTGTATTTTCTCTCTCCTAATTCAAATCTTTGTCCTCCTCTGCTGAATTCTAAATTTCTCCCACTCCTCAGGTTTGCTGCTTTTTCTGGCCAATTTATATGTCTCTTCCTTGGATTTAACACTATCCCTAATTTCCATTGTTAGCCACGGTTGAGCCGCCTTCCCCGTTTTAGTTTTGCTCCAGACAGGAATGTACAATTGTTGAAGTTCATCCATGTGATCTTTAAATGTTTGCCATTGCCTATCCACCATCAACCCTTTAAGTGTCATTCAACCAGTCTATTCTAGCCAATTCACGTCTCATACCATCGAAGTTACCTTTCCTTAAGTTCAGGACCATAGTCCCTGAATTAACTGTGTCATTCTCCATCCTAATAAAGAATTCTACCATATTATAGTCATTCTTCCCCAAGGGGCCTCGCACAACAAGATTGCTAATTAATCCTCTCTTGTTGCACATCACCCAGACTAGGATGTCCAGCCCTCAAGTTGGTTCCTCGACATATTGGTCCAGAAAACCATCCCTAATACACTCCAGGAAATCCTCCTCCTCTGTATTGCTACCAGTTTGGTTAGCCCAATCTATATGTAGATTAAAGTCGCCCATGATAACTGCTGTACCTTTATTGCATGCATCCCTAATTTCTTGTTTGATGCTGTCCCCAATCTCACTACTACTGTTTGGTGGTCTGTACACAACTCCCACTAGCGTTTTCTGCCCTTTGGTATTCCGCAGCTCTACCCATACAGATTCCACATCATCCAAGCTAATGTCCTTCCTTACTCTTGCGTTCATTTCGTCTCTAACCAGCAACGCTAACCTACCTCCTTTGCCTTTCTGTCTATCCTTCCTGAATGTTGAATACCCCTGGATGTTGAGTTCCCAGCATTGGTCACCCTGGAGCCATGTCTCCATAATCCCAATTGTATCATATTCTTTAATAGCTGCCTGCGCAGTTAATTTGTCCACCTTATTACGAATACTCCTCGCATTGAGGCACAGAGCCTTCAGGCTTGTCTTTTTAACACACTTTTCCCTTTAGACCTTTGCTATAATATGGCCCTTTTTGCTTTTTGCCTTGGGTTTCTCTGGCCTCCACTTTTACTTTTCTTCTTTCTGTCTTTTGCTTCTGCCCCCATTTTACTTCCCTCTGTCTCCCTACATAGGTTCCCATCCCCCTGCCATATTAGTTTAAACCCTCCCCAACAGCACCAGCAAACACTCCCCCTAGGACATTGGTTCCGGTCCTGCGCAGGTGCAGACCGTCCGGTTTGTCCTGGTCGCACCTCCCCCAGAACCAGTTCCAATGTCCCAGGAATTTGAATCCCTCCCTCCTGCACCATTCCCCAAGCCACGTATTCATCTTAGCTATTCTGCAATTCCTATTCTGACTAGCACGTGGCACTGATAGCAATCCTGAGATTACTACCTTTGAGGTCCTGCTTTTTAATTTAACTCCTAGCTCCCTAAATTCAGCTTGTAGGACCTCATCCCATTTTTTTACCTATATCGTTGGTACCTATATGCACCACGACAACTGGCTGTTCTCCCTCCCCCTCCAAAATGTCCTGCAGCTGCTCTGAGACACCCTTGACCCTTGCACCAGGGAGGCAACATACCATCCTGGAGTCTCAATTGCAGCCGCAGAAACGCCTATCTATTCCCCTTACAATAGAATCCCCTACCACTATAGCTCTCCCACTCTTCTTCCTGCCCTCCTATGCAGCAAAGGTACCCATGGTGCCATGAACTTGGCTGCTGCTGCCTTCCCCTGATGAGTCATCCCCCACAACAGTACCCAAAACGGTGTATCTGTTTTGGAGGGGGATGACCACAGGGGACCCCTGTACTACCTTCCTTCCACTGCTCTTCCTGCTGGTTACCCATTCCCTTTCTGCCTGAGTAACCTTTGCCTGCGGTGTGACCAACTCACTAACCGTGCTATTCACGACATCCTCAGCATCATGGATGCTCCAGAATGAATCCATGCGCAGCTCCAGTGCCGCAATGCGGTCTGTCAGTTGCTGAAGCAGGATACACTTCCTGCATATATAGTCGTCAGGGACACTGGAAGCGTCCCTGGCTTCCCACATAGCACAGGAGGAGCATGACGTGTGTCTGGGGTCTCCTGCCATGATTTAACCCTTAGATTAGCTTAATTTGGGAACAATGTCAAAAGTTACCTACTGATCAGGAAATAAAAAGATGAAATATTCACCAATCCACCAGCCAATCACTTACCCACTTGGCTGTGACGTCACCCTTCGATTTCTTTCCATTTCTTTGTTTACCTTCTGCCCCTGCCCCTGCACCAGCTAGCCTCTTGACTGCCTTTGCTCTAATTCCCGCTGCCTCCCGAAGTCGCGGGCCTTTTATAGTCATCCCGACTGCCGCTGCTCGAACTCATGTGTTATCAAATGCTTTTGGAAATCCATGTACAGAACAGCAACTGCACTACCCTCATCAACCCTCTCTGTTACCTCATCAAAGAACTTGATCAAGTTAGTCAAATGTCATTGGCCTTTAATAATGCCATGTTGACTTTCATTTATTAGCCCACATTTTTCAAAGTGCCAAGTAATTTTGTCCCAGAGTATTATCTCTAAAAATTTCCCCAACATTGATATGTATGGTTTGTAGTTGTTGAGTTTATCTCTTTCTCCCTTTTTGAACAGCAGTGTAATATTTGCAATCCTTCAGTCCTCGAGCACCACTCCCATATCTAGAGAGGATTGGAAGCTTGTGGCCAAAGTCTCCACAATTCCAACCCTTACTTCCCTCAGTAACTACGGACCAGCTGACTTTTCCATTCTGAGCACTGCCAACCTTTCAAGTACCTTCGTATTTAATCTACGTTTATCCTATCCAATATCACTACTGTCTCCTCCTTTACTGCTACATTGGCAGCATTCTCTTCTCTAGTGAAGACAGATGCAAAGTACTCATTTAGTATTTCAGCAATGCCCTCTGTCACCACAAGAAGATCTGCTTTTTGGTCTCTAATTGGACCCACCCTTCGTTTGACTACCCTTTTAATATTTATATGTTTGTAAAAGATTTCTCGGTTCTTTTACGTTCGCCGCTAATCTATTTTCATACTGTCTCTTTGCCCAATATAATTTCCTTCTTCAGTGTCAGCTGTGGCCCAATGGGTAGTACTGTTGCCTCTGAGTCAGAAGAACACAAGAACATAAGAACATAAGGAATAGGAGCATGAGTAAGCCATTTGGCCTCAAGCCTGCTCCGCCATTCAATAAGATCATGGCTGATCTGACCATGGACTCAGCTCCATTTCCCTGCCCGCTCCCCATAACCTTTTATTCACTTATTGCTCAATAATCTGTCTATCTCCGCCTTAAATATATTCAAAGATCCAGCCTCCACAGCACTCTGGGGCAGAGAATTCTATAGAAACATAGAAAATAGGTGCAGGAGTAGGCCATTCGGCCCTTTGAGCCAGCACCACCATTCAATAAGATCATGGCTGATCATTCACCTCATACCCCTTTCCTGATTTCTCTCCATACCCCTTGATCCCTTTAGCCGTAAGGGCCATATCTAACTCCCTCTTGAATATATCCAATGAACTGGCATCAACAATTCTCTGCGGTAGGGAATTCCACAGGTTAACAACTCTCTGAGTGAAGACGTTTCTCCTCATCTCAGTCCTAAATGGCTTACCCCTTATCGTTAGACTATGTCCCCTGGTTCTGGACTTCCACAACATCGGGAACATTCTTCCTGCATCTAACCTGTCCAGTCCCGTCAGAATTTTATTTGTTTCGATGACATCCCCTCTCATCTTTCTAAACTCGAGTGAATACAGGCCCAGTCGATCCAGTCTCTCATCATATGTCAGTCCTGCAATCCCGGGAACTAGTTTGGTGAACTAACGCTGCACTCCCTCAATAGCAAGAACACCCTTCCTCAGATTAAGAACACAAAATTCCAGGTGAGGCCTCACTAAGACCCTGTACAACTGCAGTAAGACCTCCCTGCTCCTGTACTCAAATCCCCTAGCTATGAAGGCCAACATACCATTTGCCTTCTTCACCGCCTGCTGTACCTGCATGCCAACCTTCAATGACTGATGTACCATGACACCCAGGTCTCGTTGCACCTCCCCTTTTCCTAATCTGCCGCCATTCAGATAATAATCTGCCTTCGCATTTTTGCCACCAAAGTGGATAACCTCACATTTATCCACAGTATACTACATCTGCCACGCATTTGCCCACTCACCTAACCTGTCCAAGTCATCCTGCAGCCTTTCAGTGTCCTCCTCACAGCTCACACCGCCACCCAGCTTAGTGTCATCTGCAAACTTGGAGATATAACACTCAATTCCGTCATCCAAATCATTGATGTATATTGTAAATAGCTGGGGTCCCAGCACTGAGCCCTGCGGCACCCCACTAGTCACTGCCTGCCATTCTGAAAAGGGCCCGTTTATCCCGACTCTCTGCTTCCTGTCTGCCAACCAGTTCTCTATCCACATCAGTACATTACCCCCAATACCATGTGCTTTAATTTTGCACACCAATCTCTTGTGTGGGATCTGTCAAAAGTCTTTTGAAAGTCCAAATACACCACATCCACTGGTTCTCCCTTGTCCACTCTACCAGTTACATCTTCAAAAAATTCTAGAAGATTTGTCAAGCAGGATTTCCCTTTCATAAATCCATGCTGACTTGGACAGATCCCGTCACTGCTTTCCAAATGTGCTGCTATTTCATCTTTAATAATTGATTCCAACATTTTCCCCACATTTTCCCCAGTCTATAATTACCTGTTTTCTCTCTCCCTCCTTTCTTAAAAAGTGGTGTTACATTAGCTACCCTCCAATCCAGAGGAACCGCTCCAGAGTCGATAGACTGTTGGAAAATAATCACCAAAGCATCCACTATTTCTAGGGATACTTCCTTTTATGGGAACATAAAAACTGACTGCAAGGCACCTATGTTTGTTTTCAATAATCTTTTTCTCTTCACATATCTATAGAAGCTTTTGCAGTCAGTTTTTATGTTCCCAGCAAGCTTCCTCTCGTACTCTATTTTCCCCCTCCTAATTAAACCCTTTGTCCTCCTCTGCTGTATTACAAAATTCTCCCAGCCCTCAGGTTTGCTGCTTTTTCTGGCCAATTTATCTGCCTCTTCCTTGGATTTAACACTATCCTTAATTTCCCTTGTTAGCCACGGTTGGGCCACCTTGCCTGTTTTCGTTTTACTCTAGACAGGGATGTACAATTGTGGAAGTTCATCCATGTGATCTTTAAATGTTTGCCATTGCCTATCCACCATCAACCCTTTAAGCATCACTCGCCAGTCTATTCTAGCCAGTTCACGTCTCATACCATCGAAGTTACCTTTTCTTAAGTTCAGGACCCTTGTCTCTGAACTAACCGTGTCATTCTCCATCTTAATAAAGAATTCTACCATATTATTGTCACTTCCCCAAGGGGCCTTGCACAACAAGATTGTTAATTAGTCCTTTCTCATTACACAACTCCCAGTCTAGGATGGCCAGCCCTCTAGTTGGTTCCTCGAGACATTGGTCAAAAAAACCATCCCTAATACACTCCAGGAAATCCTCCTCCATCATATTGCTACCAGTTTGGTTAGCCCAATCAATATGTAGATTAAAGTCACCCATGGTAACTGCTGTACCTTTATTGCACGCATCCCTAATTTCCTGTTTGATGTCATCCCCGACCTCACTACTACTGTTTGGTGGTCTGTACACAACTCCCACTAGCGTTTTCTGTCCTTTGGTAATCCGTAGCTCCACCCATACCGTATCCACATCACTCAAGCTAGTGTCCTTCCTTACTATTGCATTAATTTCCTCTTTAACCAGCAACGCCACCCCGCCTCCTTTTCCTTTCTGTCTATCCTTCCAGAATGTTGAATATCCCTATATATTGAGTTCCCAGCCTTGGTCACCCTGGAGTGATGTCTCCGTGATGCCAATTACATCTTATCCGTTAACTGCTATCTGCGCAGTTAATTCGTCCACCTTATTACAAATACTCCTCGCATTGAGGCACAGAGCCTTCAGGCTTGTCTTTTTAACACACTTTGCTCCTTTAGAATTTTGCTGTAATGTGGCCCTTTTTGCTTTTTGCCTTGGGTTTCTCTGCCCTCCACTTTTAATTTTCTTCTTTCTATCTTTTGCTTCTGCGCCCATTCTACTTCCCTCTGTCTCCCTACATAGGTTCCCATCCCCCTGCCATATTAGTTTAACCGCTCCCCAACAGCACTAGCAAACACTCCCCCTAGGACATTGGTTCCGGTCCTGCCCAGATGCAGACCGTCCGGTTTGTACTGATCGCACCTCCACCAGAACCGGTTCCAATGTCCCAGGAATTTGGGACCTCTGGGGGCACTAACGGGGCACAAGACTGTTTACATCTGGGGGAGGGGGGGGGGCACTACTACCTCCTAGGAAATTGCCCGGAAGTTTGCGAAGACTAAGCCCCCGATTAGCGCCCGGGCCACTACACAACCTGCGATGACATCATCGGCATGCGTGATGACCACTCGCCGCCGCGCACTGACCCTTAACACAAGTCACGAAGCTGGCCGGCATCTGCTCTCGGGGCAGTGCTTAAAGAGGAGGACATCAGTGCCCCAGGTAGCTCATCATTTTTGTCGGCCGACTCTCGGGTCAGCTCAAAGACGGCGGCCCTAGCGTGGTCTGGGCCGCCATTGTGCAGCCCGGCATTTAGTCTTGGGTGCTGGGCTGCTGGCCAGGTCACATGCTGTCCTGGTGGCCCAGTGGAGGCCATCAGAGGTCGCACAGAGTGTGCAGTGGCCCTCCACTTTAAGCGAAGGCGGGAGGCCTGGGGGAGGGGGGTCGCATTGAAGTGTGTCAGTGCTACGCGGAGCGTCTGTATACCGCTTGATTTCCCCACTCCAGTAGCGCCCCGGTTAATGCCCCAAAGGAAATGGAACGCGGGAGATTGCGCTCCGCTTCCTTGCAGGGGTGGTAAGTGCAATTCCGGGACAGGGGCAGGACCTTCGCACCGGGCGCTAAAAGTCCCGGCCCCGGAAGGTTACCACTGCCAATCGGGGAGCAGTGTAATTTTTCTCCCCTATATCTTTAGCCATCCAGGGAGCTCTGGCCCTTCCTTTCCCCATTATCGAAATGTGTTTATTCAATACCCGAACCATCTTCTCTTTGAACGCCTCCCTTTTTTCATTTGCTGTTTTGCCTACCAATTTTTGATTCCATTCCACATGGGCCAGATCCCTTTTCAACTCGCTGAAATTAGTCCTCCTCCAGTTAAGTATTTTTACACTTAATTTTTCCTTATCCTTTTCCATAACTATTCTAAACCTGATGATATTATGATCACCAATTCCCAAATGCTGCCCCACTGTAACAGACTCCACTTGCCCCTCTTCATTGCCCAGAACTAAATGCAGCACTGCTACCTGGCTGGAAACACACTGATCAAGAAAGTTCTTTTGTACACATTTTATGAATTCTTCCCCCTCTTTGCCCTTTACACTGTTACTATCCCAGTCTTATTTTAGTATAGTTAAAGTCCCCGATTATCACTACTCTATAGTTTTTGCATATTTCTATAATTTGCCTTCAAATCTATTCCTCTATCTCCTTCCCACTATTTGGTGGCATTTATTATAGACCCAGTTGCATAATAGCTCCTCTATTGTTCCTTAATTCTAACCAACTCCATCCCGCAGCATGCAACCCGCCACCACCTCAGTGAAACCCCAACGCTGCACGAGGTAGGCAAAGCCATAAAACAGCTCAAGAATAACAAGGCTACGGATGCAGATGGAATTCCTGCTGCGGCGCTAAAATATGGTGGAGAGGCGCTGTTGGCACGGATACATGACCTCATCTCTCTCATTTGGAGGGAGGAGAGCATGCCGGGAGATCTCAGAGATGCAGTGATCATGTCCATTTTTAAAAAGGGGTACAAATCCGACTGCAGCAACTACAGGGGAATCTCCCTGCTATCAACCATTGGGAAGGTTGTCGCTAGAGTTCTCCTCAACCATCTTCTCCCTGTGGCCGAGGAGCTCCTCCCGGAGTCACAGTGCGGATTTCGTTCCCTACGGGGAACAACAGACATGATCTTTACAGCACGACAACTGCAGGAAAAATGCAGGGAGTAGCGCCAGCCCTTATACATGGCCTTTTTCGATCTTACAAAGGCCTTTGAACTATCGACTGTGAGGGCTTATGGAGCGTCCTCCTCCATTTTGGATGCCCCCAAAAGTTTGTCAACGTTCTTCGCCTGCTCCAAGTTGACATGCAGGCCGTGATCCTTACCAACGGAACAATTACAGACCCAATCCACGTCCGGACCGGGGTCAAACAGGGCTGTGTCATCGCTCCAACCCTATTCTCAATCTTCCTTGCTGCGATGCTCCACCTCACGGTCAACAAGCTCCCCGCTGGAGTGGAACTAAACTACAGAACCAGTGGGAAGCTTTTTAACTTATGCCGCCTCCAGGCCAGGTCCAAGATCACCCAAACCTCTGTCGTTGAATTGCAGTATGCGGATGACGCCTGCGTCTGCGCACATTCTGAGGCTGAACTCCAGGATATAGTCAATGTATTCACCGAGGCATATGAAAACATGGGCCTTACGCTTAACATCTGTAAGACAAAGGCCCTCCACCAGCCTGTCCTCGCTGCACAGCACTGCCCCCCAATCATCAAGGTTCATGGTGCGGCCCTCGACAACGTGGACCACTTCCCATACGTCGGGAGCCTCTTGTCAACAAAGGGAGATATTGATGCAGAGATTCAACATCACCTCCAGCCGTCGGCCGCCTGAGGAAAAGAGTGTTCGACGACCAGGCCCTCAAACCTACCACCAAGCTCATGGTCTATAGGGCTGTAATAATACCCGCCCTCCTGTATGGGTCAGAATCATGGACGATGTACAGAAGACACATCAAGTCGCTGGAGATATATCACGAACGATCTCTACGCAAGATCCTGCAAATCCCCTGGGAGGACAGACGCACCAACATCAGTGTCCTCGCCGAGGCTAACATCCCAGCATTGAAGCACTAAGCGCACTCGATCAGCTTTGCTGTGCAGGCCACTTAGTTCGCATGCCAGACAAGAGACTCGCCAAGCAATTGCTCTATGCGGAGCTCCTTCATGGCAAATGAGCCAAAGGTGGGCAGCGGAAACGTTATAAGGACAACCTCAAAGCCTCCTTGGAGAAGTACCATATCACCACTGACACCTGGGAGATCCTGGTCGAAGACCGCCCTCGATGGAGAAAGTGCATCTGGGAGGGCGTTGAGCTCTTCGAATCTCAATGCTGCGAGCGTGAAGAGGTCAGGCGCAGGCAGTGGAAGGAGCATGTGGTAAATCAGTGCCAATACACTTCCCCTGATGAATATCTGTCCCACTTGTGACAGGGTCTGTGGCTCTCGTGTTGGACTGTTCAGCCACCAAAGAACTCATGTTAGGAGTGGAAGCAAGTCTTCCTCGACTCTGGGGGACTGCCTATGATGATGATGTTCCTTAATTCTAACCAAATTTGATTCTGTCTTTAAACCCTCAACTGCATCATCCCTTTCCAGTGCTATAACAATTTATTTGATCAATACCGGCACCCCCACACTCTGTTTTTCCTTCTCTATCATTCCTAAATACCATGTAGCCAGGAATATTAAATTCCCAAACCTTTCCTTCTTTGAGCCAGGTCTCTGTTATTGCAATTATATCACAGTCCCATGTGGTGACTTGTGCCTGTAGCTCACCAACCTTATTTGCAAGCTACATGCATTTACACACATGCAATTCACATCCATCTTAGACTGCCTTGCATTTGCCCCCTGTCTGATCCCTCCGATTTCTGAATTATTCTTTACTCTAGTGCTATTTGTCTCTCTCAGTCTTCTGTACACCAATTTATCCTCTCGAATGTTTCATCTGGTCTCCATCAACCTGACAAATTAGTTTAAATGCTCTCCCACAGCACTAGTTAAGCTCCTCTCAAGGACATTGTACCCAGCTCTGTTCAGATACAACCTTGAACAGATGTAACCCATCCATCCAGTTGACCCAGAGTTGGTCCCTCTGCCCCAAGAATCTGAAACTTTCCCTCCTGCACCATTTCCGCAGCCACATGTTAACCTGTTTTATCCTGCTATTCTTATACTCACTAGTGCGTAATACTAGGAGTAATCCAGTGATTACTATCCTTCTGGCTGTTCCCCTTCCCCCTCATAAAATATTCTGCACCCTCTCAGTGATATCCTTTTCCCTGGCACCAGGGAGGCAACACATTGGTCTTGAAATCTTAGCCTCCCCGGGTCAATACGGAGTATGTATGGACCCAGGAAAGCATCGCAAAAGCCAGTTTTCGTCGCACAATGCGCATAGCCTACTTTTACCGGCATAAGAGTTTTAAAACATACAAAAACATATAAAAATAAAATTAAAAAAACACATTTTAATGTTAAAAACCATGCCCACTAAAGTAAGTTTATTTTAAACCATAATTAAAAAACTTTTTTAAAAATCGGAAAATTATATATTTTTTCTAAGACATTTATTAATTTTAATTTAAATTAATGTTAAGTATGTGATTTTTTTTCTATTTTTTATTTGTGTTTGGGTGTTTGGGGGGGGTGTTTCTCAATTATAATAATGAGAACTACTACTTACGGAGTTCCCATTATTATGAATGAGAAACTACTTTACCTGGATTGGCTGCCCAGTGCCATGTGACTCCGGCTCCAGCATCCAGATGTCCTGATGTGCACACGGTCCGATGTACACACAGTCTGATGTGCAGGGACAGGAGGCCTCAGGACCGAGAACACTGGTGGACGCAGCAGGAAAACGTAGGTGCGGATCTTTTTCTGTCAAGCAGAGGACCGGGATTTCAGGGCCTATGGGCTCAATTTTTCCCAAGCCCATTTTCTGGCGTATTGCCAGAGTTACACCCATTTTTCTGAGCCAGAAATGCGGCAGAAATATTTTGCCGAAGTTTCCCTGATGTATAATTCGAATTTGGCGCCATGCAGCGTGTATGGTCTCCTCGGGGGGGGTGGAGCTTGCTGTCTGCACCGAAAAACTAAGCCGCACCTTCTGCGCAGGTGTAGGGAGCAAAAGTTACGTTTTTGACATCGTTCCTGTTATGTCTTGAATAAAGAATCTGACCAGATACTGTAAGCTCAAAGTAATGTGTGACAGTAGTCCTTTATTACAGGTCTCCAGAGTGCTCCTCCGGCCTGTGAGGCCTCCTTATGTACCGGTGCTCCTGAGGGATTGTGGGATCCCTTGGGACTCCAGGGGATGAGCCCTCTGGTATTTAAACAAGGAATTTACAGGTTTATATATATAACAACACTCCCCCACCCCCCAAAGTCAATAGTGTAACTATTTACAATCTGCGTCGATCTGGGGCGTTCCTTTCCCTGGTTGATCTTCTCGGTGCAAATGCTGGTTTTGGTGAGTCGTTTATTGGGCCCTCACTGGGCTGCTGTGCAGCTGGCGTTGCTGGACTGCTGGGTGTGGTGAGTCCTGCTGGGCTGCTGCAGGTGATGGATTCTGCTTCGTGGTCAACCGCTGGGTCGGTTGCCACTTGTGTGTGTGTTGGGGGGTCGAAAAAGGTAGAATCTTTTGTGGGTTGTTCTGAATAGTCCGTGAATCTGAGTTTGGTTTGGTCCAAGTGTTTTCTGCAGGTGAATCCATTTGAAAGTTTGACCAGAAACACCCTACTCCCCACTTTGGCCACAACAGTGCTGGGAAGCCACTTGGGACCTTGTTCATAGTTCAACACAAATACAGGATCATTAATCTCGATTTCACGTGACACACTTGCGCGATCATGATATGTATTCTGTTGAAGCCGCCTGCTCTCTACCTGTCGTGTAGATCAGGGTGGACTAACGAGAGTTTTGTCTTAAGTGCCCTTTTCATGAGCAGTTCAGCGGGGGGAGCCCCAGTGAGCGAGCGGGGTCTTGTGCGGTAACTAAGCAGAACTCAGGATAGGCGAGTCTGCAGTGAGCCTTGAGTTACCCTCTTCAAGCTCTGCTTGATTGTCAGCTCTGCCTGACCATTGGACGCTGGTTTAAACGGGGCAGATGTGACATGTTTGATCCCATTGCGGGTCATGAACTCTTTGAACTCGAAACTGGTGAAGTACGGCCCATTATCACTCACAAGGACTTCAGGCAGGCCGTGCGTGGAAAACATGGCCCGCAGGCTTTCAATGGTGGCAGCGGACATGCTTGCCGACATTATCTCACATTCAATCCATTTGGAGTACGCATCTACAACCACGAGGAACATTTTTCCCAAGAATGGGCCTGCATAGTCGACATGGACCCTGGACCACGGTTTGGAGGGCCAGGACCATAAATTTAGTGGCGCCTCCCTAGGTGCATTGCTTAACTGTGAACATGTGTTACATTTGTGCACACAGGACTCTAAGTCTGCATTGATATCGGGTCACCACACATGGGATCTGGCTATCGCTTTCATCATTACAGTGCCTGGGTGGGTACTGTGGAGGCCACTAATGAAAGTGTCCCTGCCCTTTTTTGGCAGCACTACCCAATTACCCTATATGAGGCGGTCTGCCTGTATGGACATTTCATCTCTGTGCCGCTGGTACGGCTTTGTTTCTTCCTGCATCTCTAACGGGACACTAGAACAACTCCCGTGGAGCACACAGTTTTTTTACTAAGGACAGTAAGGGGTTCAGGCTCATCCAGGTTCTAATCTGTTGGGCGGTAACAGGTGATTGCTCACTCTCGAATGCTTTCATTACCATAACTAAATCTGCGGGCTGTGCCATCTCCACCCCTGTGGTGGGCAATGGCAGCCTACTAAGAGCATCGGCTGAATTTTCTGTGCCTGGCCTGTGGAGGATGGCGTAGTTGAATGCGGACAACGTGAGCGCCCATCTCTGGATGTGGGCCGATGCATTCATATTTATCCCCTTACTTTCCAAAAAGAGGGATATAAGTGGCTTATGGTCGGTATCCAGTTCAAATTTGAGCCCAAACAGATATTGATGCATTTTCTTTACCCCATAAACACATGGAAACGCTTCTTTTTCGATCATGCTGTAGACCCTCTCAGCCTTAGACAGACTTCTGGATGCATAAGCAATCGATTGCAATTTCCCAGATTCATTAGCTTGTTGCAATACAAACCCGACCCCGTACGATGACGCATCACATGCTGGTACCAAACGCTTACATGGATCATACAACACAAGCAATTTGTTTGAGCAGAACAGTTTTCTAGCTTTCTCAAAGGCATTTTCTTGGCTTTCACCCCGTACCCATTCATCTCCTTTACACAGTAAAGAGTGCAGGGGTTCTAACAGTGTGCTAAGACCAGGTAAGAAGTTACCAAAGTAGTTCAGGAGTCCGAGAAACAATCGCAGCTCCGTCACATTCTGTGATCTCAGTCCGATCTTAATTGCCTCCATCTTCACGTTGTTGGGCCTGATGCCGTCCGCCGCAATTTTTCTCCCCAGGAACTCCACTTCAGGCGCCAGGAAAATGCACTTCGAGCATTTTAGCCTGAGCCCCACATGATTAAGCCGACTAAGAACCTCCTCCAGATTCTGCAGATGCTTGACGGTGTCCCGACCTGTAACCAAGATATCGTCCTGGAAGACCACGGTGCGTGGGACCGACTTCAGCAAGCTTTTCATGTTCCTCTGGAATATCGCCACGGCTGATCGAATCCCAAATGGGAATCTGTTGTAAATGAAGAGACCTTTGTGCGTATTGATGCAGGTGAGGCCCTTCGATGATTCCTCCAGCTCCTGCGTTATGTTGGCCGAGGTCAAGTCCAGCTTTGTAAATGTTTTCCCTCCCGCCAGCATCGCAAATAGGTCATCTGCTTTTGGTAGCGGGTATTGATCCTGCAGGGAGAAATGATTGATAGTTATTTTGTAATCACCACAGATTCTGATGGTGCCATCTTCCTTGAGGACTGGAACAATCGGACTGGCCGACTCGTTGAATTCGATTGGCGAAATGATGTCCTCTTGTTGCAGCCGGTCCAGCTCGATCTTCACCCTCTCCCTCATCATGTACAGTACCGCTCTCGCCTTGTGATGGATGGTTCGCGCCCCCGGAATCAAGTGGATCTGCATTTTTGCTCCTTGGAACTTCCCAATGCCCAGTTCGAACAGCAAGGGGAACTTGTTTAAGACCTGGGCACATGAAGAGTCGTCGACGGACGAGAGCGCTCGGACGTTGTCCCAGTTCCAGCGTATCTTTCCCAGCCAGCTCCTGCCAAAGAGCATGGGGCCATCGCCTGGTACCACCCAGAGTGGTAAATTGTGCACCGCTCCATCGTAGGAGACCTTTACGGTAGCACTGCCGATTGTGAGAATCAATTCCTTTGTATACGTTCTCAGTTTAGTACGCATGGGAGTCAGGACTGGCCTTGAGACCTTGCTGCACCACAATTAATCAAAAGTCTTTTTGCTCATTATGGACTGGCTCGCGCCCGTGTCCAGCTCCATTGACACCAGGAGTCCATTTAGTTCAACATTCAGCATTATAGGGGGACACTTTGTGGTAAATGTGTGCACCCCATATACCTCTGCCTCCTCAGTCTGAGGCTCTGGTTCGTCGTGATCCACCGTGGATCTATCCTCCACTGCAACATGGTGGTTTTCAGGATTAACAGGGTTTGCAGCTCGCCTGCACTTATATTGGACGTGTCCCATTGTTCCACAGCCCTTGCAAACATATCCTTTGAAGCGGCATGCGTGGAAATGATGATCACCTCCGCATCACCAACAAGGTGTTAATGGCCTTGTATTCACCACCATTGATGTTGGAATCTGAGACATCTGCGGACGTGCAACTGCAGGCATGTGAGTCCTGCCCTGTATGTTACGATTCGAAAACAACATTACTTTGTTCACAGTACTAGCAGCAGCACTCGTGTACTGAGAGATTTGTTTGATATTGTCACTGGTAGCGATGAACGCCTGGGCTATCGCTATGGCTTTATTCAAGGTTGGGGTCTCGACATTCAAAAGTTTGCAAAGTATTACTTCATGGCCAATGCCAAATAAAAATAAGTCTCTGAGCATGTGCTCCAAGTGTCCTTCAAATTTTCAATGTTCTGCAAGATGCCTTAGCTTGGCAATGTATCTCGCCACTTCCTGGCCTCCAGACCTCTTATACGTATAGAACCGGTATCTCGCCATCAGAACGCTTTCCTTCCAGTTTAAATGCTCCCGGACCAGTGTGCACAAATCATCGTACGACTTCTCTGTGGGTTTCGCTGGAGTGGAGCAGATTTTTCATGAGGCCATACATTGGTGCCCCGCAAATGGTGAGGAAGATCGCCCTTCGTTTGGCAGCATTCGCTTCTCCTTCCAGCTCATTGGCCACAAAGTATTGGTCGAGTTGCTCCACGTAAGTTTCCCAATCATCTCCCTCCGAAACTTTCTCCAGGATGCCCATGGTTCTCTTCATTGTTGTGGTGGGGTTCGTCATCTGTATCTCGTCACCAGTTGAAGAATGAGAGGGGATCTCATAGAAACGTTTAAAATTCTGACGGGTTTAGACAGGTTAGATGCAGGAACATTGTTCCCAATGTTGGGGAAGTCCAGAACCAGGGGTCACAGTCGATAGGTAAGGGGTAAGTCATTTAGGACCGAGATGAGGAGAAACTTCTTCACCCAGAGAGTGGTGAACCTGTGGAATTCTCTACCACAGAAAGTTGTCGAGGCCAATTCACTAAATATATTCAAAAAGGAGTTAGATGTAGTCCTTACTACTAGGGGTATCAAGGGGTATGGCGCGAAAGCAGGAATGGGGTACTGAAGTTGCATGTTCAGCCATGAACTCATTGAAGGGCCGAATGACCTACTCCTGCACCTATTTTCTATGTTTCTATGTCTATGTTTCTATGTTATGTCTTGAATAAAGAATCTGACCAGATACTGTAAGCTCAAAGTAATGTGTGACCATATCCTTTATTACAGTTCTCCAGAGTGCCTCTCCAGCCTGTGAGACCTCCTTATGTACCGGTGCTCCCAAGGAATTGTGGGATCCCTTGGGATGCCAGGGGATGAGCCCTCTGGTGGTTAAACAAGGTATTTACAAGTTTCCATAAATAACAGTTCCAATGGACACGCATGCTCAGTACAGCTCAGATTTGGCAACTGCCGATTTTAAAAGAGCCAGTTGTGTGTGTGAGAAGGAATGCAATTTGACAGCATTGGATCTTAAAGAGTGATATTAAAGTAAAGTTTGCGACAAGAATAATTTTATTAAAGTTAAGTTAAAGATATTGTAAACTTTTGAATAAAATATATTTTACATTAAAACTGAATTATGTTCCATGAACATAACACAACATTATGAACAGCTCCAAACAGTAAACTATTAGAATTCAGCAGAGGAGGAAAAAGTGTTTAATTAGGAGGAGAGGAAGCTTGCTGGGAACATAAAAATGTACTGCAAAAGCTTCTATAGATATGTGAAGAGAAATTAATCTACATATAGATTGGGCTAACCAAACTGGTAGCAATATGGTGGAGGAAGATTTCCTGCAATGTATTAGGGATGGTTTTTTAGACCAATATGTCGAGGAACCAACTAGAGGGCTGGCCATCCTAGACTGGGTGAGGTGAAATGGGAAAGGACTAATTAGCAATCTTGTTGTGCCAGGCCCCTTGGGGAAGAGTGACCATAATATGGTAGAATTCTTTATTAAGATGGAGAGTGACACAGTTAATTCAGAGACTAGGGTCCTGAACTTAAGGAAAGATAACTGCGATGGTGTGAGACGTGAATTGGCTAGAATAAACTGGCGAATGATACTTAAAGGGTTGACGGTGGATAGGCAATGGCAAACATTCAAAGATCACATGGATGAACTTCAACAATTGTACATCCCTGCCTGGAGTAAAAATAAAATGGGGAAGGTGGCTCAATCGTGACTAACAAGGGAAATTAAGGATATTGTTAAATCCAAGGAAGAGGCATATAAATTGGCCAGAAAAAGCAGCAAACCTGAGGACTGGAAGAAATTTAGAATTCAGAAGAGGAGGACAAAGGGTTTAATTTGGAGGGGGAAAATAGAGTATGAGAGGAAGCTTGCTTTGAATATAAAAACTGACTGCAAAAGCTTCTATAGATATGTGACGAGAAAAAGATTAATGAAGACAAACATAGGTCCCTTGCAGTCAGAATCAGGTGAATTTATAATGGGGAACAAAGAAATGGCAGACCAATTGAACAAATACTTTGGTTCTGTCTTCACGAAGGAAGTCACATATAATCTTCCGGAAATACTAGGGGACCGAGGGTTTAGCGAGAAGGAGGAACTGAAGGAAATCCTTATTAGTCAGGAAATTGTGTAAGGGAAATTGATGGGATTGAAGGCTGATAAATCCCCAGGGCGTGATAGTCTGCATCCCAGAAACTTAAGGAAGTGGCCCTAGAAATAGTGGATGCATTGGTGATCATTTTCCAACAGTCTATCGACTCTGGATCAGTTCCTATGGATTGGAGGGTAGCTAATGTAACACCACTTTTTAAGAAAGGAGGGAGAGAGAAAACAGGTAATTATAGACCGGTTAGCCTGACATCAGTAGTGGGGAAAATGTTGGAATCAATTATTAAAGATGAAATAGCAGCACATTTGGAAAGCAGTGACAGGATCGGTCCAAGTCAGCATGGATTTATGAAAGGGAAATCATGCTTGACAAATCTTCTAGAATTTTTGGAGAATGTAACTAGTAAAGTGGACAAGGGAGAACCAGTGGATATGGTGTATTTGGACTTTCAAAAGGCTTTTGACAATGTCCCACACAAGAGATTGGTGTGCAAAATTAAAGCACAAGGTATTGGGGGCAATGTACTGACGTGGATAGAGAACTGGTTGGCAGACAGGAAGCAGAGAATAGGGCTAAATGGTCCTTCTCAGAATGGCAGGCAGTGACTAGTAGGGTGCCGCAGGGCTCAGTGCTGGGACCCCAGCTATTTATAATATACATCAATGATTTAGATGAAGGAATTGAGTGTAATATCTCCAGGTTTGCAGATGACACTAAGTTGGGTGGTGGTGTGAGCTGTGAAGAGGAGGCTAAAAGGTTGCAGGGTGACTTGGACAGGTTAGGTGAGTGGGTAAACGAGTGGCAGATGCAGTATAATGTGGATAAATGTGAGGTTATCCACTTTGGTGGCAAAAATACGAAGGCAGAATATTATCTGAATGGCGGCAGATTAGGAAAAGGGGAGGTGCATCAAAACCTGGGTGTTATAGTACATCAGTCATTGAAAGTTGGCATGCAGGTACAGCAGGCGGCGAAGAAGGCAAATGGTATGTTGACCTTCATAGCTAGGGGATTTGAGTATAGGAGCAGGGAGGTCTTAATGCTGTTGTACAGGGCCTTGGTGAGGCCTCACCTGGAATATTGTGTTCAGTTTTGTTCTCCTAATCTGAGGAAGGACGTTCTTGCTATTGAGGGAGTGCAGTGAAGGTTCACCAGACTGATTCCTGCGATGTCAGGACTGACATATGAGGAGAGATTGGATCGACTGGGCCTGTATTCACTGGAGTTTAGAAGGATGAGAGGGGATCTCATAGAAACATATAAAATTCTGACAGGGCGGGACAGGTTAGATGCAGGAAGAATGTTCCCAATGTTGGGGAAGTCCAGAATCAGGGCTCACAGACTAAGGATAAGGGATAAGCCATTTAGGACCGAGATGAGGAGAAACTTGTTCACTCGGTGAGTTGTTAACCCGTGGAATTCTCTACCGCAGAGAGTTTTTGACGCCAGTTCATTAGATATATTCAAGAGGGAGTTAGATATGGCCTTGATGGCGAAAGGGATCAAGGGGTATGGAGAGAAAGCAGGAAAGGGGCACTGAGGTGAATGATCAGCCATGATCTTATTAAATGGTGGTGCAGGCTTGAGGGGCCGAATGGCCTACTCCTGCACCTATTTTCTATATTTCTATGTTTGTATGTGGAATAGTTGTCGCTGAGCCCTCAGACATCAGTAAAGCGTTCACAGATGAGCTGCTGGCGCAAGGCTCGAGCAATCGTTAAAGGGGCACGATGGCCCGCCTTCCTCCGCCATCGTGCTCCGGCGTCACGCACTTGCATGGCTTCCTCATCTTCATCCTCCTCCTCCTCCTCCTCCTCCTCCTCCTCCTGCTCATCACCTGCATCTTCCACATCATTATCATCAGCTACTCTCACCGCAGGTGGGTCTTCCACTGCCAGGTGCTGCTGCCTCATGATGGCTAAGTTATGCAGCATGCAGCACACACAGTGAACTGAGTGACAATCTCAGAGGAGTAGAGCAAGTAGCCTCTGGAATGATCCAGGCATTGGAAATGCTTTTTCAAGATGCCAATGGTCCTCTCAGTGATGCTGCATGTTGCAATGTGCGACATGTTGTATTGACGGTCTGCTTCCGTCCGGGTTACGTGTAGGGGCGCCATGGGCCAGGTGGCGAGGCCGTACCCTTTGTCTTCCACTAGCCAGCTCTGCCCTTCTGGCTGCTGTTGCTGAAACATTGCAGATATAATGCTGTTGTGTAGAATGAATGCATCATGGGTGCTGCCAGGGTATCTTGCATCGACTGACATGATACGATGCATGTCGTCACACACGAGCTGTACATTAATGGAGTGGAAGACTTCTGTTCCTGTACATCTCGGAAGCCTTCAAAGGTGCTCGCAAGGTGACGTGGGTGCAATCAATGCAGCCCTGTACCTTTGGGAAGCCAGCAATCCTGGAGAAGCCCACAGCCCTGTCATGGACTGCTTGGGTGGTCATAGGGAACTTCATGAAGTCATTCCTACATGCGTACAGTGCAGCCGTGACCTGGCAAATGGAGACATGTGCTGCATGTTGAGAGATGGCGCACATATCCTCAGTTGTAGCTTGAAACGATCCGGAGGCATAGAATGAAAGTGCAGCTGTAAGCTGACAAAGCAGTCCTCCTGATTCTTCTCGGTTGCAGGTCTGCTTTGACCAACTCACAAATCTCACTCACAACTTCTTTGCAGAAACGCAGCCTTCTGATACAGTCTACATCACTCAGGTGGAGGTACGAACGCCTATCTCGATATACCCGAGGTGGGTAAGGCCTCCTGCTCAGCACCCTATGGGCTCTGATGTTCCTGATGCAATGAAGTCAAATCAATTGTCTCCTACATAGCACCATGATGCAGAAGGCTCGCACAAGGTATGGCATTGTCAGTATTGCCTCCATACTTAAATTTAATGTTTGAAAGAAGCTCAAAATGGCAGAAAAGCAGGCAGCACAAGTTTGCAGTTATATCTCTCCAGGTCTGTATGGATGGACTACACCCAAAGGTCGTGACATCTCCTCACCCCCCCGCCCCCCCCTTTACTAATTGGAGTCTTGTGACTTCTTTCTCACCCTCACCATCCCCGGGCTCCAAGCCTTCCGATCGGCACCTCGCTCTCTCCTCCACACCCCCTCCCCCCCGCCACGGCTTGTTTTGTAGCTGAGCCCCGAGCCCCTGTGTCTGGACACGGGACCAATTCTGCCGGTCAAACCTACGACCCACCAGGCCTGCATCAAGGCGTTCGCTGGTGGCGTGTGAGTGAGTTAAAAATTGAGAAAACTTCTGAAATCCAACAAATTTACACTTCTACGTTGTCAGGTAAAAAAAAAGTAGAACTTTATTATTGATTTTGATAGTGTTCTTGACTCCCTCCAAAATCTTCAATTTAAAAACAATGGCGTCTTTCAGCGCAGATTTGTGAATGTGCAACCGTTTTCTTAACTCATCAGAAAGTGTTTCGGGAGTGGCTAGATACACCGACCTAAGAGAAAAAAATGTTTGTCAAACTGCTAACAATTGAAAAAACCGGTGCAGACTATGACGTAAAAAAATCTGGCCAAGAAAAATCGTAACTAAGTCAGTTACACCGATGCAGATCGCAGGGGAAACTTTGAAAAAAATTCATACGCTTAAAAAAAGGCACACGCCAAAAAAATGGCATAAATGAATGGGGAAAATTATATTCACCAATAAAAGTTATCTGAATTATGTTCCAACTTTCCTTCCACAGATCCCTGAAAGTAGCAGGCCAGGTGGATATGGTGGTTAAGAAGGCATACGGAAAGCTTGCCTTTATTGGCCGAGGCATGGAATACAAGAGCAGGGAGGTTATGCTTAAATTGTATAATAAACTGGTTAGGCCACAGCTGGAATACTGCATGCAGTTCTGGTCGCTGTATTATAAGAAGGACGTGATTGCACTGCTTTTCTGCCATTTTGAGCTTCTTTCAAACATTAAATTTAAGTATGGAGGCAATACTGACAATGCCATACCTTGTGCGAGCCTTCTGCAGAAGAGATTTACGAAGATGCTGCCTGGAATGGAGAATCTTAGCTATGAGAACAGATTGGATAGGCTGGGTTTGTTCTCCTTGGAACAGAGGAGGCTGAGGGGAGACCTCATTGAAGTGTATAAAATTTTGAGGGGCCTGGATATAGTGGATAGCAAGGGCCTATTTCCCTTGGTGGAAGGGTCAATTACGAGGGGGCATAGGTTTAGGGTGGTTGGTGGAAGGTTTTGAGGGGATTCGAGGGGAAGCTTCTTCATGCAGAGGCTTGTGAGGGTCTGGAACTTGCTCCCTGGAAGGGTGGTGGAGGTGGAAACCCTCACCACATTTAAAAGGTGCTTAGATGTGCACTTGAAGTACCGTAACCTGCAGGGTTATGGACCTAGAGCTGGTAAGTGGGATTAGACTGGATAACCTTCAGGGCTGCTGGCCGAGGGCCATGTGGCATTTTGTTGATTGGTACAGACAGGATGGTAAGTACTTCAGGGAATCTACTATGGCCAGGGTGATCTCCTGGACTAGTTTCAATCACCTGGATGGGTCGAAGAGGAATTTTCCAAGATTTTTTCCCCAATTGGCCTGGGTTTTTATCTGTTTTTTTGCCTCTCCCAGGAGATCACATGTCTCCAAGTGGGGTGGAGTGTAAAATGTTGCGATGCATGGGGTATCGCGGTTGTGTGGGGTGGGCTGGTTGGGCTGGGTGCTCTTTACCTTTCCGCCATTGTTCATTTTTCATAGGTTTATATGTAACCTTCAGGGCTGCTGGCCAAGGACCGTGTGGCTCTTTGTCGGCTGGCGGAGACAGGGTGGGCCGAAATGGCCACCTTCTGCACTGTAAATTTCTATGTTTCTTCTTCTATATACAATACAAGGAACAAAGTGAAAGCCCCAACTGCCACAAACAGCAAAATGGGCATTTTACAACAACAGTGTAAACGTTCAGCTTATGCAACTAATGGCAACCCTAGAGAGAGAAATGTTGAGTAAAGTATCACCACAACAAAAGAACCAACTGAAAGAAAAACTGAAAGTGAAAAAATTGGTCCTAAAGATGAGTCATGCACTTGTGATAAAAAAAAATGGCATCAATGGAAAGTTGAATCCTTTCTAATGAAGAGATTCTTTGATACTAGAGGAGTAATTTTCTGAAGTTTCTCTGCTGGACTCGGAGAACTGGTTGAAGGTAGGGCTGTGACACTTTAGGGCCAATTCTGCAACAAATGTCCCTATCTAGCGACGATTCCTATCAGCAGCAGTGAATCATGAGATCAATGCATATGTGCCATTTTGTTGGGCAAACAGATAGATAATCTTGACAAATTGTAAGAACGCATATACAGTGACAGACACGAGCCCAACCTGAAGTCCTTCATGTGTGTCATCAATAGTACATTGCTCGAGTATGAGTATGCATGGTAGTCAATGAAATGGCTTCAGGGTTGTGTGGGAGCTAGGAAGAGGCCAGCTGTAAATGTGGAACAACAAAAACAATAACTTGCAATTATACAGTGCCTTTAAGGTTGAAATGTATCCAATGCCAAAGACGCAGCTATTAGGAGGGGTTGATCAAAAACTTGGTCATAATGCTGAGTTTTAAGGAGGGCCTAAAGGAGGAGAGGGTAGGAGACAGGCGGAGGGGTTTAAGGAGGAAATTCCAGAGTGTGGAGCCTAAGCGGCCGATGGCACACCTGCCAATGGTAGGGTGAAGCGAGGAAGGATGCACAAGGCAAGAGTTGGAGGAATGGAGAGCTCAGGAGAGGTTGGAGGAGGTTACAGGGATAGGGAGGGCAAGATCATGAGATTTAAACACAAGGATAACAATTTTAAATTTGAGGCATTGGGAAAGCTGGAGCCAACATAGGTTAGTGAGGACAGGGGTGATGAGTGATCTGCACAGAGTGTCTTCACCGGAGTGCACTGAAGCAGAGTGTTTTATTTGGGAATTTGGAAAGAGTGGGAATTCGGAGAAGAGCGGGAAGGACCTAATTGGAGGAAGTATCAGTGGTAGTGGAACCTTCGACGATTTCCAAAAAAACATGGACAGCAGGTCGGTGATTGGTTGGTGAGTATTAAGGGTATTTTATTTCTCTTTTCTCACTAACCTAGGACTGTGGTTTAAACTAGATGCAGGAAATTATAAAGTACTTTATTAAACTTATGGCTTCGCTGGTTAAACTAATTAATATAACCATAAATAGTCATTGAATAAAGACTTTAATGAATTAAATAAATAAAATAAGGTTAGACTAAGATATGGCAGAGCAGGTTGTATTTCTGGACTGCAGTATCTGAGAGTTTGCGGACAGCAAGACTGTCCCGAGCAAACACGTCTGCAGGAGATGTCTCCATTTCGAATCTCTCTGGCTCAGAGTCATTGAGCTGCAGTGCAAGTTGGAGACACTCCGACACATAAGGGAGGGGGGGGGAATTTCTGGACAGTTTTATCTAGAATACAGTCACACCCCAGAGAAAAACACAGGTTCAGGAAAGGGAGGGTGTGACTGTTAGGGAGCCTGGTAACGGGGATTTAGGTGAGGTTGCAAAGAATGTCCCACAGACACTAGTCCTGTCCAACAGGTACGATGTACTTGCTACCTGTGAGGACAAGGATGAAGAATGCAGGGAGGACAGCCACAATGCAAAGCAAGGCACCATGGCTCAGAAGGCTGTCCAACGGGGGGAAAAGCAGAATAGAAATGTGGTAGTGATAAGGGACTCTATAATTAGGGGGATAGAATCCCGAAGGTTGTGTTGCCTACTAGGGTAAGGGATATCTCACGGCAGATGGAGAGGAACTTGGAAAGGGAGGGGGTAAATCCAGTTGTCATGGCCCATGCTGGAACAAACAACATAGGTAGGAACAGGGAGGAGGTCCTGCTGAAACAGCATCAGGAATTCGGCTCTAAATTAAAAAGCAGGACCTCGAGGGTAATAATCTCTTGATTATTGCCCGAGCCAGGTGCAAACTAGCATAGAAGCAGAGAGCTCAGGAGAATTAATACATGGCTAAAGGGCTGGTGTGGAAAAGAGAGGTTCCTTTTCATGGGACACTGGTACCAGTTCTGGGACAGGAAGGAGCTGTACCGATGGGACAGGCTCCACTTGAACTGGGATGGAATCCGTGTCCTAGCGTAAAATGTAAATAGGGGGGTGGCAAAGGCTTTAAACGAATAAAATGGGGGGAGGTATCTACAAGAAACGTAACCAGGCTAAATATAAACAAAACAGGAAAAGAGAGCATGGGAAAAATAAAGTAAGAGAGGACATTGATGGCAAGGGAATAATTAGAGTTATAGAACATGAATCTAAAAAGATGGTTAAACATAGAGTAAGAGGAAATCCTATTAAAAATGAGTTAAATAATCTGTATAGCAATGCACACAGTGTCCATAATAAAACAGGGGAACGGAACCAGACATAGTAGGGATTACTGAGACATGGATAAAGAAAAATTAGGATTGGGAATTAAACATTGCAGGGTATAACATAGGTAGAAAAGATAGAGAGTGAAAAGGGTAGGTGGAGTAGCTGTACTTATTAAGGATAACATAATGGCAGTAGAAAAAAGTGATGCAGCTATCAGCAAGACAACAATAGAATCCATATGGATAGAGATAAAAGATAATAAAGATTCAATCGCACTAATAGGTGTAGTCTACAGACCACCTAATAGTGGAAGGGAAGTGGAGGAAGAAATATGCAGACAAATTAGGGAAATTAGTAAAAAACATAAAATAATAATCGTGGGGGATTTCAACTACCCCGACATTAATTGGACAGAAGAGGTACGTAAAGGATAAGGGAATAGAGATCCTACAATGTATACTCCTTTCAAACCCAATATGTAAAAAGCCCAACAAGGGAGGATTCACAACTAAATCTAGTAATGGGGAATGAACCAGAGCAGATAAGATAAGTAAAAGTAGGGGAACATTTAGGCAATAGTGACCATAATATAATATGCTGTAAGATGATAATTGAGAAGGACATAAGTATGACTAAAACCAGGGTTATAGATTAGAGAAAAACTGATTTTGAGGGGCTGTAAATAGAACTTGGGAAAATAAAATGGGCAACAATATTGGCAAAAAATGATGTGGAATAGCAAGGGGAAACACATTTAAGGTGGTGTTCAACAGAGTGCAGGAACAATATATTCTGCTCAAAGGAAAGAACAAACTAAACACTAATGAGACTCCATGGATGAATAAAACCATAGGGAACAATTGAGGGTAAGGAAAGAGGAATACCTAAAGTACATAGACAGCAGAGGAGTACATAGACAGCATAAGGGAGAATACAAAAAGATTAGGAGCAAAGTAAAAAAAAACAATTAGGAAAGCAAGGAGGAACTATAAAATTAAATTATCAAGGAACATAAAACAAAATAGTAAAATATTTTACAGGCACATCAATAAAAAAAGGAAGGTTGGAATGGGAATAGGGCCATTAAGGGATAGACAGGATAATACCACAGTAATGTCAGAGAAATGGCAGAAATATTAAATAATGATTTTGCTTCAGTATTTACCAGGGAGATAGAACAGGTGGACATGACATTTGATGATGAGATTTGTAATGAGATAATACATTTAAAATAAAAAGAGAGGATATATTAAATAAACTAATCAAACTCAAAGAGGATAAAACTCCTGGTCTGCATGGATTGCGTCCATACATTTTAAAAGAATCTAGGGAAAAGATAGCAGAGGCATTACTCCACATATTTAATAATGCATTAGAAAAATGTGTAGTGCCAGATGACTGGTGGATAGCTAACATAATACCTTTATTTAAGAAGAGGAGTAGAACATGTGCGAGGAATTATAGACCAGTCAGCTGAACATCGGTGGTAGGAAAAATAATGGAATCCCTACTAAAGGAGAAAATAGAACTTCTATAAACCAAAAATATAATGAATAGTCAGCATGGATTTCAAAAAGGAAAGTCTTGCTTGACCAACCTCATTGAATTTTTTGAAGAGGTAACAGTGGTGATGCAGTAGATGTAATTTATCTAGATTTTCAAAAGGTATGATAAGGTACCCCATAACAGACTGATGAACACATTCAGAGAATACAGAGTTAGGGAACCTAATAGAGGTCTTTAAAATTATGAAAGGTTTTGATAGAGTGGATATAGAGCAAATGTTTCCACTCGTGGAGAAGATCAAAACTAGAGACCATCAATATAAGAGAGTCACCAAGAAGTCTAATAGGACATTCGGAAGAAAATTCTTTACCCAAAGAGTAGTGAGAATGTGGAACTCATTGCCACAGGGAGTGGTTTGAAGCAAATAATACAGATGCATTTAAGGGGAGGCTAGACATGCATATGAGGGAGAAGGGAATAGAGGGTTATGCTGATCGATTTAGATGAGGAAAGACAGGAGGAGGCTCGAGTGGAGCATAAACGCCCCCATGGACTGGTTAGGCCGAATGGCCTGTTTCTGTGTTGCATATCCGATGTAATGTAATCCTATGTAACAGGATTTGGTATGGTAGAGAATACAGGCAGCAGATTTTTGGCTGAGCTGAAAGTTAACCAGGGTGGATGATGGGGGGATGGCTAGGAGAGCATTCAAATAGTCGAGTCTGGAGGTGACAAAGGCATGGATGAGGGTTTTGGCAGCAAGTAGAGTCAGAAGCAGGTGATGGCATCTCAGTCCTCGACTTACCTGTATTGCTCCTCATCGGACTCCCTTCATAAACTCCAAATCTTCCATCTGCATCCTACTCTACACAACAAACAGGACTTGATGTGGGATAAGATACAGGCAGCAGAATTTTGGATGAGGATTTGTAGAGGTAATTTTCCTTCTTTGTTTCACTTTTGTTTGATAATCAATTTAGGCTCATTCTTGTTTAGTCTGAACTGATTCTAGGTATGTGTTTGTCCTGTAAGCTCTGCATTAATCCTTCAAAGGTATTCCACTGCTTTATTACTAATGCGTTATTGAACATCCCCAATCCATTTGCTTTAGTTGTTTCTTCATTTCTTGGAAGTTAGGTCTTTTGAAGTTATATATCTGACCCCTGCGGTAAATTTCCTGGGTACTTCTCCTGTTCCATAACCATAACTATGTGGTAGTTCGGTGGAGCCCTTTTAACACGTCTAAATGGGGTTTTCACCAAAGTTACAGCAGTGGAGCAGGAGATGCTCTGTGATAATTTCCAGCACTGATCTTTCCTATATCTGAATCCCAGATCATGCTACCTTTGATCATTTTATCAACTCTATATGCTGGGGGTAACATTTTATGTATGCTTTCTGTGCTATTAGCAAATACCAGGTTAAGTTGAGCATTTCTCTCTGCGGCTCCCTTGATGCATTGATTTATGAAGCAGTAATGCAGTACAACTGTGGCTCAAAACCACTTTTGCACTCCCAATTTATATTTGGTTGATTGAACTCTCGCATCTTGTTTTCACATACCTTTTGCATCTCCTTATAAAGCCAATTATCTCCTTATTTATACTGACCTGATTTACAGCATACAGTGTGAATTTGCATATCTGTACAGAGATGTCTAACCAGAGTAGTTTGTTCTGTATCTTCCCCCCACCCACTGAGTCAAATTAATTTAGCTCCCAGGTGTCCTTGACATATTGAGTTACACCATCTCCTTTTCCTTCCAATCTGCCTTTTCTGATTACTTGATGCCCTTGAACGTTATATTAATTTCCATCCTCTAGGTTTAGCCATGTTTCTAATATTTGCACCACATCATAATTCTCTCAGCCTTCAGTTCTGGCTTCTTATTTCTGGCATTTATATAAATACATCTTATTGTAGATTTCTTCTTCATGTCGAGTCCTGATATCTTGTACATATGTGTCTCTCTGGGTTACTGTATCAATACCCCCCTGTTGACTTCCTTTTATCCTGTGATCCGATTCATCTGGGGAATTGGTTTTCTACCTGCCCTCCCATCCCCCACCTTCACCCCATCAATATTCCTTACAACTTTCTTTGTTCCTATTTCACAGTCTGTCTCTCCTGCACCAGACTTTTGTTCTAAAAATGTTCTCTTTTATTTATGAAGGCAATAATGTTGTTTACACACTAGGTTACCAGACATTTAACAACAACAACTTGTATGTATATAGCGCCATTAATGTAGTAACATCCCAAGGCGCTTCACAGGAGTGTTATAGGACACAACAAATGAATTTGACACATAAGAAATTACGACAGATGACCAAAAGCTTGGTCAAAGAGGTAAGTTTTAAGGAGCGTCTTAAAGGAGGAAAGAGAGGTAGAGAGGCGGAGAGGTTTATGGATGGGAGTTCCAGAGCTTAGGGCCTAGGCAGATAAAAGGCACGGACACCAATGGTTGAGCAGTTATAATGAGGGATGCTCAAGAGGGCAGAAATTAATTTACATTTACTTGGTGAACATGCTTCCTTTTCCAAGCACTGGAAGTATACCAGAGAATATTAGTCTGCATTCCCTATTGTCATCATCAATTTTTAAAGTGGAGTGCTGCTGCGAACTCTGCAGGTTCTTTAGTGGCACCCACTAGGCCACCAGGGAAGGTGTCAGCCGGGCCAGCGGCCTGGCACCCAAGAGGGCTGCCGGTCTGCATGTTGGCGGCCTGGCCACACCAGCAGCCGCCATTGTTGGTGTGATATATTCTCTACGACATCACAACATACTCAGACTACAAGATGCCTCTAAAGGAACTTGTCAGGTGACCTAGTCACATGACTCTTTTATTGTATATACAGCAGTAGTTGCATTACCACAATAGTCCACTAGGTGGAGTAGTAGTCCACTAGGTGAAGCTATATATTACACTTCTCCCTCCTTAATGAAGAAGAAATTAGAACAAAATAATCATCATACTTAAGTTGCATGGTTATACATAACAAAAGATTTGGGGCTAGATTTTCCATTATTTTTGCATGAATAATGCCCACTTAACATCCATTTTACCGCTGAAATGAGGTATAATGCCCAGATATCGCCCATTTAACCACAAAATGGAAAATGACGCCCATTTTTTGGACACTTATCGCCGAGCGTTACTTTCCCCATGTACATAATGCCAGGAAAAAATAATACTGCCCGCCCACATTTTTTGGGCACAATCATTAGAATGGGCAAAACCAACGGCCATAATACACACAGCGTTACTTTCGGCACATAATTAACGTCAAGATTCAATAATACCGAATGCCCACTTTATTTTGTTGTAATGATCAAATTTGCCAAAACTAACGCCCAGGAGATCGCCCAGTGTCACTTTCACCACCTCACACACATCTCACCCACAATATCGCTCGGCCAAAACACCGCTCAGAAAAACTGGAACTGTTCTGAATGAATCACAGCGGTGTGGGCACCATTTTTCAAATCGCAACTCGCTTCATTCAAAAGGCTGCTTCAACTTCGGGGGAGTTTGGATTGACTCTGGAGTTCTTCTCAGATGAAGTGACCATCTCAACAGACATCTTTTCAGACTCTGCACGATTGGGGTTTACTTTATGTGTATTTTAGTGTAGAAATTATTACTTCTGATCAATCGCTATTAAACTTTCATTGCAATGGAGCTAGCCATTTCTCAGGCTGCATCGATTAATACGCAGATGCTGCAGAGTTCAAATGGTACAATGTCTAATGCACATGATTATGCGCCCAATCTAAGACGTGCCAGAATGAGGAGGAGATCCAGACCATACACACCCCGCATTTACAAGGAGAAGAGGTCTTACCTCAACGTGTCCGAGCACACCTGCCTTCGGAGACGGCGCTTCCACAAGGTGGTGATCAATGAAATATGCCAGCTCATCAGACCAGATATGCAGCCTGCCATCAGGACATCAGTGTCAGTCGAGGTCAAGGTCACCACGACACGCCTTTCTACACGTCTAGTTCCTTTTGGGCCTCCGCGGTCGAGATTTCCACTCTGTCTCACCATGCCACACATTGTTGCATTAGGCAGGTCATGGAGGCCCTGTACATGCACAGGATGGAGTTTATCAGCTTCCCTATGACCACGGAGGCTCAGACTGACAGGGCTGGAGCATTCTACCACATTTCTAAGTTCACCAAGGTGCAGGGAGCAATACAGTACACTCACATCGCCATGCGGGCACCTTCTCATGACCCAGAGCTTTTTCGTAATAGAAAAGGATTTCACTCCCTGAAGGTCCAACAAGTTGTTGACCACAACCAGATAATAATGGCAGTGAATGCCAAATTTCCGGGCAGCTTCGGTGAGGCTCACATCCTGCGTGAGAGCGCTGACTCTGACACTTTTAAGAGTCAGCCACAAGGACAATGCTGGATGCTTGGTGATAACCGATATGGCCTAGCCATCTGGCTGATGACCCTCCTGCGTGACACCCACACCGAGGCTGAGAAGCGATACAACCAGAGACTAACGCAATGTGGTCCAGAAAACAATAACTGTGCTTAAGCAATGCTTTAGATGCCTGGAGCACTCAGGAGGGGAGCTACAATACAACCCTGAGCAAGTAGCTAAATTTGTGGTCATGTCTCCATGCTGCACAACCTGGATATTAGGAGGGGACAAGAATTGCCAGAAGAGACTGATGGTCCACCTAAGGAGAGAGAGTAAGAGGAGGACGAGGGGCTGGACACTGAGCTAGGGCCAGACAATCAGGCTGACTATGCAACTATGCCCACGCCCCCTTCAGGCTGCAGGAAAGGGCCCATGGTGGCTACATAGCTGCAAGACTCTTACTCATAACTGGACTATTTGCCTGAAAGAATGTTGCTGTGATTGATAACACTGACATACTGCTGAGTGTGTGCATCTCAGACATCAATGGTGGGCATCACCTTGATGCCAGTTAAAGATTAAGTTGATTCAAGTTAAGTTTTACTTAACCCTTTCATGTTAAGGAATCACCAGTGTGTAACAGTCCAGCTATCTGAGACAATGCGCAACCAGGTTATGTTGAATAAAAACTATTTTTTACGACCATTGGTCTGAAATCATAAGTATCATGGGCAAAAACACCCCACCACCACTCCACTTTTTCGACCACTGACATCAATCAAATGCTCACCATGTCCATGCAACACAGTATAAAAATGCAAAGCAGGAGGATGCCACCCCCAACCCCCACCCCAATACATTACAAAAAAATTGCATACACCCAGATGGAGATATAACACAGCCATCACCTGCAGAAATGCACCTCACTTTCCTTCCACCCTTCCCTTCTTCTCCCCACCTCTACCCCTTCCCCTCCTCGCTCCACGCTGCCTGGCCAAAGAGCTCCTCAGGCGGTGTCTCATTGTGGGGGATGAAGGTAGAGGCAGTGGTTGCATGGGTAGGGGAGTGAGGGGTGCCGAGGTGGGAACATTCTCGGATCCAGAAGCAGGATCTTGGTCCTGCCTCTCATTTGTTGTTCGCAATGGTGTTGTGGAACCTAGGAGTGGAGTGCCGCGCTCCAGGACCACTGGGAGGCCTGTGCCAGCAGTGTTCCTGGCTATCGCCTCCAGGGCCTCCGCTAACCGCGGAACGTACTCAGTCATGGTGGCCAGCTGGTGGGATATGCCCATCAATGCATCGAAGATCTGGTCACCAATATCTACAGTTCTCCTGGACAACTGGACCATCTCTCCACTCTCATGTGGCGCTCGTAGAACAGACTGCCGCGGCCATGAAACCTCCATGGGGTCGGCGCTGTTCTGGGGACAAATGGGGTGCCCTGTGGCGAGGTGTTTGGGCCCAGTACCTCCAGAGTGGAGGCGGGAATGGTTGGAGGAGCACTAGATGACCTCAGGGTGGAATGGCTTCTGGAGCGTGGCGATGCAGGTTCCTCGAAGTCCGCGCTCTCATCCATAGAGAACAGACCCAGCGGATTAACGGGCGAGAATCGGAGCTCCTCAGCACCAGATGTAGGATCGTCCGATGAGTCCGGCCCCACGCCCTCATCTTCTGGTCTTTGTGGTCTTGCCTTGGGATGTGCTACTGGCTGAGCTGCAAAACACAAATGAGGTTATTGGAGGAGAAGGGGGTGCTAGGGTGACAAGGTGATTCCAGCGCTACTCACAGCACATGTATGCCAAAAGCACCACCACTATCAAAATCATCACAAACCATCAACACATTGTGCATTGCAATGATTTTCATTAGGCCAGCATTATTTATAGGACAATGTTAGAAATCATCTATCATATATTATTGTTCGGATATGAGTGGGTATGGCATCTATTGACTTTATACAGCAGTAGTTGCATTACCACAATAGTCCACTAGGTGAAGCTATATATTACACTGCTCGCTCCTTAATGAAGAAGTCATTATAACAAAATAATGATCATACTATTGGCTTTACATCAGTGTAAACTTTACTCACGTTGCATCACTTCAAGGTCTGCAGATGCTTGCATGGCCGTCCGGGGGTGCTTCCCCACGAGTGCGAGCACTCGCTCCTCCATCTCAGTGATGTTGCTGGTGACTGGGTGGCCCCCAACCTGTTCGCACGGTCCTCATCTTTGATAGCTTCTTCTGTAAAAGGTAACAGGACTGTCCCAGGCAGCTCACATGCGACTCTGATCCGTTCCAACACAACAGTCGCAGAGGTCTGGGAATCACTTACATTTCTTCTCTGTTTGATTACAGGATGGGGAAAGGCAGAGGTAGATCCCAAAACAAAAGTGAAGAGGAAATAACAAGACTGGACAGGTTAGATGCAGGAAGAATATTCCCGATGTTGGGGAAGTCCAGAACTAGGGGACATAGTCTTAGGATAAGGGGTAGGCCATTTAGGACTGAGATGAGGAGAAACTTCTTCACACAGAGAGTTGTTAACCTATGGAATTCACTGCAGCAGAGAGTTGTTGATGCCAGTTCATTGGATATATTCAAGAGGGAGTTAGATATGGCCCTTACGGCTAAGGGGATCAAGGGGTATGGAGAGAAAGCAGGAAAGGGGTACTGAGGGAATGATCAGCCAAGATCTTATTGAATGGCGGTGCAGGCTCGAGGGGCCGAATGGCCTACTCCTGCACCTACTTTCTATGTTTCTATATTTCTAGGACAACATGGTATGAGATCATTGCGTGAGATCATTGCTAGGTACTGTCACAGAGACTGATACAACACATAACCGACAGATGTAATCATGATTATTATGATAATTATCATTTTTTTACCTAAAGATGTACAACGTGACCGCAGGCTTTGAGTACAACATTCCCGGTAAAAGTGAAAGACCTCACATCTGATGATAGTCACTCATGACTCTTACAAATCAAATTATATAAATACATAAATACATGTAAATAAATGTAATACTTACACTTGCGGATCCCACAAGGTCGTTCCATCGTTTGCTGCATTGGTTGCCCTCACGCTCCTCGTTGGTCGCCGACGAGATCACCTTTGTTATCCCGGCCTATATCTTCTGGTAAACCTTTGGGATGGGCTTCCCACGCCCTCCCTAGGTCAAATCACCCCAGCGTAACTCGACCTTCTGCAGCAGGGAGGCATTTGTTTCGTCCAAGAACCTCCTCGCTCTTTTGCGCCCTCAAATGTGCCCCTCTCCCAGCTCATTGCACTCGCCAGCGTCAGTCTCCACAGCGTGCTGTGTCGCCTCCTCCTCTCCCTCCATTATAGCCACCAAATTCGGGCAAATATCTGGCTGGTAACAGCTAATTTTTCCCCACAATTTGCTTAAAGCTCTAAACTCTCCTTCCTTCCTCCCAAAGCAGCCACACCACACCCACACACACCTCTCCCTCTTAGCTCCCTCTCTCTCTGTCTCCTCTTCTGCGCGTCATGATGATGCTTGACATCCTGAATCACGGGAATCGAGCATTGCCATGCCATTGCTAAGGACAGCGACACTTTACGGCAGTAGGTCAGAGAGATTTAACGCTACCACCCATTTCATATCGCTTGCGGTAACCCCCAATTTAAAAAATGGAGACTAGGGGCTTTGAGAATGGGCGACAAGTCGGTGATCTGAAAACCCATTTTTACCGCCCACACCGGAAATAACGCCCATTTTTGGCCAATCTGCACAAAAGTGTAAAATCTAGCCCTTGGACTTATTTTGCCATATTTACAAATCAAACTTAACCACTGCTTTTCTGTTTTGAAGAGAATACTTTCACTCTCGAACAGAACCTTCCAAACATGGTGTCAAACTTAGACTCTTTCTAGGCTGATCCTGAGGAGAGTTTTCCTCCAAGGAATGCCCTTGATCTATATTTAAACTCTCTACAACTTCAGACTGTTTGTCTGCTTGACTCGGACTCAGACTTAAATTCTGACTTTTACTTGGATACGTTTCTAGTACATTTGATATAGGATTAGCTATTGGTATTCTATTTGTAATAAGGCTATCTGATGAGTCACAAATAATTGAATCGTTCCTATTTTCAACTCCTTCCACATCTGTAGGTAAAATATAATCAATGTGAACAAACCTAACCTGTCCATGATAAAACATCTTGACCAAGTATGTGTGAGGACTAAATATCTTCACTATTCTTCCTGGTAACCACTTTAACCTTCTGATTCAATTTCACACTTCTCTCTCTTACTCTACCTCTATCATGATTCTCTTTCTGTCTTAATCATTTGGCTTTAACAACGAGAACCTTGTTCATGGCTGTCATTTGAGAAACAACTCTACTGGTGTTCTATCGCTAGTTGTGTGAGGAGTATTATGATAAGTAATTTGTAGTGTGCGCTCTGCAGCACCATTTGAAGCAGGGTGGTACAGTGGAACTTTGGTAGATTTCACAACATTTCTGCTCTTGAATTGTGCAAATTCTTCTGAACAAAATTGTGACCCATTATCAGACACAATCTCTTCTGGGAGGCCATATGAAGAAAATAATCTTTGCAAATTGTCTAGTGTTTTGCTTGTTGTTATTTTCCGCATCGGAAGCACCTCTATTCACTTCGAATGGATATCAATCACAATGAACAATTGTTGTTCCTCGAGCTCACCAAAATCGAAATGTAACCTTTGCCACACCCTGGGATGCCATTTCCATGGCTGTAATGGTACTGATAGTGGTTTATTGCTTACTGATTGACAAGTTGTGCACTGGCATCGATGTACTCTATGGGCTAGAAATTTGGCAGGTTTGTGCCTATTTAGCGCCTTGGCGAAGCTGAAAATGTTTTTTTTCAGTGCTAAACGAATCGCACAAAATTTATACCCAATCGGAATATTTAGTAGCGGTTTTGTGCCGGCGCTGAAAGTCATCACCCGCCTGTTGTTTTTGCCGTTTTTATAACGTCAATCAGCATGCAATGCTGCACTATTGCCGGGGACGGAAAATTCACCGATATCACCATTTTCATCGATGGCCCAAAAAATCACGTCTTACCAGGTCGGATCCAGGGGCACTCGGCGTTAACAGCACCATGTTGAAAAACCGAGCAGAAGTTCAGTGAATAAAAGGATTTGGAGGGAAGCCTGCATTTTACACAGTGAGCTTTATGTTAGTTCATAGTTAATTTTTAAGGATATTTAAGAACATTTAAAAGAATGGGGGCTATAATATCTCTGCCATTAAACCTGGCTGCTTTTTCTATGCAGCATCTAGCTGGAAGAACGCTTATTCCACAGCATTTTGAGCGTAATCGAAGAGCTCACAGATGTATGAGGCCTTACCCCCCATGAGTTTACAGGGAGCAGCGTGCATACATACAGCTGTCTGAGGCACAGTGCATTTAAAGGCTGTGATCCCGAAAAGAGGTGGTCACAGAGATATGCCAGCTCGTAAAGGCAGACCTCCAGCCTACCAGTGCCAACAGGACTGCACTGGCCGTCGAGGTGAAGGTGACTGCAGCACTTGCCTTCTATGCCTCCGGCTCCTTTCAGCCATCAGCAGGGGACATATGCTCCATCTCGCAGCACGCTACACAATGCTGCATTCGCCAGGAGACTACTGCACCTTACGCATGTAGGATGGACTTTATAAAGTTCCCAATGAACAAGGAGGCACAGAATGAGAGAGCTGTAGATTTTGCTCGAATTGCTGGCTTCCCCAAGATTCGGGCTGCCATTGACTGTACGCACATCGCCCTGAGAGCACATTTGGAGGAAACCGAAAGGGATTCACACCCTGAATGTACAGATCATCTGCAACCATACTCAGCGCATATCATCATCATCATCATCATCATAGGCAGTCCCTTGAAATCGAGGAAGACTTATTTCCATTCTAAAAATGAGTTCTTAGATGACTGAGCAGTCCAATACGGGAATTACAGTCTCTGTCACAGGTGGGACAGACAGTCATTGAAGGAATGGATGGGTGGGACGGGTTTGCCGTTTGGTTTCTGCATGCTCTCGGCAATTAGACTCGAGGTGATCAGCGCCCTCCCAGATGTACATCCTCCACTTAGGGCGATCTTTGGCCAGGGACTCCCAGGTGTCGGTGGAGATGTTGCATTTTATCAAGGAGGCTTTGGGGGTGGCAGAAGGCGTTCAAATCCCCTTGACCTGATGGCTTGCATCCTATGGTCTTAAAAGAAATGGCTGCAGAGCTAGTGGATGCATTAGTTGTAATCTACCAAAACTCCCTGGATTCTGGGGCGGTCCCAGCGGATTGGAAAACCACAAATGTAATGCCCCTATTTAAAAAAGGAGACAGACAGAAAGCAGGAAACTATAGACCAGTTATCCTAACATCTGTTGTTGGGAAAATGCTGATGTCCATTATTAAGGAAGCAGTAGCAGGACATTGGGAAAAGCATAATTCAATCAAGCAGAGTCAGCATGGTTTTATGAAAGGGAAATCATGTTTGACAAATTTACTGGAGTTCTTTGAGGATGTAATGAGCAGGATGGATGAGGGGGAACCAGTGGGTGTGGTGCATTTGGATTTCCAGAAGGCATTCGATAATGTGCCACATAAAAGGTTACTGCACAAGATAAAAGTTCAGGGGTTAGGGGTAATATATTAGCATGGATTGAGGATTGGCTATTTGACAGAAAACAGAGAGTCTGTATAAATGGGTCATTTTCCGGTTGGCAAACAGTAACATAAGAAAATAAGAACATAAGAAATAGGAGCAGGAGTAGGCCATATGGCCCCTCGAACCTGCTCTGCCATTTAATATGATCATGGCTGATCCAATCATGGATTCAGGTCCACTTCCCTGCCCACTCCCCATAACCCCTTAATCCCTCATCATTAAGAAACTCGTGAGGTGCCGCAGGGATCGGTGCTGGGGCCTCAACTATTTACAATCTATATTAATGACTTGGATGAAGGGACTGAGTGCAATGTAACCAAGTTTGCTGATGATACAAAGATGGGTCGGGAAGCAAATTGTGAGAAGGACACAAAAAATCTGCAAAGGGATATAGACAGGCTAAGTAAGTGGGCAGAAATTTGGCAGATGCAGTATATTGTGGGAAAATGTGAGGTTATCCACTTTGGCAGAATTAATTAAAAAGCATATTATAATTTAAATGGAGAAAAATTGCAAAGTGCTTCAGTACAGAGGGACCTGCATGAAACACAAAGTTAGTATGCAGGTACAACAAGTAATCAGGAAGGCAAATGGAATGGTGGCTTTTATTGCAAGGGGGATAGAGTATAAAAGCAGAGAAGTCCTGCCATAACTATACAGGGTACTGGTGAGGCCATACCTGGAGTCCTGCATGCAGTTTTGGTCTCTGTATTTAAGAAAGGATATACTTGCATTGTAGACTGTTCAGAGAGGGTTCATTAGGTTGATTCCTGAGATGAGGTGGTTGACTTATGAAGGTAGGTTGAATAGGTTGGGTACTATACTCATTGGAGTTCAGAAGAATGAGAGGTGATCTTATCGAAAAATATAAGATAATGAGGGGGCTCGACAAGGTGGATGCATTGAGGATATTTCCACTCAGAGGGAAATCTAGAACTAGGGTGCATAGTCTCAGAATAAGGGGCCGTCCATTTAAAACTGAGATGAGGAGGAATTTCTTCTTTCAGAGGATTGTAAATCTATGGAATTCTCTGCCCCAGAGAGCTGTGGAGGCTGGGTCATTGAATATATTTAAGGCGGAGATCGATAGATTTTTTAGCGATAATGGAATAAAGGATTATGGGGGCCGGGCAGGGAAGTGGAGCTGAGTCCATGATCAGATCAGCCATGATCTTATTAAATGTGGAGCAGGCTCGAGGGGTCAAATGACCTACTCCTGCTCCTATTTCATTTGTTCTTCTTGTGTTCTCCCTCGTGCCATGGCCGTACCCAAGGTGCTACCAAGACGTCGTGCAGCAATGCAGCCAGAGTCCTGCTCTAAAAGAGGGAAAGACAATGGCACGTGTGGATCCCCTGGAGAAGCTCGCTGTATGGAAGGCCCAGCTTCTGAGTGGCGAGCCTCTTGCTCGGCCTTGCTACTCACAGATGATGTGGGTCTAGGTGATGTGACACTTGTGACTGCAGTGACAAATGTTGAGACCATCAATTGTGCATGGTCATTGACAGCCACAACAATCTGAAACATGTCCGCTCTTGCGTCCGCCGATAATGCCACTGCAATGTTTCCCGGAAAAGCAACCAAGACTTCCAGGAGCTGTTAGCTGAGCTGGATGCTCTCCCTGGACAGTCCCACCATGTCAAGGTGTGTGTCTGGCTGTCTGTCAGCAGACCAGCTTTTCCGACTCACCCGCCAAAGAGACGGCATATGGTATTCAACCCTGGGAGTGTGTGGCTGCACGCCACTTGGACCCGGGGCCTCGGATTGGGCAAAGAACGAGAATGTGTCTTCCTGGTCAAAGCTACTGCCGCAGCTAAAAGAGGTGTCGATTGCATTGCACCCCCCCCATCCCCACCCCGGAATAGCTTTCTGAGTTTCCTCGTCCTCAGCATCTTCCTCCTCCCACTCCTGCACTCCCACATGACGGGCTGAGGTGGAGGCTTCCATTGGAGGATGTGGCGCCTCCTCATCTGGAAATAGAAAACAACAGACGAGTGGTTAACAGCAGGGGAGGGGACAAGGTGACATGAGGAAATCACATAACACAGGCTCAGTTGAAGCTACTGCATTATATGTAGCCCACAGACACTGCATGACATTGCCCCAACCCTAGCCCACAGACACTACATCACATTGCTCCAACCCAGCCTGGGGATTTTGCAGGACTTACCCTCAGTTTCGAACGGAGGATCAGCACCCCCAGGGGTATTTGACCACCTTGAGACACCGATGATAGCTGCCATGCACTCCTCCAGGTCCGTTAACAGCAGTGTCTGAGGTGGAGCACCGCCTGTGCGCCACTGCTCCCAGCGGTTATGCGACAACTTTGCCTGCAAAGATGACAATTGGAATAGTTACCAGAGGGCCCTTTTGCCCTTGTGGCGCACACAGATAGCCATCAAAGCACTTATACCATACTGTGTGCCTTTAATACAGTCCTCTCTTTAATGGTCCTGGGAGTTGCACATGGCTCATGAGGAAGACATTGAAGTGCAGAAACATATTTTAAGATGTCAAAAAGCAGTCTTACTAATGTGTAGTTATCATTCACGGCAAATAAGGTGCAGCACTAAGCCTACCTATATCAACATGTATCAGATTTACAATTTAAGTAATGAACGAGTGCATGAATAAAAATATTACTTACTTTCACGACGCTGCAATGGTCATTGAACTTTTTTCTACATTGTTGATGGTCCCTCTTGGTGTTATCGACTGAGGAGACCTCCTCAGCCATGCTGGTCCTCAATCACCTTCACACAGCTGAGAGGGGTTTACCAGCACCCCTCCTATTAAATCCCCCCCATCTGCTTTGCACAGCTGCAACTTTTGAGCTCTCTGCCTGCTGGAGTCCCCTTCCATCATGGCTGCTTGGTCTTTGAAAAATACCTGCTTCAGCCCTCGATGTACTGTGCATGCGCGGGTACCCCCTGACAACTGACCAGAATCACAGGAAGAAGAAAAAAAATCAGAGAACAAAAAAAATCGTCAAAAAAATTAAAATTCGCACATGCGCAGAAAGTCAATTTTTTTTTTCATCGCAAGTCTCGGCTCCAGCGCATAAATTCCATTGTGCAAGACCAGATTTAGCACTATCGCTATCGCTGGTCACCATTTGCAGAATTTTCCAACGTGCGGCAATAATGCTACCCCGGGGCTAAAATAAATTAATCCAAGATTATCGCCCAAAAATGGGCGAAATCACGAATACCCAAATTTCTAGCCCTATATCTTCATCTAGACCTGGCCACCATAAGTAACGACATGCAAAACACTTGGTCAAGCACATTCTAATAGTTTGGACCTGAACTTATTTGGAATAATTACTCTTGCAACCCACATGATACAATCCTTATCCATTGATAATTCATTCCCACGAATGAAGTATGGATGAATATCTTTCTCTGATGTAAGTACACTTGAGTAAGAAGCATAAGGGAATTAGGAGGTTCTGAGGAATCAGAAGTTCTTCTGTCTTATGGTATGGATTGTAATATTGACCAATTAAGTATATCTCGCTAATGTATGTAAAGCATGTTTATACACTCACTTACATTGGGCTAGTGAGAAGGGAATAGCGAAGCCTGATGGGTAATGTACTGTTGTGCATGGAGAAAGAGTCAGACTGAACATTGTGAGCTCAAAGTAAAGTGTGACCTTAGTCTTTTATTGCAGGTCTCCAGAGTGCCTCTCCAACCTGTGAAGCCTCCTTAAATACCTGTGCTCCCAAGGGATTATGGGATCCCTTGGGTCTCCAGGGGATGAGCCCTCTGGTGGCTGTACAGAGTAAATACAAGTTTACATAAATAACAACACGCCCCTCCTCAAAGTCAATAGTGTAACTATTTACAATGTGAGTCGACCTGGGGCCCTTCTTGCCCTGGTTGATCATCTCGTTGTGAAAGCTGGTGTTGTTGAATCATTTGTTGGAGCCTCGCTGGATTGCTGTGCAGCTGGCCTTGCTGGGCTGTCTGGTGTGTTGAGTCCGGCTGGGCTGCTGTGGATGATGGGTTCTGCTTCGTGGTTAACCGTGGTGCCGGTTGTGACTGGTGTATATGTTGGGGGATCAAAAAAGGTAGGGTCCAAGGTGGGTTGCTCAGGATAGTCCGTGAATCTGAATTTGATTTGGTCCAAGTGTTTCCGGTGAATGATTCCATTTGAAAGTTTGACCCGAAACACCCTGCTCCCCTCTTTGGCCGGGAAGCCACTTGGGACCTTGTCCATAATTTAATACAAATACAGGATCATTGATTTCAATCTCGCGTGACACATTTGCGCTATCATGGTATGCACTTTGTTGAAGCCACCTGCTCTCTACCTGTTCATGTAGATCAGGGTGAACTAACGAGAGCCTTGTCTTAAGTGCTCTTTTCATGAGCAGTTCAGCAGGTGGGATCCCAGTGAGTGAGTGGGGTCTCGTGCGGTAGCTAAGCAGGACTCGGGATAGGCGAGTCTGCAGTGAGCCTTCAGTTACCCTCTTCAAGCCTTGCTTGATGGTTTGCACTGCTCTCTCTGCTTGACCATTGGACGCTGGTTTGAATGGGACAGATGTGACATGTTTGATCCTGTTATGGGTCATGAATTCTTTGAACCCAGCATGGGTAAAACATGGTACGTTGTCGCTCACCAGGACATTGGGTAGGCCGTGTGTGGCAAACATGGCCCGCAGGCTTTCAGTAGTGGCAGCAGACGTGCTAGTCGATATTATCTCACATTCAATCCACTTGGAGTATGCGTCTACAACCACGAGGAACATTTTACCCAAGAACGGGCCTGCATAGTCGACATGTACCCTAGACCACGGTTTGGAGGGCCAAGACCATAAACTTAGCAGCGCCTTCCTGGGTACATTACTTAATTGTGAGCATGTATTACATCTGTGAACGTAGGACTCTAAGTCCGCATCAATACCGGGCCACAACACGTGGGATCTGGCTATCGCTTTCATCATTACGATGCCTGGGTGGGTACTGGGGAGGTCATTGATGAAGGTGTCTCAGCCCTTCTTGAGGACCACTACTCAATTGCCCCACAGAATGCAGATTGCCTGTATAGACATTTCATCTTTGCGCTGCTCGAACGGCTTTATCTCTTCCTGCATTTCCACTGGAACAATGGACCAGCTCCCATGAAGCACACAGCTTTTGACTAGAGATAATAACGGGTCCTGGCTTGTCCAGGTTTTGATCTGCTAGGCAGTGACGGGTGATTGCTCACTCTCAAATGCTTCCATAACCATGGCTAGATCTGCGGGCTGCTTCATTTCCACCCCCGTGGTGGGCAATGGCAGCCCACTGAGAGCATCAGCGCAGTTTTCTGTGCCTGGCCTGTGGCGGATGGCATAGTTGTATGTGGACAATGTGAGCGCCCATCTCTGGATGTGGGCCGATGCGTTGGTATTTATACCTTTACTCTCGGAGAACAGGGATTTCAGTGGCTTATGGTCAGTTTCCAATTCGAATTTTAGTCCAAAAAGGTATTGATGCATTTTCTTTACCCCATAGACACACACTAACGCTTCTTTCTCAATCATGCTGTAGGCTCTCTCAGCCTTAAACAGACTCCTGGATGCATAGGCAACTGGTTGCAGTTTCCCAAAATCATTAGCTTGTTGCAATACACACCTGACGCCATATGATGACGCATCACATGCCAATACCAAACGCTTACATGGATCATACAATGCAAGCAATTTGTTTGAGCATAACAATTTTCTCACTTTTACAAAGGCATTTTTTTGGCTTTTGCCCAAAACCCATTCGTCCCCTTTTTGTAGTAAGACATGCAGTGGTTCTAACAGTGTGCTGAGATCCGGGCTGAAGTTACCAAAGTAGTTCAAGAGTCCCAGAAACCACCGCAGCTCCGTCACGTTCTGTAGCCTCGGTGTGTTCTCGATTGCTTCCCTCTTCGCGTTGGTGGGCCTGATGTCATCCGCCGCAATCCTCCTTCCCAAGAACTCAACTTCAGGTGCCAGGAAAACACACTTCGAGCATTTTAACCTGAGCCCCACGTGGTTGAGTCGACTAAGAACCTCCTCCAGGTTCTGCAGATGCTCGACTGTGTTCCGACCTGTGACCAAGATGTCGTCCTGGAAGACCATGGTGTGCAGGACCGACTTCAGTAAGCTTTCCATGTCTCTCTGGAATATCGTCGCCGCCGATCGGAATTCCAAATGGGCATCTGTTATAAACAAAAAGACCTTTGTGTGTTGTTGATGCAGGTGAGGATGGCTTTCGATGATTCTGCCAGTTCCTGCATCATGTAGGCTGAAGTCAGACCCAGCTTCGTGAACGTCTTTCCTCCCGCCAGCGTTGCAAACATGTCGTCTGACTTTGGTAGTGAGTATTGGTCCTGCAGGGCGAAACGATTGATAGTTACTTTGTAATCGCCACAGATTCTGATGGTGCCGTCTCCCTTGAGGACTGGGACGATTGGGCCTCCGCACTCGTTGAACTCGATCGGGGAAATGATGCCCTCTCTTTGCAGTCGGTCTAGCTCGATCTTCACCCTTTCTCTCATCATGTACGGTACTGCTCTCGCCTTGTGATGGTGGGTCCCACCCCCAAAATTAGGTGGATCTGCACTTTTGCTCCTTGGAATTTCCCGATGCCTGGTTCGAACAGCGAAGGGAATTTGTTTAAGACCCGGGCACACAAAGTATCGTCAGCGGGCGATAGCGCTCGGATGTCGGCCCTGTTTCAGCATATCTTTCCCAGCCACCGTCTTCTGAGCAGTGTGGGATCATCGCCCGGTAACACCCAGAGTGGTAGCTTGTGCACCGCTCCATTGTAGGTGACCTTTACAGTAGCACTGCCGATTAAAGGTATCAGTTTATTCGTGTAAGTTCTTAGTTTCGTGCAAACTGGAGTTAAGACTGGCCTTGAGGTCTTGTTGCATCACAACCTTTCAAAAGTCTTTTTTCCCATGATGGACTCGCTCGCGCCCATGTCCAGCTCCATTGACACCGGGAGTCCATTTAGTTCAACATTCAACATTATCGGGGGACAATTCATGATGAATGTGCGCACCCAATGTACCTCTGCCTCCTCTATCTGAGGCTCTGGTTCATTGTGATCCTCTGCGGATCTGCCCTCCTCTGCAACATGGTGGTTTGCAGGTTTAACAGGCTTAGCAGCTCGCTTGCACACTCGTTGGAGGTGTCGTATTGTTCCACAGCCCTTGCAAACGTACTCTTTGAATTGGCACGAATGGAAACGATGATCACTCCCGCAGCGCCAACAAGGTGTTAATAGCCTTGCATTCATCACCCTTGATGATGGACTCTAAGACATTTGCGGACGTGTAGCTGCAGGTATATTGACCTGCCCTGTAAGTTACGATTCAAAAACGTCACTTTGTTCATAATACTTGTAGCAGCACTGAGGTACTGAGAGATTTGCTTCGTATTGTCACTGGTGGCAATGAACGCCTGGGCTGTTGCTATGGCCTTGCTCAAGGTTGGGGTCTCTACAGTCAAAAGTTTGCGAAGAATGGTTTTGTGGCCAATGCCAAGTACGAAAAAGTCGGAGCATGTACTCCAAATGTCCTTCAAATTCGCACTGTCCTGTAAGGCGTCTTAGCTCGGCGACATAACTCTCCATTGATGGGATTGAAGGCCGATAAATCCCCGGGGCCTGATGGACTGCATCCCAGAGTACTGAAGGAAGTAGCCCTAGAAATAGTGGATGCATTGGTAATCATTTTTCAACAGCCTATCGATTCTGGATCAGTACCTATGGACTCGAAGGTAGCTAATGTAACACCACTTTTTAAGAAAGGAGGGAGAGAGAAAACAGGTAATTATAGACCGGTTAGCCTGACATCGTTAGTGGGAAAAATGTTGAAATCAATTATTAAAGATGAAATAGCAGCACATTTGGAAACCAGTGAATGGATCGGTCCAAGTCAGCATGGATTTATGAAAGAGAAATCCTGCTTGACAAATCTTCTATAATTTTTTGAGGATGTAACTGGTAGAGTGGACAAGGGAGAACCAGTGGATGTGGTGTATTTAGACTTTCAAGAGGCTTTTGACAAGGTCCCACATAAGAGATTGATGTGCAACATTAAAGCACATAGTATTGGGGGTAATGTACTGATGTAGATAGAAAACTGGTTGGCAGACAGGAAGCAGAGAGTCGAGATAAACAGGTCCTTCTCAGAATGGCAGGCAGTGACTAGTGGGGTGCCGCAGGCCTCAGTGCTGGGACCCCAGCTATTTACAATATACATTAATGATTTGGATGAGGGAATTGAGTGTAATATCTCCAAGTTTGCAGATGACACTAAGCTGGGTGGCGGTGTGAGCTGTGAGGAGGGCGCTAAAAGGCTGCAGGTGACTTGGACAGGTTACCTGAGTGGGTAAATGCGTGGCAGATGCAGTATAATGTGGATAAAAGTGAGGTCCTCCACTTTGCTGGCAAAAACGCGAAGGCAGAAGATTATCTGAATGGTGAATGATTAGGAAAAGGGGAGGTGCAACGAGACCTGGGTGTCATGGTACATCAGTCATTGAAAGTTGGCATGCAGGTACAGCAGGCGGTGAGGAAGCCAAATGGTATGTTGCCTTCATAGCTAGGTGATTTGAGTATAGGAGCAGGTCTTACTGCAGTTGTACAGGGCCTTAGTGAGGCCTCATCCAGAATATTGTGTTCAGTTTTGGTCTCCTAATCTGAGGAAGGACGTTCTTGCTATTGAGGGAGTGCAGCGAAGGTTCACCAGACTGATTCCCGGGATGGCAAGACTGACATATGAGGAGAGACTGGATTGACTAGAAGGATGAGCGGGGATCTCATAGAAACATATTAAATTCTGACGTGACTGGACAGGTTAGATGCAGGAAGAATGTTCCCGATGTTGGGGAAGTCCAAAACCAGGGGACATAATCTAAGGATAAGGGGTAAGCCATTTAGGACTGAGATGAGGAGAAACTTCTTCACTCAGAGAGCTATTAAGCTGTGGAATTCCCTATCGCAAAGAGTTGTTGATGCCAGTTCATTGGATATATTCAAGAGGGAGTTAGATATGGCCCTTATGGCTAAAGGGATCAAGGGGTATGTAGAGAAAGCAGGAAAGGGGTACTGAGGTGAATGATCAGCCATGATCTTATTGAATGGTGGTGCAGACTCGAAGGGCCGAATGGCCTACTCCTGCACCTATTTTCTATGTTTCTATGTTTCTATGTTTCCTGGCCTTCTTTTGTAGGTATAGAATTGGTACCTCGCCATCAGAATGGTTTCCTTTGGATTCAAATGCTCTCGGAGCAGCGTGCGCAAATCGGAATATGATTTCTCCATGGTTTTTGCTAGAATGAGCAGATTCTTCATGAGGCCATACGTTGGTGCATCACAGACGGTGAGGTGGATCGCCCTTTGTTTGGCAGCGCTCTCTTCCCCATCTAGCTTGTTGGCCTCGAAGTATTGGTCGAGTCGCTCCACAAAAGTGTCCCTATCATCTCCCTCTGAGAATTTCTCCAGGATGCCCACTGTTCTCTGCATCTTTGGGTTCGCTATCTGCATCTCGTCGCCAGTTGTTGTGTATGGAGAAAGAGTCAGACCGAACACTGTGAGTGCAAAGTAAAATGTGACCTCAGTCTTTTATTGCAGGTCTCCAGAGTGCCTCTTCAACTTGTGAAGCCTCCTTAAATACCTGTGCTCCCAAGGGATTATGGGATCCCTTGGGACTCCAGGGGATGAGCCCCCTGGTGGCTATACAGAGTAAATACAAGTTTACATATATAACATGAACCATCTGAAATAGCCAACACTGCATTGACTCTTAGCACAGAAAATAGAAGATGAGAACACTCATTTGATACAGAGAACAAGGACACAAATGTTTTTGAACATTAGACTAGTTCTCTCGGGAAGAGATAAGGAAGCCAGTGTTTTGGAACAAGAGTTACTTCACACGTCATAGGGACTATGGCAAAGTTCTCATCACTGAACAACATGATTGACATGTAATGAGAGATGGACAGGTGGGAAAGAACCACTCCGAGCTAATCTGATAAGAGTCAACAAATCAATGTAACTTCGCTGATAGCAGTAGACCAATCTATGGTTTTGTAGGAGGGTAGCACCCATCGAAAAACTGTATAACTGTAATTGAAACCTCTTGTACTTTGAAGGTTCACGTTTGAACTTTCCCTTGCATTTGCTCGAAATAAACTAGTTGTCCCGAAGATTTTGTTTGACTGATTCCGTTGTCATTATCAGGAGGGCGAAGGGCGAGGTGTCGACTCCTTATATCAGGGAGTCCACCTCGAGGAAGAGAACTCTTGCTTCTACCCCAACAATTGGCGCTGCGAGCAGGGTACAGACCCTCCAACCTGGATGATGCGGCAGCTAGCAATGGCAGTGAGTATTTTTTTTGTACCACCTACAGCTGTAGCATTGATGGGGAAGGAGGCAATCTATATAAAGAACTGGAAGGGGGTAACCTGTAGAACAAAGTTATAGCGAACCACAGAAAGACAAATGTCCAAGGAGAGAAAGGAAGCTATTAGGTCTATACCAAATCCAGGGACCGTGAAAGGTGTCAGGCAGATACTAGGGCTATTCAACTACTGCAGAAATATTATTCCTGAATATGCCGAGATGGCCCAACCTATACAGAACCTGGTCAACGGGGGGACACCCTCCCAAGAGCATGCAAACTGGGGCCCTGATCAGGAAATTTTGGTTGTAAGGTTAAAACAAGCTCTCACAAGTGCTCCAGCCCTGGGATTACCTGACCAGAAAAAGCCCTTTCACATCTATACCCACCACAGTAAAGATCATTACATGGGGACAGTCATCGACCAGTGGCATAGTAATGTCTGGACATGTACCCAGCATACCTTAGTAGAAGTGCTTAACACAGGATGGCTAATGGAAAAGAGTAAACATCTATACAGACAGCCGATATGCTTTCGGAGTAGTGCATGATTATATGATAGCCTGGAGCAGACGGGGATACATGACCTCAGGAGGAGGGCCAACTAAACATGAGGAGATTGTTAAAGAATTAGTGGAAGCCTCACTCTTACCCCAAGAGTGTGTGATAAGAAAAGTCAAAGCGCACATAAAAAATTACTGATTAACACCAACAGGGGAATGTATGGGCAGACGAGGCAGCCAAGCGAGTGGCAGAGACAGGTATACTGGCTGGGGAGACCCAGATCGGAGCATGTACAATCGGGCTTGAGGAAGTAAACATGCTTAAGGTACAGGGAGAAGCCACTCCACAGGAAAAGGAGGAGAGGAAGCAGAGAGGGGCCCAACAAGGGATTGACGGGATATGGAGGAAAGATGGGAATTTATATCATGGGTATGCCCTCACAGGTGGAACCAACATGATAAGCTCGATATCCAGATGCTGGTGGTGGAAGGGAATGGGTAGAGATATAGAGAACCAATGTAGAAGGTGCGTGACATGCGCAAAATACAACCCAGGGGAGAAAGTAAAGGTCAGAATGGGACATCAGTCCCAACAGAAAGGACCCTGGGAAAATTTACAGGTAGATTTTAGTGGACCGTTACCCAGCAACAAGGGGAAGACATACTGCCTAGTTATAATAGACCAGTTTATGAAGTGGGTAGAAGCTTTCGCCACGAGAAATTGTTCATTAGAAACTGTGGCCGGGATCGAGCAGAAGAAATAATACCCCAATGGGGAATGCCACTGCAGCTGGACTCAGATCAGCATAAGAACATAAGAAATAGGAACAGGAGTAGGCCATATGGCCCCTCGAGCCTGCTCTGCGATTCAATAATATCATGGCTGATCTAATCCCGGACTCAGCTCCACCTCCCCGCCCGCTCCTCCTAACCCCTTATCCCCTTATCGTTTAAGGTACACACTTCACAGGGAAGACATGAAGCAGGCCTGCACTTTACTAGGGATCAGGCAAAAATGAATAGAACCCTAAAAACAGTCCTAGCCAAGGAATGAGACTGCCAGAAGTCTTGGTTTCTTGGACCATATAAAGACAGGATACGGAGGTTTGTGATGGAACTCTGTAAGCAGTTACATGATTTAAAGGCACAGGCTAGAGATCAGCAAGTAATCAAGGACTTTGAGAACGACACTAAGGAACAGAAGGTCCAAATACCCCAAAGGGATCAGTCAGGTGATGATGAGAATGGTAAGAGACATGTGCGTCTGCATAGTTATAAGGAGTATCGGCAAGTGGAAACACTGGACGCGGTTAAAAAAACATGGTCATTAACCGGTAACGACCGTGAAATATTGTTTTTTTGCAGGACTCTAGTGCTCGTGGGAACAACGTGCGGTAACGCAGCCTCATATCAAGGACAACAGGCTGAGGGATGGCAAGGCCTGTATTACAGAGACTCGGTCGATATTAGTTGTGATAAAGAATCAAAAACATTGATGGTGACGGATGGAGCAACAGTAGACTTAAATAACGGGCATAAAACAACGTAATGAGGAAACGAAACAACAGTGGGGATGGGCCAATAATTAGTGTGACTAAGACCACAGTGTGTTTTATAACCAGGAAGGGGGGGACAAAGATACTGCACCCGGGGGGAAAGGGGTGCAGATTTCACTCAACATCTATAATGGTGGTGGAGGGGTATCTCCCGAGATAGACCCACCAACACGGTCCCACCCACTACTTTAGCAACAGTGAGCTGCAGGGCCGCGACCACCACACCTCCAGCGCCACAAACGTGTCCAACTATGAACCCTGGGGCAAAAGGGGGATTGATAAGGCAGACCAAGGATAAGATATGCTTTAAGGTATGTCAGCGACTAATTACTGTATTCCTAAATTTAACATACTTAACCATCCCGAACTTCTGTGGGTCAAATAAGCCTGCGAGCACTTGAAGGCCCCGAATAAAAAGCCATGAAGTTTAATGTGGGAAGAGTGTCAGGTAAAAGGCAGAATCGGGGAAAAAGAGGGATACTAGAAATAGTAGGTGCAGGATACGTGGTAGGATACGCGGCGGGAGTTGCGACGGTAATCACTATAGACCTGCACACGATAGATGATCGGGTCAACTCCCTTATGCGAACCTTACAGCGATTGTTGGAGAGAGAATTGTCACACATTGCAAGACCACGCCAGAACTATAAATTCGATAAATAGAGCAGAAAGAAACTTGAGTAGAATTATACAGACAGAAATAGTATGCGCAGGATACGGAGCTTGGTTACTCATTGCTATACAACATAACCTAGTGCAACTTCAAAATGGAAAAGTGCCGGATTGGATAACTTTCATGTATTTACCAATTGGACCTTGGACAAAAACATGACTCATGCCTGTGAGGTGCGGAGAAACAGTCATGCTTGGGTCCCAAAGGTCAGATGTGTAACCGGACATTTAAATATAATAGATTTTTTACTATCTATACCACAGTATGATGTGACAAAGGGAGATCCCCTATACCAAACAAATAAAATAGAGGATATAAGGAATCAACCATGACCTATCCAGATATGTAATTAAAGAGAACAACAGTACTAAGAGTCTCAGCATAGGCGATTGCTATAAAAATAACCAAGTTGTTTTATGTTGAGATCCACTACGAAAGATCAAAGATAACTGTGAAGATGACCAAGTGGACGGGTGCACTTTGAGTATCACCACCCAGCACGGGACTACAAAACTTCCACTGCTCCACGAGGAAATGGGGAATGGTGTGTGAGCACCACGGCGACTGAGATGACGGTCACAAATACCTCATGTGCCATCATGAATACTGACTTCTGCTTTACCCTGCTTGACGAGACTTACATAAATGGATACATTATAAACTCTGAACTGAAAGAAGAAACCATCAATGGGACAATGATAGACACTATCCGAGAAGGTTATGAGAAGGCCATCGGGCCGCAAGGAAAATCGATACTCGAACTGAATGAGGAACAAACTCGAGTGAATAGAAGAAACAGAGGATACCCCAGGCGGGGCAGAATTCGAACACTGAGAAAATGGAATGCTGGATTCAATGTGCAAGTATGTAAAGCTTGCTTATACATTTGCTTACATTGGGCTAGTGAAAAGGGAATAGCGAAGTCTGATCCATGGATACGGATAGTGTCACATGTACTGGTTGCAGTGCAAGGGAACATACTGGTCATCTTGCTGGTATTAGCCTGTAAAATGTGTAACAGACATAAGAGGCAGGCAATAGCCCGAACAATAGTTAAAACTTTGAATAAAGGGAATATAGACAATCCGGCAGAAAGGATTTATCTAGTATAACCTTGATGGGAAAGCCAACAGGTGAGTCCTGCAGTTCGGGAAGTAGCGCTACCCAACCGAAAGGACAATCCTGGAAGCTCACCCCCATGAGGAATTAATTGGGAAATGGCCTACCTTGGGCATATAGCCAAGGGCCATTAGTGGGGATTGTAAGGGGGGAAAAAAGTACACTTGAGGAAGAAACATAAGAGAATTGGGAGGTTCTAAGGAATCAGGAGTTCTTCTGTCTTATGGTATGGATTGCAATATTGACCAGTTATGTATAACCCGCTAATGTATGTAAAGCTTGCTTATACATTCGCTTACATTGGGCTAGTGAAAAGGGAATAGTGAAGTCTGATGGGTAATGAACCATCTGAAATAGCTAACACTGCATTGACTCTTAGCACAGAAAATAGAAGATGAGAACATTCATTTAGTACACAGAACAAGGACACAAATGTTTGAGAACATTAGACTAGTTCTCTCGGGAAGAGATAAGGAAGCCAGTGTTTTGGAACAAGAGTTACTTCACACGTCATAGAGACTAATGCAAAGTTCTCATCACTGAACAACATGATTGACATGTGATGAGAGATGGACAGGTGGGAAAGAACCACTCAGAGCTAGTCTGATAAGAGTCAACAAATCAATGTAACTTTGCTGATAGCAGTAGCACCCCTCGAAAAACGGTACAACTGCAATTGAAATCTCTTGTACTTTGAAGTTTCACATCTGAACTTTCCCTTACATTTGCTCGAAATAAACTAGTTGTACCGAAGATTTTGTTTGACTGATTTCGTGATTGTTATCAGGAGGGCAAAGGGCGAGGTGTCGACTCCTTATATCAGGGAGTCCATCTCGAGGAAGAGAAGGCTTCCTTCTACCCCAACACTGATATCTGGTTTGGCCAGCCATTTGCGATGTAATCATACACCTTTGACATAACTGGGTCATGTTTGGTTGCTCTACCAATCTCTTCAGCTATGACTGGCGGTTCATCAATGTATGAAAAATAGAACACTTCTTCCCTATCAGGTGTAACTTGTGATGGGGATGGCAACCTGGACATAGCATCAGCATTACTGTGACCAGCTGATCATTTGTATATGTTGACAAAATCAACGCCCATCTCTGCATTCGGGCTGCAGCTAAGGTTGGAACTGGGGACTTTGGTACAACCATGGTAAACTTATGACCATACAACTATTTGTGGAACTTCTTGACCTAAAAAGTTAATGCCAAAGTTTCCCTTTTGATTTGCGCATCATTACGCTTACTGGCACTGAGAGTGCATGAAGCAAAAGCAATTGGTCTCTCCTCCCCATTATGTAGTACATGAGAGATCACTGCCCCAACTCCATACTGTTATGTCTTTAGATGCTCGGATAATGTCTCCACGAGGAAATGTGTTGTACTTGAACTGTAGTGACCTTAATCCTTCATTGATAATCCAGAGTGAGGATCACACATGGTGGCCTGCCTTTTATACTAGGCCAGGCACACCTGTACAAGTAACCTGCAAGTCTCCCACTGCGGTGCCCTCTGGTGGCACACCTTGTAATATTACAAGCAATAACCATGTAGGATACATGACATCACTCTCCCCCAAGTCTTTAGTGCAAATCGCCTCTGCATTGATTGTGCTCTGGGCTTAGCTCTAACTGGTTGACCCTTGGCGGGTCGTTTCTCTCTTGGGTGAGTGGTTGGTGTTTCGTTGGCAGTAAGTGCTGGTGGTTTCTGTTTGTGTGTCCATGACCACTCCATTCTCTCCTCCCCACATATAGATTATGCCGAAGGCTCATTACATTCATATACATTCAAGTCCAGAAAAAAAAGTTTGCATTAACAGCATTACATTTGTGATTCAGTTGTGAGGCAAGTACATTCGACTGGTGAGATACATTCTTGATACATACTAGGGATAGGTAACCGGTGCATAAGGACAAGCTAGTTCCAGAACTGCTGGATGGTGTCCAGGTAGTCTGGTGGCGGTACGGTGTCCAGTGCTGGCAATGGGAACCCGGTTGGCTCAAGTTGCCTGCTCTCGGGGCTTTTGCCATTGCCCCCAACGCCTGTGACCTCCCTGTCCTTTCTTTGTGCCCTGGGTCACTGCTGCTCCCTGAGGAGCTGTCGTCTAGCAGTGCACAGGGAACTGCTGACTCGCTTGCCTGGTCGTTGTTTGGTTTGGGATCCTGGCTTGTTCCGGTCCCATTTGGGTGAACTGTTACGGGTGACCCTTCGTTCCCAGGTATGGCCTTGGTGGCGCTGGGGTCTGGAGGCTGTGCCTTAGCACAGTTTGCTCTTTCAGGCTCGTGGCGGCTGGTGCCATCAGGTGCCTGAGAGGTGGAGCCGATCAGGGGCAGGGTATCGATACCGGTGCTGTTGCCCTCCTGAGATCGCTTGCCCTGCAGCTCGTATGTATTGGCTGCTTGTGGCCACACTCCATGGTGCATAACTTTGGTCCCGGGGATGCAGGCTACTACATTGGGTAGCTCGTTGGACCTGTGCGCTCCCGATGGGTGTCTGCTCACTGCATTGACTGAATGCAGTTGAAATCCTACATCGCACAACGTTTCAGTATTCATTGTAAATAACCTGTAGCTCCGATCGCGATCGTGCGCCTTTTCTTTGCTTATTGCATGTACACAACGCTGATCATCAATTACACATCTTACATCTGGCTTACAGTTGCTGTTACATTGAGACTCTTCTTTGCTTATTGCATGTACACAATTCTGATCATCAATTGTACATTTTACATCTAACTCACAGTTGCTCTTACATTGTTTGAAAATATGGAACTGTCCCTTTAAGCGTGGTGGGCGGCAGGCCTCCTTTAAGAGAGGCTTGCTATCTTTGCTCCAATCTTCTTCTCTGTTTTGTGCCACGTGTTGCTCCATCAGTGCTGCACCTCGTGGTCTGGCCGCCGCCATCTTTTTCTTCAGCACATCACCTCGTGGTTTGGGCACCATCTTTCCTCCATCCACGATGTCGACTGCAGTGATCCTCTTCTCCCTGGGTTCTGCCACCGAAGCTGGGAAGTCGCCTTTGGATCCGATTTTCTTCCTCCGGAGTCCTGCCACTGGAGCCTGGAAGATGCATTCGTGTCGTCTCAGCTGGATCATCTCCACGCAGTTGTGCTGAGCGGTCTGTGCCTTGGGTGCTGTGCTGGTCTGCTCTCTGGTGCCAGCTCCACCCTCAGGTGAGGGCTTGCTTTGCCTCTGAGCGCAGAGGATGTCGATCGCTGGAGGGGTGAAGTCTTCCCAACTCCAATGGATCTTCTCCATCCACCCTCTTCTGAGCACCTGCAACAATCCACAGAGGAAACTTGTGCACTGCACCATCATGGAGTACCTTTACATCCGCACTACCAATGACTGGGATAAGTTCATCGGTGTAGGTGCATAGCTTTGCCTGAACCGGGACCAACTTGGGTCGTTTAGATTGATTGTCCCATAACCTCTCAAAGGCTTCTTGTTTCATTACTGACTGACTCGTCCCCGTGTCCACCTCCATGAAGACTGGAACACCATTTATTTTGACTTCCATCCTCAACGGGGAACTCTTGGTGGTGCAGGTAAACATGCTGTGTACCTCATCGTGGGGCTGAGCTGCCTCTCTGCCTATCATTTCATAATCCGCGATGGATTCATGGCCATCTGCAGACTCTTCATCAACACAGTGAGTCATATTTCTTTTACACATTCACTGGAGGTGGCTCTTTGTGCTGCAGCCTTTACATACTTTAAAACGGCACCGGTGAGAACTGTGATTCCCTCCACAACACCAGCATGGAGCTACTCGATTAGCCCCCCTCGGCGGACTCTGAGTTAAGGGACTCGGGGGCCTGTTTGCTCTTCCCTGAGAAGGTCACGTTCTACAGTCCAGCCTCTAAAAGGCGCCACTCTGTGCACAGTACTTGCCGGGTTTGAGTCCTGAGGATGAGTCATCTGCTTAGAGCCACAGGTCGAGGTCATGAATGCCTGGCTCACGGAGATGGCCTTCTGCAGTGTGACTGCGGTATCCGCAGACAGTAGCTTATGAAGAAGGCCCTCATGGCTGATTCCAATGACAAAGATGTTCCATGAGGTGGTTGCCGAAATCACACGGTACCTTCAGCCTCCTGAGGTCTGCAGCATATTTCGCGATTTCCTGGCCTTCGGGCCGTCGGTGGGTGTAAAACCGGTGTCTGGATGTGAGGATGCTCTCTTTGGACTTGAGTTGCTCTTGGATCAATGTTACAAGCTCCTCGTATGTCTTGGTCGTTGTCTTCGCTGGTGCCAGCAAGTCCCTGAAGACAGTGGGCCCACAACTGGTTAGCAGGATAGCTCTGCGCTTATCAGCCAGTGTGGCCGGATTGTCGCCTGCCAGGTCGTTTGCTGTGAAGAAATGGTTGAGCCTCTCCACGAAGGCGTCCCAATCATCACCATCGGCCAACTGGTGCAACATACCAAGGGTAGCCATTTTCGCGTGAAGGTCCGTAATCTTGTTGCCAATTGTTGTGTCTTCTGATGCTCTCATGAAGATTCTATGAGGCAATGTGTTGTACTTGAACTGTCGTGACCTTAGTCCTTTATTGATGACTCCAGAGTGAGGATCACATATGGTAGCCTACCTTTTATACTAGGCCATGCACACCTGTACAGGTAACCTGCAAGTCTCCCACTACGGTGACCTCTGGTGGCACACCTTGTAATAGTACAAGCAGTAACCATGTAGGATACATGACATATACGTTGTTAGAAATGTGAACTTTTATTTTCTCTGTACAGCCACCAGAGGGCTCATTCCCTAGAGTCTCAAGGGATCCCATAATCCCTTGGGAGCACAGGTATTTAAGGAGGCTTCACAGGCTGGAGAGGCACTCTGGAGACCTACAATAAAAGACTAAGGTCACACATTACTTTGATCTCACAGTGTTCAGTCTGACTCTTTCTTCATACTCAACAGCTGATGACGAGATACAGATAGCGAACCCAAAGATGCAGAGAACAGTGGGCATCCTGGAGAAATTCTCAAGGGAGATGATTGGGAAACTTTCGTCTGAAGGCCAGGAAGTGGCGAGTTATGTCGCCGAGCTAAGATGCCTTGCAGGACATTGCGAATTTGAAGGACATTTGGAGCATGTGCTCAGAGGCTTTTTCTTACTTGGCATTGGCCACGAAACCATACTTCGCAAATATTTGACTGTAGAGACCCCAATCTTGAGCAAGGCCATAACGATAGCCCAGGCGTTCATTGCCACCAGTGACAATATGAAGCAAATCTCTCAGCACACAAGTGCTGCTACAAGTATTGTGAACAAAGTGGTGTTGTTTTCGAATTGTAACTTACAGGGCAGGTCACACATGCCTGCAGCTGCACGTCTGCAGATGTCTCAGAGTCCACCATCAAGGGTGATGAATGCAAGGCCATTAACACCTTGTTGGCGCTGTGGAGGTGATCATCATTTCCATTCATGCCGATTCAAAGAGTACATTTGCAAGGGCTATGGAACAATGGGACACCTCCAAAGAGTGTGCAGATGAGCTGCAAAGCCTCTTAATCCTACAAACTACCATGTTGCAGAGAAGGACAGATCCACGGAGGATCACGATGAATCAGAGCCTCAGATAGAGGAGGCAGAGGTATACGGGGTGCACACATTCACCACGAATTGTCCCCCGATAATGCTGAATGTTGAACTAAATGGACTCCCGATGTCAATGGAGCTGGACACGGGCGCGAGCCAGTCCATTATGGGCAAAAAGACTTTTGAAAGGTTGTGGTGCAACAAGGTCTCAAGGAAAGTTGTAACTCCAGTTCGCACAAAACTAAGAACTTACACAAAAGAACTGATTCCTGTAATCGACAGTGCTATCGTAAAGGTCTCCGACGATGGAACAGTGCACAAGCTATCACTCTGAGTGGTACCAGGCAATGGTCCCATGCTGCTCGGCAGGAGCTGGCTGGGAAAGATACACTGAAACTGGGACGACGTCCAGGTGCTATCGCCCGCAGACGATATTTCGTGTGCCCAGGTCTTAAACAAATTTCCTTCGCTGTTTGAACCGGGCATCGGGAAATTACAAGGAGCAAAAATGCAGATCCACCTAATTCCGGGGGCGTGACCCATCCATCACAAGGCGAGAGCAGTACCGTACATGCTGAGAGAAAGGGTAGCAATCGAGCTAGACCAGCTGCAAAGAGAGGGCATCATTTCACCATTCGAGTTCAGCAAGTGGGCCAGTCCTATTGTCCCAGTCCTCAAGGGTGACGGCACCATCAGAATCTGTGGCGGTTACAAAGTAACTATCAATTGTTTCTCTGTGCAGGACCAATACCCACTACCAAAGACCGACAACCTCTTTGCAACGCTTGTGGGAGGAAAGACGTTCACAAAGCTGGATCTGAATTCAGACTACAGGAAGCAGGAACTGGAAGAATCATCGAAGGCCCTCACCTGCATCGACACGCACAACTGTAAGGGATGGTTTTCAGGGGGTCAGCTTTCCCTTCTGACCTTATATGAGCAGTTCCGAATCGCTCCCACACCCTTGGTTCTAGACACTGGGATTATGAAGGGACTGTGACAGACTTGGACAATCGGTTTCAAGGTAGGAAGCAGGTATGGCTTTATTGTGTTTAAAAAGAAGTAAAAGACACACCTTTAATAACACACAGAATAGGAATACCATTACACACTGAGGGGACAACACATTGAATAAAATGTCAAATTATAGCCTGTGGGGAAAAGAATACAGCTTAAACTCTAAATGGGCTAAAAATGAGAATGCAGATACATTTACACAAGTTATCCCAGCCTCCCCCCTCCCAATTCCCCTAACTAACTAAGTTATAGCTCTGGGGGGTTCAGGGGCTATGCTCACCAATCCCCTTTTGACAGTTCCAAATCCGGGATTCGCCTTAGTTGTCCACGTTCTGTAGTCTGTACCCTTTGGTAGTGTAGGACCAGCTTGTAGAGTGGAAAAATCTTTGTTTTTTCTTCGGTTTTGTCAGGTTGGTTCCGGTTGACTGTTTGGTCGCGATGGTCTGAAACTTTACGATAGTCATTTTGAAAGCCTGTTTGCTGTCGTGGTGCTGTCCTTCTGGGTTTTGGAGATTCCTTTCGCCGATGTTTCGGGGTCCCACTTTTCGTGGCTGGTGTAGAACTTATGCCACGAGACTGCTAACTTAATAGTGTCTCTAGAAGCACACCTAACTGCCAGAACATGCTTCAATTATACTAAAACAGGCTTCCTTATCTTCCATCAAATCTAGCTCAGCTCTTTGTTTTGATTTTGCAGCTCAGCTAACTGAAACTTGATTAAGTGGTTTTAATCTGGCGTTAATAGGCTTTTCGAAGTTGGTGAGCTCTCATCCATTGTGCTAGTCTGGCCTGAGCCAGATAGTTCTATGCCTGTTGAAAGGTGTTGGAATATGTATGTGACATTTGGGTCCTCTGGGTGGGGTGATATTGTTTCTTCCATGGTCGATTGTTTGAATGCTAATGTTTTCTAGGGGCAAGTTTTCGAGAGTAAACAGTTCCCAGACAATTTGATTAGCTCCAATGTCCAAACTGGCCCTTTAGTGATGGACCCCACCCCTTTTCTTGCTGACCCAACATTCATCTTTTAAAAATCCCAAATTTGATTAAAGTTCGTAGTTTCTTCCATGTGCACTTTAGGATTTCAGACTTTCTGGTCGATAGTTCCAAATTAAATTCCCTTTCCTATGAGTCCAAACACGGGGTGGGGGGGGGGTCTCCATGAATGCATCCCCTTTTATCCCCTGCAGGCTTAGTCTGCCCCTTTTAAACTTATTTTAAAAGTCCAGAAAGGGGTTCTTCTCCTCTGCAGGGGATAGGTACCAGGAATCTTTGCAAAATATTGGTAAATTCTACATAACAGATGCCCGTTTGGAATCCGATCAGCAGCGGCGATATTCCAGAGAAACATGGAAAGTTTACTGAAGTCGGTCCCGCACACCGTGGTCTTCCAGGACGACATCTTGGTCACAGGTTGGAACACAGTCGAGCACCTGCAGAACCTGGAGGTGGTTCTTAGTCGACCCAACTGCGTGGGGCTCAGGTTAAAATGCTTGAATTACGTTTTCCTGGCGCCTGAAGTGGAGTTCTTGGGAAGGAGGATTGCGGCGGACGGCATCAGGCCCACCAACGCGAAGATGGAGGCAATCGAGATCGCACCGAAGCCACAGAACGTGACGGAGCTGCGGTCGTTTTTGGGACTCTTGAACTACTTTGGTAACTTCTTACTGGGTCTCAGCACACTGTTAGAACCACTACATGTCTTACTACGAAAAGGGGGCGAATGGGTTTGGGGCAAAAGCCAAGAAAATGCCTTTGTGAAAGCGAAAAAATTGTTATGCTCAAAACAAATTGCTTGTGTTGTATGATCCATGTAAGCGTTTGGTACTAGCATGTAATGCATAATATAGCGTCGGGTGTGTATTGCAACAAGCTAATGATTCCGGGAAACTGCAACCGGTTGCTTATGCATCCAGGAGTCTGTCTAAGGTCGAGAGAGCCGACAGCATGATTGAAAAAGAAGCGTTAGCGTGTGTGTATAGGGTAAAGAAAATGCATCAATACCTGTTTGGCCTAAAATTCGAATTGGAAACTGACCATAAGCCACTTACATCCCTGTTTTCCGAGAGTAAAGGGATAAATACCAACGCATCGGCCCGCATCCAGAGATGGGCGCTCACGTCGTGCGCAAACAACTGCACCATCCGCCACAGGCCAGGCACAGAAAACTGCGCCGATGCTCCCAGTAGGCTGCCATTGCCCACCACGGGGGTGGAAATGGTGCAGCCCGCAGATTTAGCCATGGTTATGGAAGCATTTGAGAGTGAGCCATCACCCGTCATTGCCCGGCAGAACAAAATCTGGACAAGCCCGACTTCTTATTATCTCTAGTCAAAAGCTGTGTGCTTCACGGGAGCTGGTCCAGTGTCCCAGTGGAAATGCAGGAAGAGATAAAGCCGTTCCAGTGACGCAAAGATGAAATGACTATGCAGGCAGACTGCCTTCTGTTGTGCAATCGAGTAGTGGTCCCCAAGAAGGCCAGAGACACCTTCATCAATGAACTCCACAGTAACCAACCAGGCATCGTAATGATGAAAGCGACAGCAAGATCCCACATATGGTGGCCAGTATCGATGTGGACTTCGAGTCCTGCATTCACAGATGTAATACATGCTCGCAGTTAAGCAATGTACCCAGGGAGGCGCAGCTAAGTTTATGGTCTTGGCCCTCCAAACCGTGGTCTAGGGTTCAAGTCGACTATGCAGGCCCGTTCTTGGGTAAAATGTTCCTTGTGGCTGTAGACACATATTCCAAGTGGATTGAATGTGAGATAATGTCGGCTAGCACATCCACTGCCGCTACTGAAAGCCTGCGGGCCATATTTGCCACTCACGGCTTACCCGATGTCCTGGTGTTTTACCAGTGCTGAGTTCAAAGAATTCATGACCCGTAATGGGATCAAACATGTCACATCTGTCCTGTTTAAACCAGCTTCCAATGGTCAGGCAGAGAGAGCAGTGCAAACCATCAAGCAGGGCTTGAAGAGGGTAACTGAAGGCTCACTGCAGATTTGCCTATCCCGAGTCCTGCTTAGCTATCGCACGAGACCACACTCACTCACTGGGATCCCATATGTTGAACTGCTCATGAAAAGAACATTTAAGACAAGTTTCTCGTTAGTTCACCCTGATCTACATGAACAGGTAGAGAGCAGGCGGCTTCAACAAAGTGCATACCATGATAGCGCAAATGTGTCACGCGAGATTGAAATCTATAATCCTGTATTTGTATTAAATTATGGATACGGTCCCAAGTGGCTTCCCGGCACTGTCATGGCCAAAGAGGGGAGCAGGGTGTTTCTTGTCAAACTTTCAAATGGATTCATTCACCGGAAACACTTGGACCAAATCAAACAGATTCACGGACTATCGTGAGCAACCTTGGACCCAACCTTTTTTGATCCCCCAACACACACACCAGTGGCAACCGGCACCACAGTTGACCACGAAGCAGAACCCATCACCCACAGCAGCCCTGCAGGGCCCAACACACCAGGCAGCCCAGCAAGGCCAGCTGCATAGCAGCCCAGCAAGGGCCCAGCAAATGATTCAACAACACCAGCTTTCACACCGAAACGATCAACCAGGGCAAGTAGGGCCCCAGATCGACTCACATTGTAAATAGTTACACTATTGACTTTGAGGAGGGGGGGGAGTTTTGTTATATATGTTATTTATGTGGACTTGTATTTGTTGTGTAGAGCCACCAGAGGGCTCATCCCCTGGAATCCCAGGGGATCCCATAATCCCTTGGGAGAACAGGTATTTAAGGAGGCTTCACATGCTGGAGAGGCACTCTGGAGACTGCAATAAAAGACTATGGTCACACTTTACTTTGAGCTCAGAGTTCAGTCTGACTCTTTCTCCATACACAACACATACGAAGAGGCGTCACATGCTAGCTTGATCTCCTTATATACGACATAGTGAACTAACATGGTACCCTCTACCAACTGGCTTTTACACTCGTTGAATGCTGCATCGCATTCTTTTGACCACTTCCAATGGACATGTTTTTTCAACAGTTCATTCAGTGGATGTAACAATGTAGCAAATTTGGTAGGAACTTCCCATAATAGTTCAAAAGACCCAAAAATGATCAAAGTTCAGTGACATTCTTGGGAGTGAGTACCTTCCTAAATACATGCAGCTTTCCCTAGGTTGGATGTAAACCATCTTTGTCTACTCTGTACCCTAAGTACTCCACTGATGACTGAAAATGGTACAAAATTCTCGAGAATATTGGCCGGCCGTATGCATTGACATAGCTGTCTGACAAGCTAATTCAAAAGTAAAGTTAGGGGTTGTCAACAACTTTCTTCTGATCGCTTCAATTTTCATCCCATAAACAAAGTGGTCACGCAATGCTCGGTCCTGAAAGTTTCCGAAATGACAGTGAATGGGCAATTTCTTTAATGCTACAATGTACTTACTGATAATTTCATCAGGTAATTGAATTTGTATTCCAAGCATTGGTCCCTTGCAGTCGGATTCAGGTGAATTTATAATGGGGAAAAAAGAAATGGCAGACCAATTGAACAAGTACTTTGGTTCTGTCTTCAAAAAGGAAGACACAAACAACCTTCCCGATGTACTAGGGATCCGAAGGATGAGTGAGAAGGAGGAACTGAAGGATATCCTTATTAGGCGGGAAATTGTGTTAGGGAAATTGACGGGGTTGAAGGCCAATAAATCCCCAGCGCCTGATAGCCTACATCCTAGAGTACTTAAGGAAGTGGCCCAAGAAATAGTGGATGCATTGGTGATGATTTTTCAACAGTCTATCAACTCTGGATCAGTTCCTATGGACTGGAGGGTTGCTAATGTAACACCACTTTTTAAAACAGGAGGGAGGGAGAAAATGGGTAATTATAGCAGTTAGCCTGACATCAGTAGTGGGGAAAATGTTGGAATCGATCATTAAAGATGAAATAGCAGCGCATTTGGAGAGCAGTGATAGGATTGGTCCAAGTCAGCATGGATTTATGAAAGGGAAATCATGCTTGACAAATCTTCTGGAATTTTTTGAGGATGTAACTCGTAAGGTGGACAAGGGAGAACCAGTGGATGTGGTGTATTTGGACTTTCAAAAGGCTTTTGACAAGGTCCCACACAAGAGATTGGTGTGCAAAATCAAAGCACATGGTATTGGGGGTAATATACTGACGTGGATCGAGAACTGGTTGGCAGACAGGAAGCAGAGAGCCGGGAATAATGGGTCCTTTTCAGAATGGCAGGCAGTGACTAGTGGAGTGCCGCAGGGCTCAGTGCTAGGACCCCAGCTCTTTACAATATATATTAATGATTTAGATGATGGAATTGAGTGTAATATCTCCAAGTTTGCGGATGACACTAAGTTGGGTGACCGTGTGAGCTGCAAGGAGGATGCTATGAGGCTGCAGAGTGACTTGGATAGGTTAGGTGAGTGGGCAAATGCATGGCAGATGAAGTATAATGTGGATAAATGTGAGGTTATCCGCTTTGGGGGCAAAAACACAAAGGCAGAATATTACCTGAATGGAGGCAGATTAGGAAAAGGGGAAGTGCAGCAAGACCTGGGTGTCATGGTTCATCAGTCATTGAAAGTTGGCATACAGGTCACAGAAGGTGGTGAAGAAGGCAAATGGTATGTTGGCCTTCACAGCAAGCGGATTTGAGTATAGGAGCAGGGAAGTCTTGCTGCAGTTGTACAGGGCCTTGGTGAGGCCCCACCTGGAATATTGTGTTCAGTTTTGTCTCGTAATCTGAGGAAGGACATTCTGGATATTGAGGGAAGGTTCACCAGACTGATTCCAGGGATGGCTGGACTGACATATGAGGAGAGACTGGATCAACTGAGCCTTTATTCACTGGAGTTGAGAAGGATGAGAGGGGATCTCATAGAAACATATAAGATTCTGACTGGACTGGGCAGGTTAGATGCGGGAAGAGTGTTCCCGATGTTGGGGAAGTCCAGAACCAGGGGACACAGTCTTAGGATAAGGGGCAGGCCATTTAGGACTGAGATGAGGACAAACTTCTTCGCTCAGAGAGTTGTTAACCTGTGGAATTCCCTGCTGCAGAGCGTTGTTGCTGCCAGTTCATTGGATATATTCAAGAGGGAGTTCGATATGGCCCTTACGGTTAAGGGGATCAAGGGGCATGGAGAGAAAGCAGGAAAGGGGTACTGAAGGAATGATCAGCCATAATCTTATCGAATGGCGGTGCAGGCTTGAAGGGCTGAATGGCCTACTCCTGCAACTATTTTCTATGTTTCTATCTTTCTATGTAAAACAATAACTTTCAGCAATTTCCAGGGGCTCAACACTCTGGTGCTGAATCTCCATAAGTGATGTGTCCTTTGGCTTGATGGGAACAAGCACATTTTTCAGGGTTTCATACATCTCGGGGCTTGCTTCAGTCTGGAAAATAGCCCATATTCTTTCTAACACCGCCTGGTTACAGTTTTCATCATTGGGGACTTTGACGATACTATTTGTGATGAACAATATTACCAGCCACTCCACAGTTGGAACTCACCCAAGCGCCCTATTATTCCCATAGACGCAGCCATCTGGACTCTTTTGTTCAGCAAAGTGTGCTAGAAACTTATCTTGGATTTTTAGCTGTGCTGCAAAACAAAGAAACTCTCTAGTCTATCTGTTGTTTGGTTGGATCATCCATCATCAAAAATTTCAACTCGGGAATCCAATTATCCCATCCTCGTCAGCAAGTGATATATTCTCTATGATTTCACAACACACTCTGATGATAAGACTAAAGGAACTTGTCAGGTGACATAGTCACATGACTCATTTATTGTTTTCCTACAGTAGTTGCATTACCACAATAGTCGACCAGGTGGACCAGTAGTCCATAGCTATATACAGGCAACTCTCAATTATCCGGGTCCCTCAGGGATTGGGCTTATGCCGGGTAAACGATTTCTCCATTAGAGCGAGTTGACATTATAATGTTAAAACTTCAATGAATAAATACTGTGCAATCAGCTACAAACAGTAACAAGGCAGTTAAGTATGGACATTACCAGCATGCATGCAGGTGGCCTCGAGGAGGAGATTGTGTAGCTCCGGGGTTCCGGAGCGTGCTGCCTTACCGGGCTGAAAGAACTCCGACGTCAGCGCCGGCCGCGAGAGACAACGGCTGCAGCGGCGTGCACACACACGGAATTTTAAATGTCGTTACAACGGCTTCCCATTGCATTCGTGTGTGGATAGTCGAGAGTTGCCTGTGTTACAGTTGGCCCAACTAAAAAGGTCGGACGATAGAAAAAAGATGGTGGCCGCCGCGCTACCTCCTCCCCTTTAACAGTGGCTGGGGCGCCACAGCTTCTCGCACTAACCTCACGTCCCACGAGGCAATTCCCTCTGAGAGGCGCAAAGGAGTTGGCACGGGGTGATAAGGGGTCGGTGCACACAGCGATGATGTCAACACCATGCGTGAAATGCACCGGTGCGCTAATCGTGGGGCAGGGCACCGCGCAAACCACTTTTTGCCAGCGGAGCCCTTGGGGAAAATTCACGCAGGTCGATGTGGCTGCTGCGCCCGTGCGCAAACTCATTACCACACGATTAGTGCCAGCCAGTGGTGTGAACTGGCACTGCACAAAGGTGCAATTTCAACCCCTATGCCTCTATTTATAAAGCCAAGGATCCCGTATGCCTTTTTAACCATCATAAAAAGACCAGTTAGCTGATCCCCAACGGCAGCCATGATCCTGCCCGATCAGTCCCATGTGTTGTGCATCTGTAAAGCATGCACTCCCATGTTCCGCCACCAGGGAGTGCATCGCCTGAAATCCCAAGGGATCCCAGCATCCCTTGGGAGCACTGTATATAAGCCAGCCCCTAAGGCTTGTTCCTCACTCTGGAGTGTCTTAATAACAACTGAGGTCACTGTTACTTTCACCTCCCTGTGTGCAGTCTCATCTGTGTTAGGAACACAATAAAGGGTGACGAGTATACGAATCCAACGCAAAGATGCAGCAAACTGTGGGCATCCTGGAGATGTTCTCAGAGGGTGAGGACTGGGAAGCCTATGTCGAACAGTTAGACCAGTACTTTGTAGCCAATGAGCTGGACAGGGAAGGAAGCGCTGCAAAAAGGAGAGCGGTCCTCCTCACAGTCTGCGGGGCACCGACCTACAGCCTCATGAAGAATCTTCTGGCTCCGGTGAAACCCACAGATAAGTCATATGAGGAGCTGTGTACACTGGTTCAGGAGCATCTTAACGCGAGAGAGAGCGTGTTGATGGCGAGGTATCGGTTCTACACGTGCCAGCGATCTGAAGGTCAGGAAGTGACGAGCTGCGTCACCAAGCTAAGGCGACTTGCAGGACAATGTGTGTTTGATGGCTACCTGGAGCAAATGCTCAGAGACTTTTTTGTACTGGCATTGGCCATGAGACCATCCTACAAAAACTTTTGAATGTAGAGACACCGACCCTCAGTAAGGCCATTGCGATAGCACAGGCGTTTATGTCCACCAGTGATAACACCAAACAAATCTCTCAGCACACAAGTGCTAGCAATGTTCATAAATTAACTGGAACTGTGTTTGCGAGCAGAAATGTACAGGGCAGAACCCACGAGTCTGCAACTGCCAGCAGGCCTCAGGTGGTCCAGATGACTCAGAGTCCGCAACAAAGGATGAATGCAAGGCAATTCACACCTTGTTGGCGCTGTGGAGGCTTCCATTCAGCCTATTCATGCCGCATCAAAGGGTATGTTTGCAAGAGCTGTGGAACAATGGGGCACCTCCAACGAGCATGCAGATGAACTGCAAGCTCTGCAAAACCTGCTAATCACCACGTGGCAGAGGAAGATCGGTCCATGGTGGATCAAAGCAATTTCGAGCCTCAGAGAGAGGAGGCAGATGCTGAAGTACACGGGGTGCAAACATTTTCAACGAAATGTCCACCTATAATACTAAATGTCAAATTGAATGGCTTACCCATAGCCATGGAACTGGACACTGGCGCAAGCCAATCCATCATGAATAAAAAGATATTTGAGAGACTGTGGTGCAACAAGGCACTCAGACCAGCCCTGAGCCCCATCCACATGAAACTGAGAACGTACACCAAAGAGCTTATCGCTGTCCTATACAGCGCCATGGTCAAGATCACCTACGAGAGCATGGTGCACGAACTGCCACTCTGCATTGTCCCAGGCAATGGCCCCACACTGCGTGGAAGGAGCTGGCTGGGCAAAATCCACTGGAACTGGGATGACATCCAAGCGCTATCACATGTCGATGAGGCCTTATGTACCCAGGTTCTTAACAAATTTCCTTTCCTTTTTGAGCCAGGCATTGGAAACTTTTCCGGGGCAAAGGTGTAGATCCATTTGGTCCCAGAGGCACGACCCATTCACCACAAGGCGCGAGCGGTATCTCACATGATGAGGGAGAGAGTGGAAATCGAGCTGGACAGGCTGCAATGCGAGAGCATCATCTCCCCAGTGGAATTCAGTGAGTGGGCCAGCCCGATTGTTCCAGTACTCAAAAGTGATGGCACGGTCAGGATTTGCGGCGATTATAAAGTAACTATTAATTGTTTCTCGCTACAGGACCAATATCCACTACCTAAGGCAGACGACCTATTTGCAACGCTGGCAGGAGGCAAGACGTTCACCAAACTCGACCTGACTTCGGCCTACATGACGCAGGAGCTGGAGGAGTCTTCGAAGGACCTCACCTGCATCAACAAGCACAAGGGATTGTTCATCTACAACAGATGCCCGTTTGGAATTTGGTCGGTTGCAGCAATCTTCCAGAGAAACATGGAGAGCCTACTCAAGTTGGTACCACACACGGTGGTTTTTCAGGACGACATATTGGTCACGGGTCGGGACACTGTCGAGCACCTACAAAACCTGGAGGAGATCCTCCAGTGACTGGATCGCGTAGGGCTGCGATTGAAGAGGTCAAAATGCATCTTCATGGCAACAGAAGTGGAGTTTTTGGAGAGAAAGATCGCGGTGGACGGCATTCGGCCCACAGACGCCAAGACAGAGGCTATCAGGAATGCGCCCAGGCCACAGAACGTCACAGAGCTGCGGTCATTCCTGGGACGCCTCAACTATTTTGGTAACTTCCTACCGGGGTTAAGTACCCTCTTAGAGCACCTACGTGTGCTATTGCGTAAAGGTGAGAACTGGATATGGGGAAAAAAATGAAGTAATTCCTTTTGAGAAAGCTAGAAACATTTTATGCTCCAACAAGCTGCTTGTATTGTATAATCCGTGTGAAAGACTTGTGCTAGCATGTGATGCATCGTCGTATGGAGTCGGATGTGTATTACAACAAGCTAACATTGCGGGGAAGTTACAACCTGTCGCCTATGCCTCCAGGAGCTGGTCTGAGGCCGAGAGGGCCTACAGCATGATTGAGAAAGAGGCATTAGCGTGTATGTTCGGGGTAAAAAAAATGCATCAGTATCTGTTTGGCCTCAAATTTGAGCTGGGAACCGATCACAAGCCCCTCATATCCTTGTTCGCTGAAAACAAGGGGATAAATACTAATGCCTCAGCCCACATACATAGGTGAGCACTTGCGCTATCAGCGTATAACTATATCATCTGCCACAGGCCAGGCACCGAGAACTGTGTGGATGCTCTCAGTCGGCTACCATTGCCCACCACGGGGGTGGATAGGCACAGCCTGCAAACTTGTTGATGGTGGCGCAGCCTGTAGACTTGTTGATGGTCATGGAAGCGTTTGAAAATGATAAATCACCTGTCACGGCCCACCAGATTAGGGCTTGGACCAGCCAAGATCCTCTGCTGTCCCCAGTAAAAAACTGTGTACTGCATGGGAGCTGGGCCAGCATCCCCATTGAAATGCAAGAGCTAATCAAGCCGTTCCAGCACCAAAAGGACGAGCTGTCCATTCAGGCAGACTGCCTTTTGTGGGGTAACCGCGTAGTGCTACCCAAAAAGGGCAGGGAGACGTTCGTCTCGGATCTCCACAGCACACACCCGAGTATAGTAATGATGAAAGTGATAGCAAGATCCCACGTGTGGTGGCCCGGTATCGACTCTGACTGAGAGTCCTGTGTACGGCAATGCAGCGTGTGTGCTCAGTTGAACAACGCGCCCAGAGAGGCACCACTAGGTTTGTGATCCTGGCCCTCCAGACCATGGTCAAGGATCCATGTTGACTATGCGGGCCCGGTTATCGGTAAAATGTTCCTGGTGGTGGTGGATGCTTTTTCAAAATGGATTGAATGTGAAATAATGTCGGGAAACACCGCCGCCGCCACCATTGAAAGCCTGAGGGCCATGTTTGCCACCCACGGCCTGCCTGACATACTGGTCAGTGACAACGGGCTATGTTTCACTCGTGCCGAATTTAAAGAATTCATGACCCGCAATGGGATCAAACATGTCACCTCGGTCCCGTTTAAACCAGCCTCCAATAGGCAGGCAGAGTGGGCAGTACAAACCATCAAACAGAGCCTTAAACAAGTCACAGAAGGCTCACTCCAAACCCACCTGTCCCGAGTACTGCTCAGCTACCGCACAATGCCCCACTCGCTCACATGGGTGCCCCTGGCTGAGCTACTCATGAAAAGGACACTTAAAACCAGACTCTCGCTGGTTCACCCCAACCTGCATGATCAGGTAGAGAGCAGGCGGCAGCAACAAAATGTAAACGATGGTCGCGCCACTGTGTTACGGGAAATTGATCTGAATGACCCTGTGTATGTACTAAACTATGGACATGGTCTCAAGTGGATCGTGGGCACGGTGATAGCTGAAGAAGGGAATAGGGTGTTTGTGGTCAAACGAGACAATGGATAAATTTGCAGAAAGCACCTGGACCAAATGAGGCTGCGGTTCACAGACTGCCCTGAACAACCCACAGCAGACACCACCTTTTTCGAGCCCACAACACACCCAAAGGATCAACGACACCATCCCGGACCTGGAAATCGAACCCATCACGCCCAACATCCCAGCAAGGCTAGGCTCACCCAGCAGCCCTGCAGGGACAACAACACGCCAGCCCAGCGAGGGCACAGCCAACACACCAGAACAGACATTTGTACCGAGGCGGTCCACCAGGGAAAGAAAGGCTCCCGACTGCCTCACCTTGTAAATAGTTTTCACTTTGACTTTGGGTGGAAGTTATGTTGTGTATCTGTAAAGCATGCACTCCCATGTTCCGCCACCAGGGAGCGCATTCCCTGAAGTCCCAAGGGATCCCAGCATCACTTGGGAGCACTGTATATAAGCCGGCCCCTAAGGCCTGTTCCTCACTCTGGAGTGTCTTAATAAAGACTGAGGTCACTGTTACTTTAACCTCCCTGCGTGAAGTCTCATCTGTGTTAGGAACACAATACCATGCACTGCAGCAGAATCCTGGGCTGATCGATCGCGGCCGAAGAGGAATGTAAAAAATTGATGAACACTATTTTAGAAATTTTTGTACTTAACTCAGCCACCTCCCCTTTAACTTTTGCGCCCGAATCTCCCAGCCTCCAGAACAACGCCTTCCGCAGCTACCGGTGTTTTCGCCCGGCGATGCTGCAGGGGGCGGAACTGAAGTTCGGGTCTCGGGTGCTACCGGGGCGATGCGCATGGCAAAGATGTCATGATCTCCGGGCGCAGGAGTTTGGGACGCAACCACTGCCGCAAACCTCTCGCTAAAGTTCGCGGGAGTCGATCATCTCGCCGCATCCGGTTGGTAAGTTGGTAGCGCCCTGTAATTGCACCCCCCCCCACCCCGGAGATGATAACGGGAGGCGCTATGGAGACAATTTCTAGGCCTGACACTCTTTGTATACCCAAGGCCAATAAGGAAAAAATACACACTGAGCAATATGAAAGCGATTTACAAAGAATTCGTTTCGAGTTGCGATCCTTTTATCGGTGCAAGGGTTTCTCTTGTCAATAGGTGCCGGTTATACAACTGTTATCTGATCATTTTTGTTTCATAAGTTTACTTTGTGGTTTTGAACTTAAAATTAAGTTTAAAGTGTGTTGTTCTAATCACTCATCAAAGGCAAAAGAGATCCTATGAAACCATAGGAAAAATCCAGTAGCTAAAAATCATTTTTCATTTTCTTGGACAGTTTACTGAAAGGTTATTAGGGGCTCAATTTTCCCAAGACCATTTTCTGATGTATTGCCAGAGTTATGCCCATTTTTCTAGGCCAGAAATGCGCCAGAAATAATTTGCCAAAGTTTCCTTGATGTATAATTTGAATTTGGTGTCCAGTTGCCTCGGGGAGGTGGAGCCTGCTGTCTGCGCCGAAAACGATGCCCCACCTTCTGCACATGCGCAGAAAAAAAAAGTTACGTTTTTGAGGTCATTGCAATGGACATGCATGCTCAGTACAGCTCGGATTTGGCAATCGGCCATTTTTAAAGGGCCAGTTGTGTTTGTGAGAATGTTGAGTGCTGTGTGAGGACATTGGAAAAATCGCAGCTGCAGCAATACAAGATGAAATGCAGTGCAAGGACCAAGAATTTCTTACAGGAAGAAATGGAGGCACTAGTTACTGGTTACTGAGACAGATGGCAGGAGCTGGACACCAGCAGAGGTCACATAAAAGTTCCACCCAAAGAAATGAAGAAAGGCTGGAACAAATTGCAGAAGATTACTGTGCAATGGTGACCACCACGAGATCTGGAGGCCAGTGTAAAAAGAAGTGGCTTCGTCAAGTAGTCAGTGTAAGTAATATTTTCATTTATTCAATACAATTGCAATTTTAAATGTGACCATTTGTATACCCAGCAGAAAGTCGCCCTCTTTAAAAAGTTAGGTTTTCATCTTTGCAGAGGAAGATGGCACATAATAAAAGGGAAAGAACTTGAACAGGAGGAGGCCCGACAAATCTGCACCCGCTGCCACCCTTGGAAGAGAGGGTCGCTGCTTTGATGGGTTCTGCCTGGAAAAAACCAATCAGCACTGCACAAGTTGGGCCCACACTCGAGGGAGAGGGTAAGTCCTGCAAATTCATCGTGGTCCTTCAAATCAACCTGCTGCCTGGCCTGTGATGTGTGAGCCTACTCATGCCACCCACCCTGCCCCCTCCTCTGCTGCTAACCATTTGACTGTTCTGTTATATTTTGCAGAAGTTGAGACCAACCCTGATGATGCAGAAGAAGATTCAGATGCAGACGAGCCTGAAGAGGAGAATATCTGTCGAACTAAATCCACCAGACCAAGAACATGTGGGTGAGGGGGAGGGGATGGAGCTGGATGAAGCTCCCACTGTTATACTGACTTTGGAGGAGGTGCCATTCATGGAGTTGACAGCCCCTTCAGTGAGTAGTGGTTTGAGTGCTAGTGGGATTGTAATGTATGTACACAAGGTCTGCCTACCACCAGAGGGCACTACAGTCGGAGGTCCTAGGGTCATAGGTACATTCGTGCTGGGCCCGGTTTCTAACCTGAACTTCACCTTTGTATCTTCACTTCTGGAAGCTATTAAAGACTGACCAGGTTACACCTAGTCACTGGCTCACAGTACGGAGTTCATTGTATCATTTCATACACACAACTAGCGACGAGGCAAATACGAACCCACGCAAAAGTATGGCGACCACAACTCGATCGATTACTGTTGGAATTCTCGAGCGATTCAATGAGGGAGAGGATTGGGGAGATTTCACACATCGTTTTGACCAGTATTTCATGGCAAGTGACCTAAACAAAGACAAGGATGCAGAGAAGCGCAGGGCAGTTCTTCTCACTGTCTGTGGCCCCACGATCGATGCACTCATCAAGAATCTGCTCTCACCCACTCTTCCTACAGAAAAGGATTACAAAGAACTGTGTGCTCTAGTTTGGGAACACCTTAAACCCACGGAAGGAATCCTCATATCCAGATATCGCTTCTATAAGCACGTTCGTCCAGAAGGCCAGGATGTAGCGGCATTTGTTGCTGACCTGAAACGTCTTTCAGGGCCTTGCAAATTTGGGCCTGTGTTGGAAGACATGCTGCGTGACTTTTTCGTGATCGGGGTCAACCACGAGGCGATCTTAAGTAAGCTGCTGGCTGCAGGGACGCCGGACCTCAGCAAGGTCATCACCATCATCCAGGCTTTCATGTCCATGCAGAAAAGCACAAAGCAGATATCGCGACAAAACAGGAACTCCACGGCAAGTACTATGTATAAAATAGCATCAACGGCCGGCACAGCTGCACATGGCAGGGCCTACTCGACTGCGTCTGCAAGACCGGGAGCCGCGCAAAGTTAGCCATCGAGGGCCTACTCGACTGCGTATGCAAGAACGGGAGCCGCTCAAAGCCCGTCATCGGGCGCAAATCCGAGCTCAATGTATTGCCGTTGCAGGGGCAATCATTGACCCCATCAGTGCTGCTTCAGGCAGTATGTATGCAGAGGGTGTGCGAAGACGGGGCATCTTCAGCGAACGTGTCCGCAGCGGAGCAAGCGAGCTGCGACACACCATGTGGACGATGATCAATTTGAGAGCTCCGAGGAGGAAATGTATAGCGTACGTGCGTTCCTAACAAAGAGCCAACCAATAATGATGGAGGTAAAATTAAACGGCGTGCCGGTAGCCATGGAATTAGACACGGGTGCAAGTCAATCGATAGTGACCCAGAGGACTTTCGAAAAGCTATGGGAGACCAAGGCAGAGAGACCCAAGCTAAGTCCAATAAATGCGAAGTTGTGTACCTACACCAAAGAGCTCATACCAGTAATCGGTAGTGCAGCAGTAAGGGTGTCGTACGAGGGAACGGTTCATGATCTACCATTATGGATGATCCCTAGCAAATGCCCATCGTTATTCGGCAGGAGTTGGCTCGAGAAAATAAAATGGAAATGGTACGATATCAAAGCTTTGTCATCAGCGGATGACGATTTGTGTGCTCAAGTGCTGAGCAAATTTCCCTCACTGCTTGAACTGGGAATTGGCAGTTTCAAGGGAGCCAAGATGCAGATTCACCTAGGCCCAGATGCAAGGTCCATCCATCACAAAGCTAGGGCGGTCCCGCACATGATGAGAGAAAAGCTCGAGCTTGAATTGGACAGGCTACAACGCGAGGGGGTCATCTCACCAGTCGAATTTAATGAATGGGCCAGTCCCATTGTTCTGGTGTTAAAGAGCGATGGCAGGATTTGTCGAGACTACAGGATCACGATCAACCGAGTTTCGAAACAAGACCAGTACCCGCTACCGAAAGCTGATGACCTGTTTGCAATGCTAGCCGGGATGAAATCGTTCACCAAATTGCATCTAACATTGGCCTACGTGACACAGGAACTGATTGAATCATCAAAGAAACTTACGTGCATCAACAGGCACAAAGGACTGTTTATTTACAACAAGTGTCCTTTTGGCATTCGTTTGGCGGCAGCCATATTTCAGAGAAACATTGAGAGCCTATTGAAATCTGTCCCCAGGACCGTGGTATTCTAAGACGACATCCTAGTCACAGGTCGTCACACTGCCGAGCACCTGCACAATCTGGAAGAGTATCTCCGTCGTCTGGACAAAGTGGGACTCAGGCTGAAACGTTCGAAGTGCGTTTTCATGGCATCAGAGGTTGAATTCTTTGGATGAAAGATTGCTGCAGACGGAATCAGGCCTACAGACGCGAAAACAGAGGCCATCATAAATGCGTCCAGGCTCCAGAATCTTCGAGCTGCACTCGTTCCTGGGTCTTCTCAATTACTTCGGTAACTTCTTACCCAAATTGAGCACAGTATCAGAGCCTTTGCACAAGCTGCTCAGGAAAGGAGATGACTGGGTGTGGGGTGAATTTCAAGACAGAGCCTTTGAGAAGGCTAGAAATCTGTTGTGTTCCCACAAGCTACTGGTACTGTATGACCCATGCAAGCATCTAGTTTTGACCTGTGATGCGTCATCCTATGGGGTCAGCTGTGTACTCCAGCAAGCCAATGAGTCAGGCAAACTACAACCAGTTGCATACGCATCTCAAAGCTTGTCCAAGGCGGAAAGAGCCTACGGCATGGCAGAGAAAGAGGCTTTAGCATGTGTTTATGGGGTAAAAAAATGCAGCAGTACCTGTTTGGGCTTCGCTTCGAGCTGGAAACCGATCACAAGCCGCTTATATGGTTGTTCTTGGAACATAAAGGTATCAATACCAACGCGTCGTCGCGGATCCAGAGGTGGGCGCTGACATTATCTGCCTATGATTATGTCATTCGCCATAGACCAAGCACCGACAACTGCGCTGATGCATTGAGCCGGTTACCGTTGCCCACACTGGAGGTACTCATGGTCATGGATGCCTTTCAGAGTGAAGGGTCACCTGTCATTCAACAAGTTAAGACCTGGACCAGCTGGATCCGACTCTATCGGTTGTAAAACGTTGTGTTCTTAACGGCGACTGGTTGACCATCCCCAAGGAAATGGGTGATGAAAAACCGTACAGCCGTCACAAAGATGAGCTTTCCATCCAGTCCGACTGTTTACTGTGGGGTAATCGTGTTGTAATGTCTAAGAAAGGCAGGGTGAGATTTGCACGGGTGTTACATAGTACGCATCCCAGTATTGTCATGTTTGGTGGCCTGGCATTGACTCGGACTTAGAGTCATGCGTGCATCAGTGCAGCACTTGCATGCAGTTAAGCAATGCCCCAAAGGAAGCTCAGCTCAGTCTGTGGTCATGGCCATCCAAACCGTGGTCTAGAATCCACATCGACTTTGCGGGCCCCTTCCTCGGTAAAATGTTTTTTGTGGTGGTGGATGCATACTCCAAATGGATAGAATGTGTGATCATGTCATCCAGCATTTCCACTGCCACCATTGAGAACCTGAGAGCCATGTTTGCCACACATGGTCTGCCAGACATCATTGTCAGGGACAACGGACCGTGTTTCAAGAGCCTGGAGTTTCAAGAGTTCATGAAACGCAATGGCATAAAACACGTGAGGTCGGCCCCGTTCAAACCCACGTCCAATGGTCAAGCAGAGCGAGCAGTTCAAACTATCAAGAAGAGCCTGAAACGCGTAACTCATGTTTCCTTGCAGACACACCTGTCACGCATACTGCTCAGTTACAGGACAAGGTCACACATGCTCACCGGGCTCCCGCCTGCAGAACTATTGATGAAGAGAGGCCTCAAAACCAGGCTCACTCTAGTCCATCCTGACCTTAACGATCATGTCGAAACCCAATGTCAACGCCAGCAGTGGTATCACGACCGCGCCGCAGTGTCACACGAGCTATCTGTAAATGACCCAGTGGATGTACTTAACCATGGTCAAGGACCCAAGTGGCTCCCGGACAATATTACGGATAAGGAGGTAACTGGGTGTATATGGTTAAGCTCAAGAATAGGCAGATGTGCAGGAAACACATTGATCAAATCAAGCTAAGACACACTGACGAATCGGAACAGTTGGAAGAAGACACCGGGAGCTTAGATGACCGACCAACTCACGTCCAGCCAACAGAAGGACCCACTGTGGTCAATGCCCAGCCCCAAGTCGTGAGAGACTTGGAAAGCACTGGGATTGTACTGAGACGGTCAACGAGGGAGCGAACTGCTGAACTTGTAATATGAACATGCCAAGAACTGGGGAGGGAATGATGTAATGTATGTACATAAAAACATGAGAACATAAGAAATAGGAACAGTAGTAGGCCATACGGCCCCTCGAGCCTGCTCTGTCATTCAATAAGATCATGGCTGATCTGATCATGGACTCAGCTCCACTTCCCTGCCTGCTTCCCATAATCCCTTATCCTCTTATCGATTAAGAAACCATCTATTTCTGTCTTAAATGTATTCAATATCCCAGCTTCCACAGCTCTGTGAGGCAGTGAATTCCACAGATTCACAACCCTCTGAGAGAAGAAATTGCTCCTCATCTCAGTTTTAAATGGGCAGCCGCTTATTCTAAGATCGTGCCCTAGAGTTCGAATCTCCCCCATCAGTGGAAACATCCTCTCTGCATCCACCTTGTCAAGCCCCCTCATAATCTTATACGTCTCGATAAGATCGTCTCTCACTCTTCTGAATTCCAATGAGTGGAAGCCCAACCTACTCAACCTTTCCTCTTAAGTCAACCCCCTCATCCCCGGAATCAAACTAGTGAACCTTCCCTGAACTACCTCCAAAGCAAGTATATCCTTTCGTAAATATGGAAACCAAAACTGCACGCAGTATTGCAGGTGTGGCCTCACTAATACCTTATATAGCTGTAGTAAGACTTCCCTGTTTTTATACTCCATCCCCTTTGCAATAAAGGCCAAGATACCATTGGCCTTTCTGATCATTGCCTGCATACTATCATTTTGTGTTTCATGCACAAGTGCCCCCAGGTCCCGCTGTACTGCGGCACTTTGCAACCTTTCTCCATTTAGATAATATCTTGCTCTTTGATTCTTTTTCTGCCAAAGTGCATAACCTCACACATTCCAACATTATACTCCATCTGCCAAATTTTTGCCCACTAACTTAGCCTGTCTATGTCCTTTTGCAGATTTTTTGTGTCCTCCTCACTCATTGCTTTTCCTTCCATCTTTGTATTGTCAGCAAACAGTCCCTTCTTCCAAGTCGTTAATTTAGATTGTAAATAGTTGGGGTCCCAGCACTGATCCCTGTGGCACCCCACGAATTACTAGTTGCCAACCAGAGAATGATCCATTTATCCCAACTCTCTGTTCTCTGTTAGTTAGCCAATCCTCTATCCATGCTAATATATTACCTCCAATCCCGTGAACTTTTATCTTGTGCAGTAATCTTTTATCTGGTCTGCCCACCACCAGGGGGCACTACCGTCAGAGGTCTGAGGGTCATAGGTACACTCGTGCTGGGCCCAGTATGTAACCTGAACTTCACCTTGGTATCTTCACTTCTGGAAGCCATTAAAGACTGACCAGGTTACACCTAGTCACTGGCTCACAGTATAGAGTTCATTGTATCATTTCATACATTACAGGGACATTCCATGGTTTCACACCTTACGATGTTGCTGGTCCCAGTGGTGTGGTGCAGCGAGCCACACCCAGGGCCCCACCTTCTAAGGTTGTGGGTCCCAGTGATGTGGTGCAGCGAGGCATACCCAGGGCCCCACCTTCCGACGTTGCAGGTCCCAGTGCTGGGGTATAGCAAGGCACACCCAGGTGAGGAGGGGAAGGAGAGCTCGACCATGCTCTCCTGAGGTGCAGGATCTAACAGATGTGACTCAGAATGTGTCATTGAGTGCGGAGAGCATTGACCTTACCCAATCACTCCTGGACGCCATCAGTGGGGTGAGTGATGAGGTAGCCGCACTATTGAGAGAAGTAACAGCAATGGCACGAGAAATTGGAATGATATCCGGGACCATCAGTGAGGGAATAGTCGTCATGAGGGAGGGAATGTCAGAGGTAGTGCAAACCACATCACTGACCATGAGGGAGGGAATCTGGCAGGTGGTTCAGTTTTGCTCAACATGAGGGAAGAATGTTGCAGGTCGTTGAGGCACTGTCAGGACGCATGAGGGCCGGCATGTTGGAGTTAGCTGCTGCACCCAGACCCCGAGCCCATTGACAGAATCAACTATCACTCCCACTCCAATCCCCACACCAGCCTTTGAAGAGCCCAAAGCCGGGCCCTCCAACCTGCCGCCTGATGCCGACACCATCCCCCTCAAGAGGTGCGCAGTACCCAAGACTTTAAAAAGAATAAGCTTGGTACCAAGCCCAGAAACACTGCGTCCCCGACTGTGAGCAAGGGTGGTAGAGAGTCCAAGACCAAGCAGAACGGGCAGGCGGTCTTAGAATACGATGGAGAAGAGATAGGTGGGTGCAGCCTTTCTTTGTTGTTGTTGTTGTTGTTGTTGTTGTTGTTACTGTTGTAACTGTTCTCAAATTTTTGTAAGTTATGTAAATTTACAAGTTTATAAGTGATCTTAAAGTTTTTAGGCGAATATAAAGAGCGATCTAAAATTTGATACAACAATAATTTTATTAAAGTTAAGTTAAGTACATTGTTAAACTTTTGAATAAAATATATTTTACATTAAAACAAAATCATGTTCCATTCACAAAACACATTACGGACCAGCTTCAAACAGTAAACATGTCCATGTGGAATAGTTGTGGCTGAGCCCTCACACATCAGTAAAGCATTCTCAGATGCACAAGGCTCGAGCAATCGTTAAAAAGACATGATGGCCCGTCCTCCTCCACCATCGTGCTCCGGCCATAGGCACTTGCATGGCTTCCTCATCCTCTTTGTCCTCCTCCTCCTCCTCCTGCTCGTCACCTGCATCTTCCACATCATTATCATCAGCCACTCTCACCACAGGTGGGTCTTCCACTACAAGGTGCTGCTACCTCATGATAGCTAAGTTATGCAGCATGCAGCGTACAACAGTGAACTGACCAACAATCTCAGGGGGCGTACAGCAAGTAGCCTCCGGAATGGTCCAGGCATTGGAAATGCTGTTTCAAGATGCCAATGGTCCTCTCTATGATGCTGCTCGTCGCAATGTGCGACATGTTGTATTGACGGTCGGCTTCCATCTGGGTTACGTGTAGGGCGTCATGAGCCAGGTGGCGAGGCCATACCCTTTGTCCCCCAGTAGCCAGCTCTACCCTTTTGGCTGCTGCTGAAACATGGCAGATATAGCGCTCTCACGTAGGGTGAACGTATCATGGGTGCTCACAGGGTATCTTGCACCAACTGACATGATGTGATGCATGCCGTCACACACGAGCAGTACATTAATGGAGTGGAAGCTTTTTCTGTTCCTGTACATCTCGAAATGCTCCAAAGGTGCTTGCAAGGTGATGTGGGTACAATCAATGCAGCCCCGTACGCTTGGAAAGCCAGCAATCCTTGAGAACCCCACAGCCCTGTCATAGATTGCCTGGGCGGTCATGAGGAACTTTATGATGTCATTCCTCCACGCATACAGTGCAGCTATCACCTGGTGAATGCAGACATGTGTTGCATGTTGAGAGATGGCACAGTCATAGCTTGAAACGATCCGGAGGCATAGAATGAAAGTGCAGCTTAACCTTCACTTCAACTGACAAAGCAGTCCTCCTGATGCTTCTCGGTTGCAGGTCTGCTTTGACCAACTCACAGATCTCAGTTACAACTTCTTTGCGAAATGCAGCTTTCTGACACAGTCTGCATCACTCAGGTGGAGGTATGAATGCCTGTCTCGATATACCCGAGGTGGGTAAGGCCTCCTGCCCATCACCGTATGGGCTCTGATGTTCCTGATGCTATGAAGTCGAATCAATTGTTCCGACGAAGCACCATGATGCAGAAGGCTCGCACAAGGTATGACATTGTCAGTATTGCCCCCATACTTAAATTTAACCTTTGAAAGAAGCTCAAAACGGCAGGAAAGCAGACAGAACAGGTTTGCTGTTTTCTCTCTCTCCCCAAGGTCTATATGGATGGACCACATCTGAAAGGTCTTGTGATTTCACCTCTCCCCACCGCCCTTAACTAATTGCACTCTTGTGACTTCTTCTCTTCCCCCCTTTAACTAATGCAGTCTTGTGACTTCTCCCCTTCTCTCTCTCTCCCCCACCCCCCCGCCACTCATTGCAGTCTTCAGTGCAGAAGGTTTCCGATCGGCACCTCGCTCTCTCTCTCTCTCGCTCTCTCTCTCTCTCTCTCTCTCTCTCCTCCCCCCCCCCCCCCCCCCCATGGTTGACAGGTAAAGAAAGTTGAACTTTATTATTGATTTTACCAGTGTTCTTGACTCCCTCCAAAATCTTCGATTTAATAACAATGGCCTCTTTCAGCGCAGATTTGTCAATGTACGCTGGTTTTCTTAAATGCCCAGAAGGTTTTTCGGGAGTGGCCAGATACGCCAACCTACGAGGAAAAAATGTTGGCCAAACCATGAAAATTTTTTTTAAACTGCCGCAGACATGACATAAAATAAAAACTGGCCTAGAAAAATTGTAACTAAGTCAGTTACGCTGGCAGGGATCGCAGGGGGAATCTTGGAAAAAAATAAATACGGCAAAAAAATGGCACAAATGACCAGGGAAAATTGAGCCCTAGATATCTAAGTTAGGGTAGACATTCTTGAAGGTATGGGGAGTTGGACTATCTCATGAGTATGATCTGAGGTACAAGATGAAAAATAATCTAGAGTAAGAAAGGTACAAAAGACCAAAAATTGCAACATTATATCATATTACATTATTTTCTTCAGCAAGAAACATGATGGAAGTCAAATGGAAAGAGGGACTGAACCTCAACACCTGGATACATCCTTTAACATAATGAACACTGGTCTCCCATTGTTGCTGTTGTTAAGGAGTTGATAATACATTGGTACCAATCATGCATCTGATCCACCAGCAGGTGAAACAAAGACATCACTGTTTATATAGACCATGTTTGTAGGAAAGCATTGTGCTGAAAATATTGTTTTATGTAGTTAATGTTGAGAAAAAAATGTTTAAAAATAAGAATAAAATATTTCCATATCTCAGTGATATTAAGAGGTAGGTTAAAACTGAGACAAACTTGCAAATATTGGAGGGATTTTGTGCATAATGTAAATGTGAGATAATTGTTACATTACAGTATACTGTATACAACCATGCACAATCAGTGCCAAAGGTTTCTAATTTATTATTGATGGAACTGAAATTTGCTTATAGAGATTCCCTCTCCATAATGATCATGATCAGCTTCTAGTAAGCACATACACTGCTTCCAATATCATGATCTTGACAACAGTTAGATGTGCATGATTCACTCGGCAGGAATTCCTTCATAGGCAGTCCCTCAGAATCAAGGAAGGCTTGCTTCCATTCTTAAAATGAGTTCTTAGGTGGCTGGACAGTCCAAAAGAGAACCACAGTCTCTGTCACAGGTGGGACAGATAGTCGTTGAGAATAAGGGAGGGTGAGACTGGTTTGCCGCACACTCTTTCCGCAGCCTGCTCTTGATTTCTGCATGCTCTCGACGATGAGACTCGAGGTGCTCAGCGCCCTCCCCGGATGCACTTCCTCCACTTAGGGTGGTCTTGGCCAGGGACTCCCAGGTGTCAGTGGGGATGTTGCACTTGATCAGGGAGGCTTTCAAGGTGTCCTTGTAACGTTTCCTCTGCCCACCTTTGGCTCGTTTACTGTGAAGGAGTTCCGAGCAGAGTGTTTGCTTTGGGAGTCTCGTGTCTGGCATGCGAACAATGTGGCCTGCTCAGCGGAGCTGATCAAGTGTGGTCAGTGCTTCAATGCTGGGGATGTTGGCCTGGTCGAGGACATTAATGTTGGTGTGACTGTCCTCCCAGGGAATTTGTAGGATCTTGCGGAGACATCATTGGTGTCATTTCTCCAGTGACTTGAGCTGTCTACTGTACATGGTCTATGTCTCTGAGCCATACAGGAGGACGGGTATTACTACAGCCCTATAGACCATGAGCTTGGTGGCAGTTTTGAGGGCCTGATCTTCAAATACTCTTTTCCTCAGGTGTCCGAAGGCTGCACTGGCGCACTGGAGGCAGTGTGGAATCTCGTTGTCAATGTCTGCTCTTGTTGATAAGAGGCTCTCAAGATATGGGAAATGGTCAACGTTGTCCAGGGCCGCGCCGTGGATCTTGATGATTGGGGGGCAGTGCTGTGCGGCGAGGACAGGCTGGTGGAGGACCTTTGTCGTAAGGCCCATGCTTTCGTACGTCTCAGTAAATATGTCAACTATGTCCTAGAGTTCAGCCTCTGTATATGCGCAGACGCAGGCGTCATCCGCATACTGTAGCTCGATGACAGATGTTGGGGTGGTCTTGGATCTGGCCTGGAGGCAGCGAAGGTTGAACAGGTTCCCACTGGTTCTGTAGTTTAGTTCCACTCCAGCGGGGAGCTTGTTGACTGTAAGGTGGAGCATGGCAGCGAGGAAGATTGAGAAGAAGGTTGGAACGATGATGCAACTCTGTTTGACTCCGGTCCGAACTCCATAATGGATTCCTTCTCCATAATGATCATGATCGGCTTCTAATAAGCACATATACTGCTTCCAATATAATGATCTTGACAACTAACAATTAGATGTGCATGATTCACTAGGCAGGAATACCAAACAATGAATAACTGTCACTGGCATTGAGAAGTCATGCCAGGTTGATAATAAGACAAAAATTGAAGTCAACTGCTGCTAACAGCCAGTCAGAGCCAATGCAAGGTTAGCTGTATGCCAATTCTCACTGTTCCACAGAGTCTTTTGTTGCAACTCATCCAAAGCTTTCATTCTATGTTTCATTACTGCCCTCTTCTGGCATGGATAGTGTAATCAGTTCATTGGCACTACAAAAGTGAACAGACTGAAGATCCTATGACAAGTGGGTTGCACTGATGGGCAGTTTGAGGTTGTTGGAGCCAAAGTGGCAAAGAGCTATGGCATTGAAGCTACAGGTTGATGAGGAAGAGCAGAAAATCTAAAACTGGGCAAGTGGATAGCTGAGCATGATCCACGTCACTGTGGATCTCAGCCCAACTTCGAGGGGTTCAATCTATATTAAAAGCAGCTTCTGAAATGTTCTTACATCCCAGTTGAAAATGGCTTTCTTGTAGTCACGTACAGAAATTCTGATGGAGAAAATATGAACTTAAAATCTGACAAACTCTTAGGTCGGAATTTTCTGGGGTTCATGTGGGCACGATCGGAGACGGATTGGGTGGGAAATTTGAAATAAGTTGGAGTGTGTCGGGAACCTGCCATCATCCCGCTGCCACGCACCTTTCCCTCGTTTGCCGGTGCGGCAGCGATGTGAACGGTAGAGACGGGCGACCTAATTCAAATCATTCATCATCATCATTATCACCTTAAGTCAGACCCTTAAGTGCCTTTATTAGCCGACCTTTTAAATTTCCCGAGCTGACCACAGGATTCACGCAACTCAGAAACCATATCTGTCAGCCTGAGGCATTGAATGGCCATTGCTCCAGCTAATTAGTTGACAGCATGAAATGGACTTTAAAAGCTGCAACCTTGAAGCTGATCACTTTCCTCAGGCAGAAGCTGTTGCTGACTGCATTCCCAGTACACATTTAGCTTTCTACAGGCAGCAAAGTCACCATCCAGTACCACCTCATTGGTAGAACCTTTCACACCATTGACAGATTTCTCCTTTCATCTCTACTTGGCCTGCAATCTATTCCATCAGCATAGATGCCATTTATACTGTCTCATCGTGGTCCTCAGAATCCAACCACGATGAGCCCCAACAGCAGAAGCACCAAGCACACCAGCAGCACCAACAACAACACCACCAACCTTCTCCTCAACCACCTGATGCTGCACAGGACAGAGGGCATCAGTGCAGGGCTGCACCACACCAGGGCAATACCCCCAACACAGAGTATACAGGCAGAGGATGAGCTTCCTCAACATGACTGAGCAGCAGTGCCAAAGGAGGCTCAGGCTTTTGCACCAGGTTGTCGCAGACGTTTGCACATTGCTTGAGCAAGAGCTGCAGTCCAGAGGAGCGGATGGACACACCTTACCAGTGGTTGCCAAAGTCACCAGTGCCCTCATTCGTCTTCGCCTCAGTATCCTTCCAGGGATCTGCAACAGACATTTGCGGCATCTCGCAATCGGCCGCCCATAGATGAATCACACAGGTCACTGACGCCCTGTTTGACAAGTCAGCCAATGATATCAACTTTGCCACTGGTGAAGCTAGTGTTACTGAGTAGGTGCTCGACTTTGCAGCTCTGGCTGGCTTCCCATGGGTGCAGGGTGTCATCGACTGCATACATGTAACCATCAGGGCACCCCATCATAACCCAAGAGTGTTTGTCAACTGCAAGCACTTCCATTCCCTCAATGTGCAGCTGGTCTGCAACCATAGGAAGATCATCATGCATGTGTGTGCCAACTTCCCTGGCAGCTGCCATGACTCTTTCGTCCTTCGCCAGTCCACCCTCCCTCAGGTCTTCGCTCCTCCAAACAGACTTGGAGACAAGGGCTATCCACTGAAGACATGGCTCATGACACTCTTGAGGTGACTACGTTCAGAGGCTTAGGAGAGATATAATGGAAGCTACATTTCCACCAGTTGTATCAAAGAGCAGACACTACGGGGCTGAAATTCAGCCTCCCGAAAATGCCTCTTACTGTTTGAAAGCGGTGGCCTTGCGACGGAGTCAAATGGCCGCCGATTTGGGGTCAAATGGCTACCGCTCGTGAAATTCTCCTCGGTAGTTTTTCTGGCGGTCCCCATTTCCACCCTGCTGCTGACAAGCCCTCCTAAGTGTGTAATCAAGGTGCGTACTGCCGATCTCCTGCACCTCCATCTAAATTCACCTGGAAAAATCTTGGTCCCGCCGTGCGGTGCTCCCGACAGCTTTTTCTGTCAGTGCACTGTGTTGGAAGTGTGTGCGACATGGCTGTACGCTGTTCATTCAAGGGGAGGGCGGCTGCTGCGACCGCCATGTTTTTCTTTTCAGCCGACTGCCAGGTCGGCCCGACAATTATGCCCCCGGGTTCGGCCGGGCCACCAACAGGCAGCCTGACATCCCCTCTTGGCCCAGCCAAAACCCTCCCTGGTGGCCCAGTGGACCGAAGTTTTAAAATGGCAAAGGCTCTCCCCTTTAAGTGAAGGAGAGAGACGTAGTGATGCACACACATCAGAGTGTCATCAGCGCCAGGCTGATAACTGACAGCAGTGGAGACTCTGTCCCGCCTCCATTTCCGCCCCTCTAGAATGCTCACTGATGCAGTTCCACCCCCATTATGACTGACTTCCGGCCTGCTCCAAAAAAAATTGCCAAAGAGCTGAATTTCGCGCAGGAGGCCACCTCATCCACAACGGCAGAAAATCACTTCAACAGCAGTAGGTGCGACCAGTTTCGGACAGGCCTGAATTTCTACCCCTAGGCATCCTGAAAATGAGCATCAGATGCCTTGACAGATCTGGAGGAGCCCTTCAGTCTGCACCAGCCAGGGTCCCCAGAATCCTTGTGATCTGCTGCACACTGCACAACATAGCACAGCAGTGAGGATTAGCACTGCATGAGGAGTAAGGCACTGAACGTCAGAGGAGGATGAGCATCAGCTGGAAGACGAGGAGGAGCAGGAGCTGGAAGAAGCTGCAGCCCAGATCCCAAGCCGCCCGAACTCATTGCTGCCCGGGAGGCCAGGGATGGACTCATCATGGCCAGATTTGCTTAACTTTATGCAGTACATCCATATGGCTGCCACAACTTGTGCCAGGTAGGGACCACCCCACAGCAACACCATAAAGGATCCCTACATAGAAACATATAAAATTCTGATGGGACTGGACAGGTTAGATGCAGAAAGAATGTTCCCAATGTTGGGGAAGTCCAGAACCAGGGGACACAATCTTAGGATAAGGGGTAGGCCATTTAGGACTGAGATGAGGAGAAACTTCGTCACTCAGAAAATTGTTAACCTGGGTCCCTGCCACAGAGAGCTGTTGAGGCCAGTTCATTGGATATATTCAAGAGGGAGTTAGATATGGCCCTTACGGCTAAAGGGATCAAGGGGTATGGAGAGAAAGCAGGAAAGGGGTACTGAGGTGAATGATCAGCCATGATCTTATTGAATGGCGGTGCAGGCTCGAAGGGCCAAATGGCCTACTCCTGCACCTATTTTCTATGTTTCTATGTTTCTATATTTACAATGATCAAAGCATTCCTTTCACACTGACCACCATTGCTGGAGGTAGTGTAACATCTCAACATTCATTGCAACTCACTAATCCACTTCCAAAGGTGAACACAAATTTGTCCAAGACCAGAAAGTGGTGAAATTAAGATTTTTATCTGTGACATCACATGAATGGAAACTTTACATTAACAATGAATAAAACACCCAAGTGGCTACCCTTGTGAATCTATTTGTGTGCCACCTTTCTCTTACGCGTGCTTCTACATGGTGCTACCCCTACGGCTTCAGCAGAGGTGTAGGCTGTTTGCTCACTTCCCGGCCATGACTGCTTGGATACTCTTGGCAGACGTCCTCTGGGTTTTGGAGTCTGCTCTTTCTGTGACTGTGCAGGAGCAGACTCGCCCATTGCAATCCGTGGAGGCATCTACGGCTCTGACTGAGGGGGAGGAAATGGGGGAGAAGGGTAAGTGCTTTGAGAGGAGCCCAAACTTTCATGTCCCCTCTCCCCATCATCCTTCTCATGGACCACCTTGCTGCACAGCAGTGGGGCCATGAGAACCCACATCTACACTGACATCCCTCCTAGACAGGAGGTCCACGAACTTCTGGCATCTATTCTTCACAGATAGCCATCTATTCTCCATAGCTAGCCATCTATTCTTCATAGAGACTATGTGCTCATGTGAGCTGCTCCATCCTATCCATGGAAGAGCCTACAGTCAAAGCCTTCTGCACATCTTCCTGCACCTCCAGGATCACCCTCTTTCTGGATGGCCCCTGAGGCTCAGCGTCTGCATGCAGCTGAACAGAGCTGGGAGCATCTGCATCCTCCGGTGAGGAGACTCCACTGCTGTCCCTGTCTCCACCATCTGTTCTTGCTCACTTGTGATTTGTGACAGACCAGGTGACAGCACTACTCTATCTCGTGTGGGTCCCACCGAAGTGTGTGTCTCTGCGCTGGTACTGGGTGGGTTTATGCCTGGTGATGCTGCATCCTCAGAGGCTGGAGGCTCTTGTGAGGAGTCGTCCTCCTCTTTCTCCTGTGGCGTGTGGTGGGGGGTGGGGCACCTCTTGATGGACACATGGGAGAGTAAAGAGATGGGTTAAATATTCCATATGAAGAATGGGTGGAGATGCCATTATGCACATGATGACCATTCAATGGCTGATGAAATCAGTCCTCATATGAGTGGCTGATGTCTACCATGTAGCTAGCTGTATGATATGTAATTCTGTCACCAGGTTGTTGAGAGATCCCCCTCTCTCCATCTCCCACCTCCAGCTGCTTGGCCACTCATGATACTTGCAACGCAGCCTCCTCTGCTGTTGTGAGCGTGGAAAATGATGGAGGCCCACCTCCAGTTCTCTCCCTCTCCCTCTTTCTTTAACTGCAAGGAGGTGAAGAAGGAAAGGTTGAATAAGATTGAGGGAATGAGTGTAAGGAATGGATGGGTTACATTTTTAGAGGGAGTGCAGTGGCAATGCCAAGTGGCCTCCTTGTGTGTTGTTAGTTGGTATAATTGCATTAGGAGAGGTGGCTAGTAAGATGGGGATGTGATAATGAAGATAGAGAGCTATGGAGAGAGAGAGGAAAGCATATTGAGGGAGTCATCGGAGAACCTGGGTGCAGCCCTCTGACTCTGTGCAGTCACGTCTCCAACTTGGAGTAATCAAACCCACCAGTGCAGTGACTACACACTCCTAGATGAACCTTCAAATTCAATATGGCCTTTAAGTATCCAGCTGAAAACGCATATGGATGATGTCATCCGACCCGCGCCATTTAATAGGGCTGGGTAATGCACAGGGTGGGCTTAATAGGCCCCATTTGCACTAAGTCGATGCGACTAACTGCACCCGACCTGCCCAGGTCAAGTAAATTCAGGCCTTAAATCTGTACTAGAACTAGAACCTTACCCTAGCTGTCAAGACATCTTACACGGCATGAAAACACTTTTATTTAATTAGGGGACCATGATTACATGATCAAAATCAATATTGATGTGTCAGATGAGAGGTCATCATCATAAGCAGTCCCTCGGAATCGAGGAAGACTTGCTTCCACTCCCAAAGTGAGTTATTTGATGGCTGAACAGTCCGACACGAGAGCCACAGACCCTGTTACAGGTGGGACAAACATTCGTCGAGGGAAGGGGTCGGTGGGGCTGGTTTGCCGCGTGCTCCTTCCACTGCCTGCGCTTGGCCTCTTCATGCTCTTTGCGTTGGGACTCGAAGAGCTCAACGCCCTCCCGGATGGACTTTCTCCACCTCGGGCGGTCTTCGGCCAGGGTCTGCTGGTGTCAGTGGTGATATCGCACTTTACCAGGGAGGCTTTGAGGATGTCTTTATAACGTTTCCGCTGCTCACCTTTGGCTCATTTACCATGAAGGAGCTCCGCATAAAGCATTTGCTTAGGGAGTCTCGTATCTGGCATGCGAACTATGTGGCCTGCCCAGCGAAGCTGATCGAGTGTGGTCAATGCTTCAATACTGGAGATGTTAGCCTGGACGAGGACACTGATGTTGGTGCGCCTGTCCTCCCAGGGGATTTGAAGGATCTTGCGGAGATATCGTTGGTGATATAGCTCCAGTGGCCTGAATTGCCTTCTATATGTCGTCCATGCCTCAGATCCATACAGGAGTGCGGGTATTACTACAGCCCTGTAGACCATGAGCTTGGTGGTAGATTTGAGGGCCTGGTCTTCAAACACTCTTTTCCTCAGACAGCCGAAGGCTGCACTGGCGCACTGGAGGCGATGTTGAATCTCCGCATCAATGTCTGCCTTTGTTAATAAGTTGCTCCCGAGATATGGGAAATGGTCCATGTTGTCGAGGGCCACGCCGTGAATCTTGATGATTAGAGGGCAGTGCTGTGCGGTGGGGACAGGCTGGTGGAGGACCTTTATCTTATGGATGTTAAGAGTAAGGCTTTCATATGCCTCAGTGAATACATTGACTCTATCCTGGAGTTCAGCCTCAGAATGTGTGCAGACGCAGGCGTCGTCTGCATACTGCAGCTTAACGAGAAAGGTTGGGGTGATCTTGGACCTGGCCTGGAGGCGGCGTAGGTTAAACTGGTTCTGTCGTTTAGTTACACTCCAGCGGGGAGCTTGTTGATTGTGAGGTGGAGCATGGCGGCGAGGACGATTGAAAAGAGGGTTGGAGCGATGACGCAGCCCTGTTTGACCCCGGTCCGGACGTGGATTGGGTCTGTAATGGATCCGTTGATAAGGATCACGACCTGCATGTCATCGTGAAGCAGGCGAAGAATGTTGACAAACTTTTGGGGTCATCCAAAATGGAGGAGGACACTCCATAGACCCTCACAGTTGACAGTGTCAAAGGCCTTTGGAAGATCGAAAAAGACCATGTATAAGGGCTGGCGCTGCTCCCTGCATTTTTCCTGCAGCTGTTGCGCTGCAAAGATCATGTCTGTTGTGCCCCGTAGGGGACGAAATCCGCACTGTGATTCCGGGAGGAGCTCCTCGGCCACAGGGAGAAGACGGTTGTGGAGAACTCTAGCGACAACTTTCCCAGTGGCTGATAACAGGGAGATTCCCCTTTAATTGCCACAGTCGGACTTGTCCCCTTTTTAAAAAATGGTCACAATCACTGCATCTCTGAGATCTCCCGACATGCTCTCCTCCCTCCAGATGAGAGAGATGAGGTCATGTATCCAAGCCAACAGCGCCTCTCCGCCATACTTTAGTGCCTCAGCAGGGATTCCATCCGCACCCGTAGCCTTGTTATTCTTCAGCTGTTTTATGGCTTTGCCAACTTCGTGCAACGTTGGAGTTTCACTGTGGCGGGTCGTATGCTGCGGGATGGAGTCGAGAACACTCGAGTCAAAGGCAGAGTCTCGATTGAGGCAATCTTCAAAGTGCTCCTTCCATCGGGCCCTGGCAGCCTCGGTGTCCTTGATGAGTGTATCCCCATTCTTGGCCAGGAGTGGGGTGGGGCCTTGAGAGTTTGGACCGTAGGTGGCCTTGACTGCAGTGAAGAATCCTCGCATATTGTGGCTGTCGGCCAGTTGTTGTACCTCCTGTGCTTTCTCCTTCCACCAGCTGTTCTTTAAGTCCAGGGTTTTTTATTGGACCTGAGCCTTGAGCCATCTATAATGTTGTTTTGCAGCTCCCGAGTTGGGTTGTCGCTTGAGGCTTAGAAATGCTTTGCGCTTGCGATCTATTAGTTCTTCGATCTCCTGAACATTTTCATCAAACCAGTCCTGATGTTTTCTGGTTGAGTGACCAAGTGTCTCTTCACAGGCACTGGTTATAGAGGCCTGGAGGGCAGACCAAGCACTATGGGTATTCAGCATCTCAGGGTCATCAAGGCACGCCAGATTGGCTGTGAGGCGCTGTCTGTATAGGGCTCTCTTAGCTGGGTCTCTAAGTGCCCCGGCATTAACTTTTTTGCGGAACCGCTTCTGCTGTCCCCTCTACTTTGGGGCAATGTTAATGTTGATGATGGATCGGATTAGGCGGTGGTCCGTCCAGCAGTCATCAGCTCCTGTCATGGCGCGGGTGATGCGCACATCCTTGCGATCCCTGGCTTGGACGATGACATAGTCGAGAAGGTGCCAGTGTTTGGAGCGAGGGTGTTGCCACGATACCTTGTATTTGTCCCTCTGGCAGAACAGGGTGTTGGTGATGAGGAGTTCATGTTCTAGACATTTTGTCAGGAGTAGGGTACTACTGAAGTTGGCTTTCCCTAGCCCCTCTCTGCCAATCACGCCTCCCCAGAGGGCTGTGACTTTGCCGACCCTGGCATTAAAGTCACCCAGGAGGATCAATTTGTCGCCCATGGGGATGCAGGACAAGGATGTCTCGAGGTTGGAATAAAACCCCTCTTTAGCTTCATCCATTGCATTGAGTGTAGGGGCGTACGCACTGATGACTGTGGCGCATTGGCTCTGGGATAGAGTAAGACAAAGAGTCATGAGGCATTCGTTAACCCCACAGGGAGGAGTCTTTGAGGCGGTCGACCAGCTCATTCTTGACAGCAAAGCCGACTCCATGAAGGCAGCGTTCTGCCTCTGGTTTCCCTTTCCAGAAGAAGGTGTAACCTCCACCATGTTCCTTCAACTGTCCTTTTCCTGCCCGCCGGGTCTCGCTTAGGGCGTCGATGCCAATGCCAAAGTGTCTGAGTTTCCGGGCAACTATGGCGGTGCGGCATTCCGGCCTGTTGCTGTTGGGATTGTCCATGGGGATCCTGACGTTCCAGGTCCCGAACTTCATACTGACGGAGTGGAATATGCCTGTGCATGAGTTATTTTAACGTGGGGTGGCCGCTGCACACCAGCAACCACACGGGCTTAGCTGAGCAAGGTCTTGGTCCAGTGGCAAGGGGGTCCAAGACAACTGGAGACCAGGCACAGCTCAGCTAATTGCCTTCAGCGAAGTGTTGGCCGCAGGCTCGGCACCGAGTAGCGCCAGTGATGGTAGATGGCCCGAGGCTTGGTTGCGGCGCAGGCATTAGGAAGGTCACTTCCAAAGTTATGTTAAAAGTTAAAAGTTGATAAAAATTCCCAATTTGTTTAAGAAGTTATTAAGAGTTGTTAAAAGTCTAAGATGTAGATCAATAATAGATTATAAAATTTTCCCCAATTGTTTAAAAGTTAAGATTGATTAAAAGTTTTTTTTTTAAAAGAAGAATTAAAAGTCGAATAAAAGTTAAAAAGTCAAAGATGTAGATCAATAATAGGTGTTTAAAAGTATTTTGATCAAAAGTCCAGGATGTAAGTTTTAAAAGCTCTCCCAAATTGTTTAAAAAGTTTAAAAATTGATTAAAAGTTGGTTAGAAGTTTAAGATGTTGGGTTGAACGCCGGCTGCCAGATCAGCGCCGATCGCAGAGTCCCTTCGGCCGGTTCGACGTCTGCCCCGAGTCTGCCAGCACAATGAACAGCTGGTGTGCAACCACAGGGATAGGTGTGGGCAGGTGTCGAGTCCTTTCCATCCCCGGATGGATGCGGGTCAGTCCCTTCGGCCCGGGTTTCAACGGGCCGGTGCAGCGTCCTTTCGGCCTGGGGTTGCTGCGGGCCGGTACAGTGTCCCTTCAGCCCGGGGTTGCAGTGAGCCGGTGCAGAGTCCCATCGGCCCGGGGTTGCAGCGGGCTGTTGTAATATGCATGATCAGTTGACAGAGTTGACAGATAGGTAGTCATAACTAAAACAGAGTTAATAGACTTAAACCTTTTAGTATTTCTGCAGTTTTAAAATACATAAGAACATAAGAATATAAGAGATAGGGGCAGAAGTAGGCCATTTGGTCCCTCGAGCCTGCTCCACCATTCAATAAGATCATGGCTGATCTGATAATGGACTCAGCTCCACTTCCCTGCCCTCTCCCCATAACCTTTTACTCCCTTATCGCTCAAAAATCTGTCTATCTCCGCCTTAAATATATTCAAAGACCCAGCCTCCACAGTTCTCTGGTGCAGTGAATTTCATAGATTTACAACCTTGTCGAGCCCCCGCTTCAATAAGATCACCTCTCATTCTTCTGAACTCCAATGTGTATAAGCCCAACTTACTCAAACTATCTTCATAAGTCAATCCCTTCATCTCTGGAATTAATCTAATGAACCTTCTCTGAACATCCTCCAATGCAAATATATCTTTCCTTAAAAATGGACACCAAAACAACACGTAGTATTCTAGGTGTGGCCTCACCAGTACCCTATACAGTTGTAGCAGGACTTCTCTGCTTTTAAACTCTATCCCCCTTGCAAGCAAGGCCAACATTCATTTGCCTTCCTGATTACTTGCTGTATCTGCATACTCACTTTTTGTGTTTCATGCAAATGACCCCCAGGTCCCTCTGTACTGCAGCATGTTGCAATTTTTTTCCATTTAAATTATAATTTGCTTTTCTATTTTTTCTGCCAAAGTGGATAACCTCACATTTTCCTACATTATACTCCATCTGTCAAATTTTTGCCCACTCAATTAGCCTGTCTACATCTCTTTGCAGATTTTTTGTGTTCTCCTCACAATTTGCTTTCCCACCCATCTTTGTATCATCAGCAAACTTAGCTACATTACACTCGGTCCCTTTATCCAAGACATTAATATAAATTGTAAATAGTTGAGGACCCATCACTGATCCCTGCAGCACCCCACTAGTTACTGTTTACCAACTGGAAAATGAACCATTTATCCTGACTCTCTGTTTTCTGTTAGTTAGCCAATCCTCTATCCATGCTATTATATTACTCCCAATCCCATGAACATTTACCTTGTACAGTGATGTGGCACCTTATTGAATGCCTTCCAGAAATCCAAGTACACCACATCCACTGGTTCCCCCTTATCCACCCTGCTCATTACATCCTCAAAGAACTCCAGTAAATTTGTCAAACATGATTTCCCTTTCATAAAACCATGCTGACTCTGCTTAATTGAATTATGCTTTTCCAAAAGTCCCGCTACTGCTTCCTTAATAATGGACTCCAGCATTTTCCCAATGACAGATGTTAGGCTAACCGGTCTATAGTTTCCTGCTTTTTGTCTGCTTAAATAGGAGTGTTATATTTGCGGTTTTCCAATCCGCTGAGATCAACCCAGAATCCAGGGAATTTTGGTAGATTACAACCAATGCATCCAGTATCTTTTCAGCCACTTCTTTAAAGACCCTAGGATGTAAGCCGTCAGGTCCAGGGGACTTGTCCACCTTTCGTCCCATTATTTTACCGAGTATTACTTCATTAGTGATAGTGGTTGTATTAAGTTCCTATCTCCCTATAGCCCCTTGATTATTCACTATTGGGATATTTTTTGTGTCTTCTACCGTGAAGACCTGTTATGTATATAAACCTGTAAATACCATGTTTAACCACCAGAGGGCTTATTCCCTGGAGTCTCAAGGGATCCCACAAGCCCTTGGGAGCACCTGTATATAAGGAGGCCTCACAGGCTGGAGAGGCACTTTGAGATCTGTAATAAAGGGCTACGTCACACCTTACTTTTGAGTTTGCAGTATCGAGTCAGACTCGTATTCAAGACACAACAACTGGCGACGAGATACAAATGACGAACACGCAACAATGCAGAGAACTGTGGGCCTCCTGGAGAAATTTTCGGAGGGAGATGATTGGGAAACCTTCGTGGAGTAATTCAACCAATACTTCGTGGCCAATGAGCTGGAAGGAGAAGCGAACGCTGCCAAACGAAGGGCGATCCTCCTCACCGTTTGCGGCGCATCAGTGTATGGCCTCATGAAAAATCTGCTCGCTTCACCGAAACCCACAGACAAGTCGTACGATGAGTTGTGCACACTGGTCCGGGAGCATTTAAATCCGAAGCAAAGTGTTCCGATGGCGAGGTATCGGTTCTACAAGTACAAGTGGTCTGAAGGCCAGGAAGCGACGAGGTACATCGCCGAGCTAAGGCGCCTTGCAGGACAGTGTGAATTTGAAGGACACTTAGAAACATAGAAACATAGAAAATAGGTGCAGGAGTAGGCCATTCGGCCCTTCTAGCCTGCACCGCCATTCAATGAGTTCATGGCTGAACATTCAACTTCAGTACCCCATTCCTGCTTTCTCGCCATACCCCTTGATCCCCCTAGTAGTAAGGACCTCATCTAACTCCTTTTTGAATATATTTAGTGAATTGGCCTCAACAACTTTCTGTGGTAGAGAATTCCACAGGTTCACCACTCTCTGGGTGAAGAAGTTCCTCCGCATCTCGGTCCTAAATGGCTTACCCCTTATCCTTAGACTGTGACCTCTGGTTCTGGACTTCCCCAACATTGGGAACATTCTTCCTGCATCTAACCTGTCTAACCCTGTCAGAATTTTAAATGTTTCTATGAGATCCCCTCTCATTCTTCTGAACTCCAGTGAATACAAGCCCAGTTGATCCAGTCTTTCTTGATAGGTCAGTCCCGCCATCCCGGGAATCAGTCTGGTGAACCTTCGCTGCACTCCCTCAATAGCAAGAATGTCCTTCCTCAGGTTAGGAGACCAAAACTGTACACAATACTCGAGGTGTGGCCTCACCAATGCCCTGTACAACTGTAGCAACACCTCCCTGCCCCTGTACTCAAATCCCCTTGCTATGAAGGCCAACATGCCATTTGCTTTCTTAACCGCCTGCTGCACCTGCATGCCAACCTTCAATGACTGATGTACCATGACACCCAGGTCTCTTTGCACCTCCCTTTTTCCTAATCTGTCACCATTCAGATAATAGTCTGTCTCTCTGTTTTTACCACCAAAGTGGATAACCTCACATTTATCCACATTATACTTCATCTGCCATGCATTTGCCCACTCACCTAACCTATCCAAGTCGCTCTGCAGCCTCACAGCATCCTCCTCGCAGCTCACACTGCCACCCAACTTAGTGTCATCCGCAAATTTGGAGATACTACATTTAATCCCCTCATCTAAATCATTAATGTACAGCACATGCTCAGGGACTTCTTTGTACTTGGCATTGGCCATGAAGTAATACTTCGCAAACTTTTGACTGTAGAGACCCCAACCTTGAGTAAAGCCATAATGATAGCCCAGGCGTGGGATAAACAAGTGACAATACCAAACAAATTTCTCAGCAAATGAATGCTGCTGCAAGTACTGTGAATAAAGTAATGTTGTTTTCGAATCAAAATGTACAGGGCAGGACTTACACGCCTGCAGTTGCACGTCCACAGATGACTCAGAGTCCACCATCAAGGGTGGTGAATACAAGGCCATTAACATTTTGTTGGCGCTGCGGGGGTGGTCATCGTTTCCATTCATGCCACTTCAAAGGGTACGTTTGCAAGGGATGTGGAACAATGGGACACCTCCAACGTATGTGCAGGCGAGCTGCAAACCCTGCTAATCCTGAAAACCACCATGTTGCAGAGGAGAACAGATCCACGGTGGACCATGACTAACCAGTGTCTCAGATCGAGGAGGCAAAGGTTTATGGGGTGCACACATTTACCACAAAGTGTCACCCGATAATGCTGAAGGTTGAATTAAATGGAGTCCCAGTGTCCATGGAGCTGGAAACGGGTGCAAGCCAGTCCATAATGAGCAAAAAGACTTTCGATAAATTGTGGTGCAGCAAGGCCTCAAAGCGAGTCCTGACACCCATTCGTACTAAACTGAGAACGTACAAAGGAACTGATTTCCGTAATCGGCAGTGCTACCATAAATGTCTCCTACGATGGAGCGGTGCATGAGTTACCACTCTGGGTGGTACTGGGTGATGGCCCCATGCTGTTCGGCAGGAGCTGGCTGGGAAAGATATGCTGGAACTGGGACGACATCCGAGCGCTTTCGTCCATCGACGACACCTCATGTGCCCAGGCCCTAAAGGAGTTCCCCTCGCTGTTTGAACCAGGCATCGGGAAGTTCCAAGGAGCAAAAGTGCAGGTCCATTTGATTCCGGGGGCGCGACCCATCCACCACAAGGCGAGTGCAGTACCTTACATGATGAGAGAGAGGGTGGAGATCGATCTGGACAGGCTGCAAGGAGAGGGCATCATTTCGCCGATCGAATTCAATGAGTGGGCCAGTCCGATTGTTCCAATCCTCAAGGGAGATGGTACCATCAGAATCTGTGGTGATTACAAAGTAATTATCAATCGTTTCTCACTGCAGGATTAATACCCGCTACCGAAGGCAGACGACCTATTTGCGACGCTGGCGGGAGGGAAAACGTTCACGAAGCTGGACTTGACCTCTGCCTACATGACGCAGGATCTGGAGGAATCATCGCAAGGCCTCACCTGCTCAACACGCACAAAGGTCTCTTCATTTACAACAGATGCCCATTTGGGATTCGATCAGACACGGCAATATTCCAGAGGAACATGGAAAGCTTGCTGAAGTCGGTCCCGCGCACCGTGGTCTTCCAGGACGACATCTTGGTTACAGGTCGGGACACCATCAAGCACCTGCAAACCTGGAGGAGATTCTTAGTCGGCGTAATCTTGTGGGGCTCAGGCTAAAACGCTCGAAGTGTGATTTCCTGACACTTGAAGTGGAGTTCCTGGTGAGAACAATTGCGGCGGACGGCATCAGGCCCACCAATTCGAAGACGGAGGCAATCAAAAGCGCATCAAGACCACAGAACGTGACGGAGCTGTGGTCGTTTCTAGGACTCCTGAACTATTTTGGTAACTTTTTACTGGATCTTAGCACATTATTAGAACTCCTGCACTCTTTACTGCATAAAGGAGATGAATGGGTATGGGGTAAAAGCCAAGAAAATGCCTTTGAGAAAGCTAGGAAGCTGTTATGTTCAAACAAATTGCTTGTGTTGTACGATCCATGTAAGCGTTTGCTACTAGCATGGGATGCATCGTCGTACGGGGTCAGGTGTGTACTGCAACAAGCTAATGAATTTGGAAAATTGCAACCGGTTGCTTATGCATCCAGAAGTCTGTCTAAGGCTGAGAGGGCCTACAATCTGATCGAAAAAGAAACATTTAGTTTACGGGGTAAAGAAAATGAATCAATATCTGTTCGGGCTCAAATTTGAATTGCAAACCGACTATAAGCCACTTAGATCCCTCTTTTCTGAAAGCAAGGGGATAAATACGAATGCATCGGCCCACATCCAGAGATGGGCGCTCACATTGTCCGCATACAACTACGCCATCCGCCACAGGCCAGGCGCAGAAAACTGTGCCGATGCTCTCAGTAGGCTGCCATTGCCCACCACAGGGGTGGAGATGGCATAGGCCGTAGATTTAGTCATGGTAATGGAAGCATTCGAGTGTGAGCCATCACCTGTAACTGCCTGTCAGATTAGAACCTGGACGAGCCAGGACCCAACACTAGTTGGTCTAGTGCCCCGTTAGAGATGCAGGAAGAAATAGAGCCTTATCTGCAAAGATGAAATGTCTATACAGGCTGACTGCCTCCTGTGGCGTAATTGGGTAATGGTGCCAAAAAAAGGGCAGAGACACTTTCGTTAGTGATCCCCATAGCACCCACCTAGGCATCATAATGATGAACGTGATAGCCAGATCCCACATGTGGTGGCCCGGTATCGATGCAGACTTAGAATCCTGCATGCACAAATGTAATACATGTTCACAGTTAAGCAATGCACCCAGGGAGGCGCCACTAAGTTTATGGTCCTGGCCCTCCAAACCATGGTCCAGGGTCTATGTCGACTATGCAGGCCCATTCTTGGGAAAAATGTTCTTAATGGTTGTAGATGCGTACTCCAAATGGATTGAATGTGTGATAATGTCGGCAAGCACATCCGCTGCCACCATTGAAAGCCCTTGTTTTCAATTTGAGACCATCCCTTAGTTCCTTAAATACATAAATCAATTGCTTTGAAATAATGGGATATGAGTTGAAAGAAACAAAGAAACAAATAACTTGCATTTATATATTGCCTTTCATGACCTCAGTACGTCCCAAAGCGCTTTACAGCCAATGAAGTACTTTTGAAGTATGGTCACTATTGTATTGCAGGAAATGATGGCAACTAATTTATACACAATAAGCTCCCACAAGCAGCAATGAGATAGATGACTAGATAATCTGTATTAGTGATGTTGGTTGAGGGATAAATACTGACCAGAACACTGGGAGAACTCACCTGCTCTTCTTCAAAATATGGAATATTTTACATCCATCTGAGAGATGACCTGATAGCGGTCTATAAAACAAATCAAGCACTGGATAGTGTGCCTATTTATAGATTATTCCAGTCTAACAGGTTGGGGAGGACAAGGACATGAGTTTAAACTATGTAAGGGTGGGAATAGATTGGATGTTGAAAGTCAAAGAATGAGAAGGCAATAAAGCAGGGTAGCACTATGGGAAATGAAAACCAGAGCATACCAGGAAGGGAAATTATGTATAAAGATAAAAGTGAATGAGAAAGTGATGTCAAAGCAGGGAAAAATGGTAAAAAAAACAAATTTAAAAGCTCTTTATCTGAATGCATGTAGCATTCGTAACAAACTAGATGAGTTGACGGCACAAATAGATACAAATGAGTATGATCTGATAGCCATTACGGAGACATGGTTGCAAGGTGACTTGGACTGAGAACTAAATATTCAGGGGTATTTGACAATTCAGAAGGACAGACAGAAAAGAAAAGGAGGTGGGGTAGCACTGTTAATAAAGTATGAGATCAGTGCATTAGTGAGAAATAATATTGGCTCAGAAGATCAAGATGTTGAATCAGTTTGGATGGAGTTAAGAAATAATAAGGGGGAAAAGTCGCTGGTGGGCATAGTCTATGGGCCCCCTAACAGTAGCTACACTGTTGGATGGAGTATAAATCAAGAAATAATGGAGGTTTGTAAAAAAGGAACGGCATTAATCATGGGTGATTTTAACCTTCATGTTGATTGGACCAAGCAAATTGGCCAGGGCAGCCTTGAGGAAGAGTTCATAGAGTGCATCCAGGATAGTTTCCTTGAACAGTATGTTGTGGAACCAACCAGGGAGTAGGCTATCTTAGATCTGGTACCGTGTAATCGGACAGGATTAATAAATGAGTTTGTTGTAAAGAATCCTCCAGGAATGAGTGACCAAAACATGGTTGAATTTCAAATCCAGTTGGAGGGTGAGAAAGATGGATCTCAAACCAGTGTTCTAAGCTTAAATATAGGAGACTGCAAAGATATGAGGGCAGAGTTGGCTAAAGTGGACTGGGAAAATAGATTCAAGTATGGGATGGTTGATGAGCAGTGGCAGACATTTAAGGAGATATTTCATAACTCGCAATGAGAAGGAAAGATTGTAAAAGGGATAATCATCCATGGCTAGCTAAGGAAATAAGGGATGGTATCAAATTGAAAACAAGGTGGCCAAGGCTGCGGATTGGCAACATCAGAGGAATCAACAGGGGAACCTTCCCAGGAACATAGTTACGTGAGGCTTATGGTAAACAATGTTTGTCATATATTGGTCTGTGTAGTCATCAATACACTCATCGACCAAGAACTAAGTTTCCCTTTATTGTTGGATCTGTCATACTCGACTATGAGCGACACACTACTACTAATTGCCAATGAGCTCATTTACCTCTACAAATGAGATGTGATCACAATTTAATCCATTATCCATAAAAAATACCCCTTCTCCATCCCATTTTACAGATGAAAAACATCCATTTTGTACTGATATCAGTTGTTGGTAGTGCAGATGTAAGTGTATCCCATGATGGCGCGGTGCACAATTTACCATTGTGGATTGTTTCAGGTGATGGACCAACGCTACTTGGAAGAAGATGGATGGGGAAGATTCATTGGAACTGGTAAGACTTCATCCCTCCAGTGATCAACGTCCCCCGTGCTCAGAGGCAGAGCAAGCCACCACCTTCGGTTGGACCAGGCACCGGAGAGCAGTACCGCATAGCCCCCAAGCCACAGACCACTCATCACAACTGCGTGGTGATGATCTGGCCGAGACAACCCAAATGCACCTTCCCGGTTTCCATGGCAGGACTCCTGGGGAGGAAGATTGAATCCCAGGGCGCCTTCCCAGCTTCAGTGGCAGAATCCCTGGAAAGAAGATCACGGCAGTCGACATCATGGACAGGGAAAAGGTGGCGTCCAAACCACGAGGTGCAGCGCTAATGGAGCAATGACACGTGGTTCCATGCAAGGAAGACGATTGGGGTAAAAGTGGTAAGGCCATTTTAAAGGAGGCCAGTAACCCACCATTGTTGAATGAACTGAAATGAAATTGGTAGCCAATGGAAAAGTCCAGCTGTAACGAGAAAAATGTTGTTAAACAATGTCAGGTGCAAATTGCAATCAGCCGATGTAGTGGGCGAACACCTAACGGTCGTATACAGGTCCAGCGGGCTACCCAATGCTGTAACCTGCCTCCCCGGGACTAAAACGATTTATCATAAAGTGTCCCCACAGCTGACAGAAGTAGACAAGCTGCAGAGTAAACGATCCCCGGAGAGCAGAGGCACCGGTAGCGATACCCTGCCTCAGATCGGTTTACATTGCAGGCACCCGATGGCATGAACCACCACGGGCCAGAAACAGTAAACTGCGCCTATGCTCGCAGTCAGCTACCATTGCCCACCACCCGGGTGGAAAAGGCGCAGCCCACAAACCCACTCGCCACCACGGCAATGCCCAAGAGCGAAGGGTCACCCGCAACGGCTCCTCCGAATGGGATTTGGACCAGCCAGGATCCCAAACTAGAGAGTGTTTACAACGGTGCCCTCAAGGAAAGCGAGTCAGAGGTCCCCTGCAAACTGTTAGACAAGACGATGCAGCCCCACCGTCGCTTAGACGAAACACTCACTCGCTCAGACCGCTTCCGAGGGAGCAGCAGCGACACTGTGCAAACAAAAAGCACAGGGAGTTCACAGACACATCATCTGTCTTTAGGCCTGCCCGACACTAGGAGTAACGGCAAGAGCCCTGAAATCGGCAACTCGAGCAAAATGAGCTCACCTCGCCCACAAACCCACTAGCATGGGGCGCTGCGCCACCACCAGACGACCCGGATCTCATTCGGCCGTGCTGGAACTAGACTGCCTTGTGTGCCTGTACTGAGATACCTGTACTGATCATGTAAATGTACCACACAAAAAGAAACGCAACTGTAATCCACCCAACAAATGTACCAAGATGTAAATGTAAAACCCATGTGATGAACTTGAATGCAACTTGCATGTAATGGGCCATTAGCATAATCTCTGTGTGGGGGAGGGGAGAATGGAGTAGTCATGGACTCACAACCAGAAACCACGGGGACCTCCATTGGCAACAAATCTCACTACCAACCCACCCAAGCTAGAAGCAACCCTTCAATGGTCAACCAGGAAGAGCAAAGCCCAGGTCACCATCAATGTACGAGTCAACTTGAATTAAAGACTTGGGGGGGAAGTGATGTCATGTATGAAGACCATGTATACTAACTGTATAGTCACATAAGGTGTGCCACCAGAGGGCACTGCGGTGGGAGACCTGAGGGTCACCTGCATAGGTGTGCAGGGCCCAGTATAAAAGGCTGCCTCACTCTGGAGTCACAATAAATGGGACTAAGGTCACAACAGCTCAAGTACAAGACTAGACCTCGTGGAGTCATTCATAAGAGTATTAAAGACATAACACAACAGTTTGTCTGGAATGTGTAATTTGATTTAGTCTTATCAGTCAGCCTCCAGAAAGTGGAGCTGTAGTTAGCTTTGTGAAGATCCTCTTTATCTGCAATTGTAATTATAGTTGTCCTTGGCTGGTAAAATAAAATAATTACCTTTGGAGTTTTATGTTGTTTCTTTCGTTCTGGAAGTGATAAGAATGATTTAATTCAGAATGAAGGGACCAAAGACAAGGCTACAACTTTAAGAAACGCTTATTAAAATAGGACATGGAAAAGAAGTGCAGATACTCAATGGCCTCCGGATCTCAGGTGGTGCTACAATAGCAGGAAGCTAGTAAAGATTTGGCAGTCAATAAACCAATGGGTGCGTGTGTGTGGGTTTGTGTGTGTGGGTGCATGCGTATAGGTGTGTATGGGGTGCGTGTTTGTATCCAACCTTCTGATACACCAGAAAGTTATACTGGGGGGAAGCCGTTCACCTGCTCCGTGAGTGGGAAGGGATTCACTATTTCAACCGGTCCACTTCTAACGTCTAACAAGGGGGGGGAGAAAACATGATCCATCTTCCCATCTGGATCACATTCTCACTCCCATCCCCCCTCCACCCCCCCCGCCTTAGACCTGGATCACGTTCTTCCCCATCCCCATTGTTCTCTTTGTGCTCTTTGCCTCCCACCGAGTTCCTGACCTTCTTCCCGCCCCGCATCGAGTACTTGACCTTCACCCCCGTCCAATCCCCTGCCCTCTCCACCCCCTCCCCCACCGATCCCCTTTGCTCTCCCCCTCAATCCTTTGCCCCCCATAGAGGTGGACATGCGCAGAAGAACGAAGAAGACATTGCAAATAGGCACTCTACAAAAAGATAGTAAATAGGATGCAAAACATTGGATTATCAACCATTGATTGGCTGGCTATGTAAATATACACAACAGTGTATGAACTGCAAAGTGAGTGTTAATAAAACTTGTTATTTGGTATAATCACATTGTAATGTACTGATCTGCTATAGCTATAGGTTAATATTCCCTTGAACTAGAAAAGGAGACATTCATCCTGTGTGACAGAACTAAGAGTAATTCAGCTCACAACCATTGCCTCTCACAACTTTTTTGAGGAGTACAAATGAACATTCGATCGAGTGCCCCCCGATCTGGGGGACACTCCAGACACTTATAACTGCCCTCTTTTTTTTGTTGTTTTTTTGGGGGGGTTTTTTGTGTTTTTTTTTTCTTTTGTGATTTTTTTGGGGACATTAAAATCACATAATTTACAAGTGCCCCCTATAAAAGGGGAGGGTGACACTAAAACCCCGGCAATTAAAACAAATTAAACTTTAAAACATAAAATCAAATTAAAATTTGGTTGCCGGGGGTGATGATGCACTCCAGTCCGTCCGGCGCCCACCTCTCGCGGAAGGCCGCGAGCGTACCGGTGGACACCGCGTGCTCCATCTCTAGGGACACCCTGGCCCAGATGTAGGCGCGGAAGAGAGGCAGACAGTCAGGCTGAATGACCCCCTCGACCGCCCGCTGCCTGGACCGGCTGATGGCACCCTTGGCCGTGCCCAGGAGCAGTCCTACGAGGAGGCCCTCGGACCTACCCGCTCCCCTCCGCACAGGATGCCCAAAGATCAGGAGTGTGGGACTGAAGTGCAACCAGAAATTGAGGAGCAGCCCCTTTAAATAATGGAACAGGGGCTGCAACCTCGCACATTCAATAAAAACGTGGAACACGGACTCTTCCAGACCGCAGAAATTGCAAGCGGCCTGGGAGCCCGTGAACCGACTTTAAAAATTTATTGCACGAGACTGCTCCGTGCACCACCCTCCAGGCCACCCATTGCCTCTCACATCTGGCTCACCCAATCATGAGTTGGAGCAATCACTGCTCCATTGTTATTGTTGTCTTGTCACTTCTGTCAGGCAGATCATAACAGCTTCTTAATTTCCCAAAAGAAACCTTGTCAAGATATCACGAATTATTATCATTATCAGGCTTGGCATGGCCTGCAGGTCTGTGCTTCCTGATAATTGTACATATCGCCAGCTCCTTGATTTACATATCTGATGAAACCCTGCTAACACAATTTGATGATGATTTTCCTGACTGAGTTTTCTTCTTGACATTGCAACTAACAAAAGATGGTAGCTTGTCGGTCTATACAGGCGGACCAGCAGCATGAGCTTAGAATGAAGAATAGGGTGTAAGGGGATCCATCATTATAAGAAGACTCCACTGTGAATAGTTGTGTGCTCTCTAAAGATCAATTAAAAATGCCTGGTGATCTTGTCTCACTGCCTGGCTACCACAGCACAGTTTATAATGAGCTCTGTAAGGTTGGGCAATAGTGGAATATTTCTCCTTCAGGGGATCTGAGCTCAGCTAAAACAAACAGAAAGTTGACCATTGGGGAATTGAGATTAAGCAAGCAGTGATGAAATTGGGGGAAAGTTGAATAAAGCAGTGCTGCAAACTCTTGAAAAAGCAATAAACTCTGGCCTAGAAATTGAGTAAGGCACAAAAACAGGTGCGGACAGCATGAAGTGCAATGTGCCCGCGCCCATCAAAATTGGTGCTGCCTGCTTATTATAATCATTGCAGTGCTGATCTCAGCACTAAATGCGCTGCTGATTGGCTTAGCACTGAACAGGGGAGGCCAATATCTTGTGCAGTCTACTGGCAAATAAAGTTTGGCTTAGGCTCTCTGCACTACTTAAAGGGGAGGTGCTTTGTTGCAGAAGCACCTCATTGTCATTGTGGAGACACGGCACAACAGCCAAGGGAAAGAGCAAGTAGATTTACTGATGCGGCATAGAAGCCTTGGTCCTGGGGGTTCAAAGATGCTGTCAGGTCCTCTACCCACAGGAGACAAGAGGCCTTCAAAGCAGAACAGCAGAAGGCTGTGAGAGGAGATTACTCAAGCCGTCATTCCAATAAGTGTTGTCCCCAGGACCTGAATCCAGTGCCGCAAAATATTTAATGACCTCACACGAGTGATCAAGGTGAGTGAATGCATCAAATGCCATATCCCACCATCTGCACCACAAGCCTCACACACTGCTCAATGTACCACACCCCCATCACACACCTACTAACAATCTCTAGCAATCACCAGTCATAACTCACAATATTAGAATCATAGAAGTTTACAGCACAAAAGGAGGCCATTCTGACCAACATTGTTTCACTTATTTCTCATATACTTACCACTGCTAAAAGGCTCACACCCACATCTCACAACTTGCACACACTGCCAGCTATTCAACCATGGCAGGCACATCACAAGAGATTGTGGGATGTGGAAGAAGGATTCGGTATGAGCATGCTGTCATCATCATCAATACTGCCAACTTCCCCATTCGCCACGGACTCTGTAACTGCTCATCCAATGATCTCAAGCACTGCTTCCTCCAGCTCTATCAGTTTCTGTAGACTGACTTCCCCTCCATCCATCTGCTGCTGCTGCTCCCGGTGGTTATGAGCGATCTTTGCCTGCAGGAGAAAGGGACGTGTGTCAAATCACAGATAGATAGATTTTTAACCAATAAGGGAATTAAAGGTTACGGGGAGCGGGCGGGTAAGTGGAGCTGAGTCCACGGCCAGATCAGGCATGATCTTTTTGAATGGCGGAGCAGGCTCGAGGGGCTAGATGGCCTACTCCTGTTCCTAATTCTTATGTTCTTATGTTTATCACCTACACATTACACCACACTGATTGACACATGTCCCTTTCTCCTACAGGCAAAGATCGCTCATAACCACCGGGAGCAGCAGCAGCAGATGGATGGAGGGGAAGTCAGTCTACAGAAACTGATAGAGCTGGAGGAAGCAGTGCTTGAGATCATTGGACGCGCAGTTACAGAGTCTGTGGCGAATGGGGAAGTTGGCAGTATTGATGATGATGACAGCATGCTCATACTGAATCCTTCTTCTACATCCCACAATCTCTTCTCACTTACAAGCTGCTGATGGTGTATGTATGAATATCTGCTTCCCCGCCCCACCTCACCCTCCCCTCACTACAACCCGACCCTTGTGCCTATCTCCTTTCAGATACCCAAGAACTCCAACTTGGTCAGTCAGTCCCTGAAGTGATGAAGGAGAAGACACACTGTCACTGCATCTGATACTGAACTGCGCAGACTTTAGAGGGTAGTTTAAAGGCGGGATCTGCACATGGTGAGTCATCAGGCACTGGTGGGCTGCAGCCAGGTCAGGGGAAAGGGTAGCTTGGGTGCCAGCTCCAAGGAGGGAGAGTTCGCACACAAGTTCTGCTATACAGGACTCAGATAATGACCTGGGTGGGGCGGACTTCAGAAGAAAGATGCCCACAGAAATGCTAGGTGCAATGGCAAGCCTGCCAGAGAGCCAGTGTGAAACAGCATGGAGGAGTCCTGCTCCAACAGTTCATGGGGCTTTGCGTAATGCTTGGAGCCTGCGATTTCCAGGATGGAAAAGATGCCGATTCCATCAGAGACTTTGTGGACACAGCCATGCTGCTGTGTATGATGAGCATTGTCGCATCTTCCATTGCAGCATAGGCAGAATGGCTCAGTGCTGCAGTGCAAGATCAGACTGCGACCATCGTGGCTGGGTTTAAAAGTGTTGTGTATCTGTAAAGCATGCACTCACATGTTCCGCCACCAGGGAGCGCATCCCCTGAAGTGCCAAGGGATCCCAGCATCCCTTGGGAGCACTGTATATAAGCCAGCCCCGAAGGCCTGTTCCTCACTCTGGAGTGTCTTAATAAAGACTGAGGTCACTGTTACTTGCTCCCTGTGTGCAGTCTCATCTGTGTTAGGAACACAATAATAAGTGTGGAAAAGGACTTGCCGAGTGTCACAGTAGTCCAGCAATCTATCCTCTAACAGATGGCTAGGAATGCTGAGGCGCCACCCCGGGGGAGTGGACCTGGCTTCGTGGAGCAAGAACCTGCTGTCCCCTCTCAGGATGACAGAATTCCTACTCCCACCATTGCCATTCCGCAGTGCCCTTGTTGCTGCTGCTTGTCATTCAGCCAGCCCAGACTGCTGCCACCCATGCCGAGGTGGTGCAGTCTACAGCCAGGCCTTCTAGATCCAAAGATGCTCGAGGTCATCCCGCAAGGCCTTCTGCACACTTGCCCACTGAAAATCATCAGCCTTCCACCAGCCATGCTACAGCCACTGGGGGAACACTTGGTAGGAGCACTAGAGTAGGAAAAGAAACACGTAAGACAGACACAAAGGGAATCCACAAGGGTGACTTTGTTATTTGATTTGGATTTTATACATTTACAAATTATGTTTAAATGTTTGTTTTGTGGTGGCTCTCATTTCAGTTTTGAGCCCAGGCAGATGCTGTGATGTTCCTTGACAGAGGACGAGTTTCTGATGAGGTACTCACGGATGGGCCATCCAGAATGGGAATTTCTGCCACCTGGTGCCTCCTTCCCTTCTCCTCCTGAGGTGGCCCTGGAACCCGTGGTGGTAAGGGCTGTGCCCTTATAATGGCTAGATCATGGAGTATGCAGCAGACCACCATACAAATATAAGAAATAGGAGTCGGAGTCGGCCATTTGGCCCCTCAAGCCGCACCACCATTCATTAAGATCATGGCTGATAATTATTGTAGGGTGCTTCCGAAGGCAAAGGCACCTGCAGAGTATATGTATGTATATATGTATAAAATGGCTGCCAGATATAAAATGGCTGCCAGAGATTCTGCAAAGCATCAGGGGAACTCAACTAGCTGACTTGACCACATTCCTAGTAACAGATACAACTGTGTTTTTCACACAGGTATACACAATTAAGCCCTAATCAACACTTTCCGAAGCCCGGACCAGATGTTTCTGTCTAATGATAAATAATGGGACTTCTGTAACAGGGTTAAGATAAGAAGTCCTAGGAACACAGCAGACCCAAGGACAATAGGTAAGGGTGGGCCTGACCACATCACGAGACCATGAGAAATTCTTAGCAAAAACATGAACTGATCATGCAGCCCCCTTGATGCTTAGGGGTCAATTCCATTGGCCCAAAAGAAACCTGTATGCAATCTATAAATGTTGTGATTGGGTTGAGTAATTGTAGCCAAGTGTTGTAAAACGTATAAGTATCGATGAATTTCTTGGTTCAGCGGAGAGAAGTGACTGGAGTAACCCAGAGACTTCCTCCCCGCCGGCGTAATAAAGATTGTTTTGAAATTGGAACTGACCCAAAGTAGCGAGTGATTCTTTCAGGAAAACATTCACGCTAACAGTGGCGCCACGAACAGGATTTTGAAGTCGTTGGACACCCTTGGAAGAACTGGGTGAGTACAGATTTTAAAAAAATAAAACAGAACTAGCCTATGTAATAATACTTGCCTGATACAAATAAAAGAAATAGATACTCAAACAAAACAAATTCAAGACTTAAAGCTAAAACAAGCTGGAAGAGATTTTAAAAAAAACGGGACCAGACGGATAGTGCAGTGCGCAGCCATAGCACCATCACCTATGACAATAGAGCCAATGCACCCCACGGTGGGTAAGTGTAGTCCACAAACCCAACCTAACAGTAAACCAGACTGGGATAACTAGTGCGGAGTAGAGTGACTTCGACATGCATGGATAAAAGATGAGTAGACCAGAACCTAACACCTGGTGACGACCAGGCTATCTGTTTAAAATTTGCAGATAAAACACTCACCGAGATGGGACCGCAGCGGCTACTTCGACTCTGGAGACTCAGGATACTGGGAACCTTAAGGCCCACGCAAGCACTGGATAATACAGACGGACTGCGAGAGATACAGCACACGCAGGAAAGACACCATTACATGAACTATGGGGCTTAGTTTAATTTAACTGACGGAATATGCATCCCAGCAGCCAAAGATGGGAGCAAGGACAGAACTTATTTTAATGCATCACGTTAAACATGAAATTGTGCCTGTTCTGATCAATATCTCAGGCATACAAATGCCGGAATATTGTACGGAACAAGCAAGAAATATGTATAGTGTATTAAGTAAGGTTGTAATGCAGCAGGCTGCCGATGCAATGGGCGCCAGTAGATTCCGAGGACAGGAGCAAGTTCATAGGACCAAAAGGGGAATAGTTAATGATGCTGCTGCCGGTTTTAACACCGAAACCTTCATAGTAAACTCACTGGATATACAAGGGCTAAACAAAAAGGTGGAACAATTTAAAGGGGTGATGAAAGGACTATTAGAACGGGCAGAGCAGAATCAGGAAGATCAAGTCAAGCTAAGAAGAGAGGGCCAGAAATTCAACTGGATAGAATTTCTGTCCTAGAAGCTCATGCCAAAACAATTAATAGTCTTATCGACAGAGAAAAGGAAGATGCTGGAAGACATAGACAGGGACAACTCTGTCACGCTTATGGCTTATGGATGGTGGGACAGATACGGCATAACCTCGATCAGATCCAAAGCGGGGAGGTGCCCGACTGGATAGACAGTCCACATCTGGCTCAACTGGCCAAGTGAAAAGGGACACTGGATAACTGTACTCTGAAGGGACTGACCAGAGTATACCCAGTGATCCAAAACTGCCAAATGGGCAAAGCGACCGGAGTGGGAATAGTCCTGATGATCCCCATAGTCACACGAGACTCGGGGCCGTTTCCCCTTTATCAGCTGGAAAATATCGGGGTCATATGGGAAAACGCCTCCCTCTGTTATTATCTGACCACAACCTCTGCTGTCCACAGAAACAACACACTCTATAGGATCTCCTTAACGGGATGCAAGCAAAGGCGTGACATCACGGTGTGCCTTCACCCGGTGGGACAAGGAGAACTAGACGAGTACGGGTTCAATCGAACCGATGGATGTGTATTAGAAATAGTACCTGCCCACACACACTTTGCTGGAGCAGGTTACGGAGACAAAGGGAAATACTGTGTCTCTACCACGGAATGCTCTTAACAGTACAATGGCCTGCAGAGCCAGATCCCACAGCCAAACTTTTACTTTATGCCTCTACGAACCGTTATTATTGGGCAAGCCTGGATTATCAAGGTTAGACGCCGAGGTATCGAAATCATTAATGTCACCAATCAGCTTTACGATCACCTGCAGGATTATGACGAGCCAGAGCAGGCCCCTATCCCACATCTAGCTGAGGTACTAAGGGAACTAAGACTCAGAGTGGGTCAAGCTCTACCACCAACTACAGACAAAGATTGAAACACTGGAAAAGGACACCAACATAGAGCTACAGAACCAGAGTTGGTGGAGGAGGGTTTGTGACTGGGGGATGAATGTAAACATACACCCCTGGATTCGAATAATATCGTACATACTGGTCGTGATACAGCTGGTCTTAGCACTAACATAGGGAGTCATGGCCTGTCAATCCTGCAGGCATTATGCACGATGTAGGTGAATCAGAACTAGGGCTCAAGTAAATAGGGAGATCTGTCTAGCAGAGGGACAGGGGAATTTGAACTATATCAATTTGATCTAAGCAACTGGAACTCCTGAAACCACGTGACTGGTCAGCACATTGAGACAGGGAGTACCGGATGGTACAGAAAGACACAAATGGGAAAACAAATCATAACAAATGTTGTTGGTTAAAGGGGACTAGGATTAGTTCCTTACCAAAAGGGGGGATTGTTGTAGGGCACTTCCGAAGGCAAAGGCACCTGCAGAGTCTATGTATGTATATATATATATATAAAATGGCTGCCTGATATAAAATGGCTGCCAGAGATTCTGCAAAGCATCAGGGGAACTCAACTAGCTGACTTGACCACATTCCTAGGTAACAGATACAACTGTGTTTTTCACACAGGCATACACAATTAAGCCCTAATCAACACTTTCCGAAGCCCGGACCAGATGTTTCTGTCTAATGATACATAATGGGACTTCTGTAACAGGGTTAAGATAAGAAGTCCTAGGAACACAGCAGACCCAAGGACAATAGATAAGGGTGGGCCTGACCACATCATGAGATCATGAGAAATTCTTAGCAAAAACATGAACTGATCATGCAGCCCCCTTGATGCTTAGAGGTCAATTCCATTGGCCCAAAAGAAACCTGTATGTAATCTATAATCATTGTGATTGGACTGTGACCAGCCAAGATGGATGGAGTAATTGTAGCCAAGTGTTGTAAAACGTATAAGTATCGATGAATTTCTTTGTTCAGCGGAGAGAAGTGACTGGAGTAACCCAGAGGCTTCCTCCCCGCCGGCATAATAAAGATAGTTTTGAAATTGGAAACGACCCAGAGTGGCGAGTGATTCTTTCAGGAAAACATTCGCGCTAACAATATTCTACCTCAACTCCACTTTCCTGCACTATCCCCATATCCCTTAATTCCCTTAATATCCAAAAGTCTATCGACCTCTGTCTTGAATATACTCAATGACTGAGCCTCCACAGCCTTTTGGTGTAGAGAATTCCAAAGATTCACCACCCTCCGAATGAAGACATTTATCCTCATCTCAGCCCTAAATGGCCGACCCCAAAATGGGACCCCCCACTCCAGCAAGTACTGGAGGACTCCTCTTGAGTGGTCATGGCAGAGTAACTGCTGCTTTCACACCACGATGGTCTGCTCGATGAGGTTCCTCGTGGCAGCATGGCTCTCATTATACGATTGCTGGCCATGTTTGGTGAGGTTGCAGAGGGCTGTCAAGAGCCAGGTGCAGAGCGGATAGTCCTTATCTCCGAGCAGCCACTCTCAGGTTTAAATTGGTGGGTGTGAAATTACTGGCAAAGGAAATATGGACATTCATGATGCGCTGGGCGTGGTGGCACACTAACTGCAAATTAAGCAAGTGGTAGTTTTTGCGGTTACGGAACATCTTAGGTTGGTATGTGGTGCCTGCAAAGCCACTTGTGTATACTCAATGGCGCCCTGCACCATGTGGAGGCCCGATATCTTGGCAAAGCCACTTGCATGCTCTTCCTGCTTCTCTCTGTTCAGAGAAAAGACAATGAAGTTCAGAGTCTCTGCAACCTAACGGACTCAGTGATGGACAGCAAACTGGGAGAGGTTAGCTATGTCTCCTACTCCAGTCAAGAAGAATCAGGTGATGAAAAGATTGATGGCCACTGGGAAAGCTGTGGTTGCCCTGCTCTGAGGCTGTAGGTCTGGTTACAGGAGGGGTAGAGTTTTGTGATCACATACTTGGTGAAAAGGAGCCTCCGCATACACTTCACCGGGCTTAAGTCCAGATAGGAGACGTGGTCTCAGAAGACACTAGGTGGATAAGGCTTCCTGCTGAGAGCTCTCCTGCACCTCCTCCTCCTCCCTCTATGAGCATCTTGTCCTCCTTTTCTCCACTCGATCTCCCTGTCATACTCGAGTGCAAGGGGTCTGCAAGTAGAGGTGAGGTCGCATTACTTTTTTAACAATTTGTTCCTTGGATATGGGCATCGTTGGCAAGGCCAGCATTTATAGCCCATTCCTCATTGCCCTCGATAAGGTAGTGGTTAGCTGCCTTCTTGAACCGTTACATTTCGTGTGGTGAAGGTACTCCCACAGTGCTGTTACTGAAAGAGTTCCACGATTTTGACCCAGCAACGATGAAGAAACAATGATATATTTCCAAGTCAGGACAGTGTGTATCTTGGAGGGGAATTTGCAGGTGATGGTGCTCCCATGCACCTGCTGCCCTTGCCTTCTAGGTGGTAGACATAGTGGGCTTTGGAGGTGCTGCTGAAGAAGCATAGGCAAGTTGCCGCAGTGCATCTTTTACATTGTACACACTGCAGCCACGGTGTGCCATTGGGGGAGGGAGTGAATGTTTAAGGTGGTGGATGGGGTGCCAATCAAGCAGGCTGCTTTGTCCTGGATGGTGTTGAGCTTCTTGAGTGTTGTTGGAGCTGCACTCATCCAGGCAAGTGGAGAGTATCCCATCACATTCCTGACTTGTGCCTGTAGATGGTGCAAAGGCTTTGGGGAACCAGGGGGTGAGATATTCACCACAGAATATCCAGCCTCTGACCTACTCTTGTTGCCACAGTACTTAATATTGCTGGTCCAGTGAACTTTCTGGTCACTGGTGATCTCCAGGATGTTGATGGTAAGGGATTTAGAATCATAGAACCATAGAAATTTACAGCATGGAAGTATGTCATTTTGGCCTATCGTGTCTGCGCTGGCCGACCAAAAGCTATCCAGCCTAATCCCAATTTCCAGTTCTTGGTCCGTAGCCCTGTAGCTTATGGCACTTCAAGTGCACATCCAAGTATTTTTTAAATGTGGTGAGGGTTTCTGCCTCTACCACCCTTTTAGGCAGTGAGTTCCAGACCCCCACCACCCTCTGGGTGAAGAAATTTTCCCTCATATCTCCTCTAAACCTACCCTCAATTACTTTATACTATTGTCCCCCTGGTTGTTGACCCCTCTGCCAAGGAAAACAGGTCCTTCCTATCCACTCTATCCAGGCCCCTCATAATTTTATACACCTCAATCAGATCTCCCCTTAACCTCCTCTGTTCCAAAGAAAACAGACCCAACATCTCCAATCTTTCTTCTTGGCAAAATTCTCCAGTCTTACAACATTCTTGTAAATCTCCTATGCACCTTTTCCAGTGCAATCACATCTTTCCTGTAATATGGTGACCAGAACTGCACACAGTACTCCAGCTGCAGCCTAACCAGTGTTTTATACAGTTCAAGCATAATCTCCTTGCTCTTGTATTCCATGCCTTGACTAATAAGGGCAAGTATTCCATATGCCTTCTTAACCACTTTATCTACCTGGCCTGCTACCTTTAGGGATCTGTGGACCTGCACTCCAACACTTTTCAGTGTCGTACCATTTAATGTGTATTCCCTTGCCTTGTTAGACCTCCCCAAAGGCATTACCTCACACTTATCCGGATTGAATTCCATTTGCTACTATTGCGACCAGTACATTAATATTTTCCTGCAATCTGCAGCTTTCTTCATTATCAACCACACAGCCTATTTTAGTGTCATAGAAACATAGAAAATAGATGCAGGAGTCGGCCATTCGGCCCTTCGAATCTGCATCACCATTCAATATGATCATGGCTGATCATGCAACTTCAGTACCCCATTCCTGCTTTCTTGACATATCCCTTGATCCCTTTAGCCGCAAACTTCTTAATAATGCCCCCAACATTCAAGTCCAAGTCATTGATATATACCACAAAAACCAAGGGACCCAGCATTGAGCCCTGCGGAACCCCACTGGATACAGCCTTCCAGTCACAAAAACACCCATCAACCCTTTGCTTCCTGCCTCCGAACCAATTTTGGATCCAACTTTCCACTTTGCCCTGGATCCCATGGGCTTTTACTTTTGTGACCAGTCTGCCATGTGGGAACTTATCAAAAGCTTTGCTAAAATCCTTATACACTACATCATATGCACTGCCCTCATTGACCCTCCTAGTTACCTCCTCGAAAAATTCAATCAAGTTAGTCAGACATGACCTTCCCTTAACAAATTCATACTGACTGTCCTTGATTAATCCACGTCTTCTGAATGAAGACTTCTCCTATCCCTCAGGACTTTTTCCAATAATTTTCCCACCACTGAGGTTCGGCTGATTGGTCTGTAATTACTCGGTCTATCCCTACTCCCTTTTTAAACAAAGGTACAACATTAGCAGTCTTCAAGTCCTCTGACACCGCACCTGCAACCAGAGAGAATTGGAAAATGATGGTCAGAGCCTCTGCTATTTCCTCTTTTGCTTCTCTTAATAGCCTGGGATACATTTCATCTGGGCCTGGGGAGTTAACCATTTTCAAAGCTGCGAAGCACCTTAAAACTTCCTCTCTCACTATGTTTATCTCGTCTAATATTTCACACCCCTCCTCCCTGATTGCAATGTCTGCATCGCCCCTCCCTTTTCTAAAAACAGATGCAGAGTATTCATTAAGAAAGAGCGAATAGAAATGGAAAAGTAAGTCAGGTGTAAGTTATTGATGATCCTTTTAAGTAGCACTGGTGAGGGGGTCCTTCCTGCTGCTGAGCACATGTTCAGCTGGTTTGTTTAGGAGAGGCCGTTAAATGAAGAAGTGACATCCAAAATAGCAGATTGTGTGTCAAATCAACGTTGTACACTCATTGACATCACGTTCTGCCTCATTTCCATTTCCGCAGCAAGTACAGGCAATGGCAGTGCTGCCAACCTGGCCAAAATGGCAGCCGCCATGTGACCTACTGGAAGTGGGTGGAAGCGAGGCAGCTGCCATTTTTTTGTTCCAAACTGGTCTTAACATTGCTAAGGGCTCCAATATCTTGGCCTGTATATTTTTGAAAATTAGGCAATGGCTGGGGTTCATTCAGAAATGGTCGGCTAAAATTTAGAGGGCTTAACACCACCTCTTACCTTTCGGCAGTTGGTGGCAGGTCCCACAGCATCCTCCATTTTTGACATCCCCGTAGCGTCCTGCAAAAAGGCAGAGTGATGATGTCAATTAACGTTATCATGGCAAACTTCGACCCTAGCACTGAGTTCAATGCTGGGTCCGAAGCTGGCCATGAAAAGCCAGCATGCACGCAGACTCACAGAGGCACTGTTAGCTCCTCTCAAGAGGACACAAATATCTTTCAGGTAAGTTTGCATTTAAACTTTTGGACTTATTTTTTTTTTATTTTATTGAAGTAGTGGCTGCTACAAGAGATGTTAAAAACATTTTAAGTGTTTAGGGACTGCTGCTGGATGGTTGCAAGATCTCAGATGATAAAGGAAGGCCTCTGAGAATGCAGAAAATGCTGAAAATTCTCAGCTGGTCAGGCAACATCCACGGGGTGAGAAACAGAGTTCCAGATGCTGCCTGACCTGCTGTCATTTCAGATTTAGAGCATCTACTCACAGAGGGAAGATACAGAAAAGGAACATAAGAACATAAGAAATAGGAGCAGGAGTAGGCCATACGGCCCCTCTAGCCTGCTCCGCCATTCAATAAGATCATGGCTGATCTGATCATGAACTCAGCACCACTTCCCTGTCCACTTCCATAACCCCTTATTGTTTAAGAAACTGTCTATTTCTGTCTTAAATTTATTCAATGTTCCAGCATCCACAACACTCTGAGGCAGCGAATTCCACAGATTTACAATCCTCAGAGAAGAAATTTCTCCTCATCTCAGTTTTAAATGGGCGGCCCCTTATTCTAAGGTTATGCGCCCTAGTTCTAGTCTCCCCCATCAGTGGAAACATCCTCTCTGCATCCACCTTGTCAAGCCCCCTCATAATCTTATATGTTTGGATAAGATCACCTCTCATTCTTCTGAATTCCAAAGAGTAGAGGCCCAACCTACTCAACCTTTCCTCATGTTAACCCTCTCATCTCCGGAATCAATCTAGTGAACCTTCTCTGAACTGCCTCCAAAGCAAATATATCCTTTCGTAAATATGGAGACCAAAACTGCATGCAGTCTTCCAGGTGTGGCCTCGCCAAGGAAGAAGCAGAAAAGGAGGAAGCAGAAGGAAGGATGCATCCGAGACAGCTCCTTTCTGGCCGAGATATCTGGGATGGAATCATCCGCCTGCTGTCCCAGTGACCACAACTCCAATTCGCCTTTCAACATTTGTTCCACACCTTACCTTCCCTCTGTTACTGTTCATCACAGCGCCCTCTTGGCCACGATCCTCAAATAAAAGCCACCAAAAAGCAAACTTTCCAATCCAACTTTATACATCTCTCCATCCAATATGACATCAAGAAATGGATTGGAGGGTAGCAAATATAACACCACTTTTTAAGAAAGGAGGGAGAGAGAAAATGGGGATTTATAGACCAGTTAGCTTGACATCAGTAGTGGGGAAAATGTTGGAATCAATTATTAAGATGAAATAACAGCACATTTGGAAAGCAGTGACAGGATCGGTCCAAGTCAGCATGGATTTATGAAAGGGAAATAATGCTTGACAAATCTTCTAGAATTTTTTGAGGATGTAACTAGTATAGTGGACAGGGGAGAACCAGTGGATGTGGTGTATTTGGACTTTCAAAAGGCTTTTGACAAGGTCCCACACAAGAGATTGGTGTGCAAAATTAAAGCACACGGTATTGGGGGTAATGTATTGATGTGGATAGAAAACTGGTTGCCAGACAGGAAGCAGAGAGTCGGGATAAACAGGTCCTTTTCAGAATGGCAGGCAGTGACTAGTGGGGTGCCGCAGGGCTCAGTGTTGGGACCCCAGCTATTTACAATATACATCAATGATTTAGATGAAGGAATTGAGTGTAATATCTCCAAGTTTGCAGATGACACGAAGCTGGGTGGTGGTGTGAGCTGCGAGGAGGACGCTAAGAGGCTGCAGGGTGACTTGGACAGGTTAGGTGAGTGGGCAAATGCATGGAAGATGCAGTATAATGTGGATAAATGTGGGGTTATCCACTTTGGTGACAAAAACAGTAAAGCAGAATATTATCTGAATGGTGGCAGATTAGGAAAAGGGGAGGTGCAACAAGATCTGGGTGTCATGGTACATCAGTCGTTGAAAGTTGGCATGCAGGTACAGCAGACGGTGAAGAAGGCAAATGGCATGTTGGCCTTCATAGCTAGGGGATTTGAGTATAGGAGCAGGGAGGTCTTACTGTAGTTGTACAGGGCCTTGGAAAGGCCTCACCTGGAATATTGTGTTCAGTTTTCGTCTCCTAATCTGAGGAAGGATGTTCTTACCATTGAGGGAGTGCAGCGAAGGTTCACCAGACTGATTCCTGGGATGGCAGGACTGACATATAAGGAGAGATTGGATCGACTGGGCTTGTATTCACTGGAGTTTAGAAGAATGAGAGGGGATCTCATAGAAACATATAAAATTCTGACGGGACTGGACAGGTTCGATGCAGGAAGAATGTTCCCGATGTTGGGGAAGTCCAGAACCAGGGGACACAGTCTTAGGATAAGGGGTAAGCCATTTAGGACCGAGATGAGGAGAAACTTCTTCACTCAGAGAGTTGTTAACTTGTGGAATTCTCTTCCACAGAGAGTTGTTGATGCCAGTTCATTAGATATATTCAAGAGGGAGTTAGATATGGCCCTTACGGCTAAAGGGATCAAGGGGTATGGAGAGAAAGCATGGAAGGGGTACTGAGGTGATGATCAGCCATGATCTTATTGAATGGTGGTGCAGGCTCGAAGGGCTGAATGGCCTACTCCTGCACCTATTTTCTATGTTTCTATGTTATATCAACTCATCTCCCTTATGCATTCTCTTAGTGATTGTCTTGTGTGTCTTTGCCTATCCTAGTGATGTGACACAGTGCTGCCCCAGTGGCTGCAGCATGGCTGGTGGAAGACTGATGACTTTCAGAGGGGGCACTGTCGATGGCCTTGTTGGTCGACCGAGAGGAACTTGTGGCTGGGAATGTCAAATAAATGTTCTCCTTCTTCTTTACTGACCTCTTTCTCTTCTTGGTCACCCACTAGTTGGGCAGGCTGCATTTCTTGCATGTGTGGAGTTGTGGAGAGGGGAGGGTGAGAAAGCAAGAGGTGCATGCGAGAAGGAGAATAACGTATGAGGATACCAGAATCTTGTATCTTTCCGCCCCGTCGCTGGCCAAGGCCTCAGCCAGGCACCTGCAAAGAATGGCTTGCATTGTCTCCTCCAAGGGAGTGAGGTGAGGCTAGGAATGGGAGATGTGCCTTATGATTGTTACAGATTGTTGGTAGATGAGTGTTTGGGTGAAGGGTGGGCGGAGTCATGCATTGAGGCTAGTGATGCAGTTGATAGGAGATGGCTTTTGAAGATACATTCACTGACCTTAACCACTGGTCTGAGGTCATGAAGCTTCTTTGGGCACTGGAGCCAGGTCGTGGTGTCGACATTGCTGGCAGTGGCGGTCTCAGTGATGTGGTCTCAGATCATTCTACGCCTCAGTGCGTAGAGGACCTCTCTTGCAGTGTTTCCCTCCTGCATAAAGCTGGAGTGCTGTGTGCAAGACCCTGGATGCCCTTCCCTGACTTGCTGAGCCATTTGTGTTAGCACTGAAGCACTTTAACCATTTTTCGTGAGTCAGCTTTAAGTGCTAAAGAATCCCATTTGGAACTTCTTTTTTTAATTAAAAGGCATCAAGGGCTGAAAACTAAATCTTTTCACTGCATTGTAAGATTGGTTCTGAATGCATTGCCCCTTTAATTCAAAGCCCCTTTAATTGCCCACAATGTTTTGCGAACTCCACAGCCTCGCTCCCAGAGGCTGTAACGGCGATGGTAGAGGACAACTTCGGGTCGGAGGCCTCCATTTCCATCACCAGGAGGGAGTTCCACAGTAAGAGAGCACTGCGCTCGAAATCGCCAACCCCCAGCACGAATTTTCGACTGGTAGCGCTGTGGCCATAAACTTGAGTTGCTGCTGCTGTACACAAAATGTTCCCCCTGTAATTCATGAGGACAAGTAAAAGCCCGGAATTCAGACTCGAGTTAAATGCATTTTTGTTAAACAGAAAAATTCAAGGCCTTACCTTAGCTTTGTGACGAAGACTAATTTTGGGAACTAATGCGCTGCACTCCGAGGAAACCTAAACGGGATCTGACCCAGTATTGGGTTGGGCCATTTTTCTGATGTCTAGGCTGTCTGCCTAAAATAGGTGTTAGACCCTGCATTAGCATATCGCCTTGACCTAACGCCTGTTTTAGGATCCCGCGGGGAAATTGGACTGCCCTGAGCAGAGCAGGTGTTGGGTCTGCCCTGCTCAGGTTTCCCTGATCTAGCCCAAATAGTGCTAATGAGGCCGGAGACTCAATTTCAGGCCGGCTTCGGGTCTCCTGGTTGACGCATGCGGTGCCTATTTCAGATCCGAAAACAGGCTTGAGAGAATTTACAACCCATGGTGTTTCCCTTGCCCCATGATGCAACCTATACAAATTGCACAACCTTACATACCATTTGCTTTTTGACTGAAACCAGATATTAAAAAGCGATTTGATGCCATCTTGTGGTCAGAAATTGCACAGCTCCAACAAGCTGCTGAACCCATAATAACCAAAGATTGTGAAACACTAAAAATTACATCTGAAAGTAAATGCAAAGAGTTCATCAGACCACTGCACTTTACTCATCACATTCAGGTTAAGAAACAAAAAGCCACAGACATATAAATATGCTTTAGAAACTATTAACTCATTTATTCCTGCATTATTTCAGTGTGTCGTGAATTAAACTGGTACATTGGGTTAAACAAGCTTTTCAACAATTGAAACAAACAACAGCAGTCTAAGAGTAAACAACAGTGCTCCTCATATAGGTGCTGAACAATGGAAAGAGGACATCTGGTAAGGACAAGAGACACTAACTGGGGGAGGAAGAGGACAAAATGCACAATTGACAGGACAGGTTTTTAAGAAGCAGAAATTTGAGGGGAAAAATTGTCAACAATTATTTAAATATACAAAATAAGTCAGTCACATTATAATAGTAGGAAGACAACAAAGGCTACTGGTTACACTGCCTATTTCCAGAGGATGCAATAGAAATAAAAAGGCTTGCATTATGACCGTAACCTGTGAAGGCAAAGTCTCTTTACATGTGTGTCTAACAATAGCTCCAAAAGTGCGTAATGACTTAATCAGTCACGACAGTGGGGGTTAGAACTGTGAGCTGTATTTCATAGATTTCTTTCTCAAATGATCCACCCTTCAGTCAAAAGCTTTTAATAAATTGTCCTGGAGGGGAGTTTACTGTTCTGGAACAAAATTAATAGAATACAAAATTATGTTATGCTTGAGGCTTATATTTGTATTTGTAAATAACTTGACAAATCTAGAACAGTAGGAGATGTTAAAAACACCTATTAGCTACAATGTACTTTTATGATCTTTCTACTAAACAAACTAAAGCAAAATGCAGACTAAGAAGAAAAACTTACAAGGAATACAGACAATCAGTAACTGTGCATAATGTAAAGTCAGCAACAACAGCATGATTAAATGGCATTGTTTTGTTGGTGTAAACATGGCAGTTTAAACTCATTGGGGTAATTTTGACTTTGGGCGATAGTGTAACACGGGCGATATTGGATCTGCCGCCCTTTATAATTAGTGGAAATGTAAATCGAGAGAGATGTATAAATGACAGCTGATCCAATATCACCCATTTTACACTATTGCCTAAAGGCAAAATAAACCCCATTCTCCGTATTGAGTTACTGCCAGTGTCATTGGCCTGGAAATCCCGGCCTCTCCGAGTCCGTACTGGGTGTCTACAGACTCGGGAAGGCATCACAAAAGTCAGTTTTCAGCACACACTGAGCATGCGCTGGAAACCAGCTTTTCCGATCTGTCAAGCTGAAGCTTGATAGATCCAGCGCATCTCGGGTGCGAGGACATTTGCAAGGGCAAGATTGCGTTATTTACCCATAACTTGCCCAGCAAATGTCCTCAAAATTCTTGCGCCTGATAAAAGCAGGGGTGTAGCCTACTTTTACAGGCATGAGTTTAAAAACATACAAAAAATTAATAAAATTAAATTTAAAAAGCACATTATTTTTAAAAACCCTGCCCACTAAATTACATTTATTTTTAACCATAATTTTAAAAACTTGTTAAAAACTCAGAATTTTTTTTCTCCAAGCGATTTATTAACTTTAATTTCAATTCATTTTAATTATGTGAGGTGTGTGTTTTATTTTTTATTACATGTGTTTAGTGTCTTTGGGTTTTTATTCTCATTAATAGCAGTGAGAACTTGTAGATACAGAGTTCTCATTGGTATTGATAAGAATGCTGTGGAATACGGCACCTGATTGGCTGAGCAGTCACACGTGACGGCACCTTCTGTGTGGGAACCTCGAGGACAGAAGCGCGCTTCGGAGCATGGGAAGAGAAGGCCTGCCCGACGGTATCCCATGCTCCTCCAGGACCACCAGGTAAATTCGTAGAAATGTTTCAGGTCAGAGGCAATTGCCCGCAGGAAGCTTCCGACTGGAATTTCAACCCCAATATCTTTTCCCGTTTCCATTGGCACCTTCATCCTACCTATGTCCACACATGTACTTTTCAGCTGAGTCGCTGGTGAACATTGAAGAGTAGGAAGTCTGGCTGACTCTTCCTCTGCTTAACCCAAGTGCACCATTCCCACCACTATCTCTGGTAAAATCAACACAGATCAGGAATTGAGCCTGGAACCTTCCCAATCTATATCAGTCATTCCACTTTAGGCAGTGCACCTACTGTCTCATCAGGGCAGTCTGTTAGTGACATACTCATACGCTTCCACGCCAAAAAAGGATGAATTCACAGGTGTTTCGAATGAAGAACCCGAACTACATCCTGATGGGTGGAAGATGCCTGCGCGTGGATTTTTTTTAACGTGTGGTGGCCGTTGCACACCAGCCACCATATGAGCTTGACAGAGCTAGGTCTTGGTCCAGTGGCAAGGATTCCCCAAGTAAACTGGAGACTTGCTCTGCTACATGGACCTAGTGCGCACATGTATCACATGTACCCCTGGGTCCCTGGCCCCTAATTCACGCCTCTCCTGGGCCTCGACCACATCCCTCCACATTCTCTCGCCGCTCCTTCGTCCCGATCTCGCCGCTCCTGCTGTACTAGCCCACGCTCCAATCACCGACCTGGACCTTGCTGACGTCACTCTTTGCTGTCGTTGCCCTCCTGCACCAGCTCGTTCTGTACCTTGTAGTAGTATGCTTCCTCATTGCTCATGGCCACAGCACACCGCTCCTTTTATGGCCCTGACCTCCCACTGATGGTCTCTCACAGGTCGGGACTTCCATGCGGCTAACCGAGGTATTAGACCCACAGAACAGCGCACCTCCGAGAGATCCGACGACTTTCTAGAATGAAAAGCGTGCCTAATATTTACCTCAGTATTCTCCATGATCAGGCCTTCTTTGGACTCGGCGCAGTGCAGCAGAAGCAGCGGGGGGCAGAGCTACAGCCCTGCGCCGAAAAGAGTGCTGGCAGCTGTGCGCGTGCACAGTGGAGTCTGCGCGTGTGCGCAGTAGCTCTTGGCCCTCCCAGCACGTCTTGTCTCCGGGCGACCCTATCCCTGGCTGTAGGGATGACACGATATTCGCAGCCCCTATCCCGGGCTGAGTGGCCTGCCACACAGGCCAGCCACTGCCTTTCCGCGCTCCCTGAACAGTTCCCATGGCAACACGGCAGTATGGAGCGTGTACACAGGGAGATTTAGGCCACTTTGTTGGCAGTGCTAAGGAAATAATGTTGGCAGTCTATATAATATACTCCAGTACATAAACTTAATTACTTTGAGCATGCATATATGACATATTTACTTAGCACTCTTTTCAGGAGGCAGGACCCTTTGTTCTTGGATTGGCAGCCCTACCAGAACTTACCCATTTGATGTCTATATATCTCAAATAGTATCAGCATTTTACACAATTACTAAGTATGCTGCAGTAGGTGTAGGAACTTTTAATTTTCTATTTGTTGATTTATTGATTGATTTTTTACTTTTTATTTTTTAGTTATTGATTGATTGATTTATCATTTATTATTGATGATGGTTCTTTATTTTTAAAAGTGAAATGTTTAATGTTTTGGAAAATTCTGTAACATCCCTCCCCCCACCCCACCCCCCTTTATCTCTGGCTACCTGCGCCTAATTTCTAAAGTGTCCGCAAGGTTTTTCAGAATGTACAAAAGTGGACACTTACTCTGACCTAAGTTAGTTTGGAGCAACTATTTGCTGGCCAAACTCGCTTAATTCGGCAAAACAGGTGTAAATGGCTGGGAACGCCCCCTTTTGGAAAAAAAAACGAAACTGAAAAAAAAACTAACTCACTTACGCAAATTAAATGGCCAGAATTGCAACTAAAAAGATACTCCAGAAAAATAAAGTTGCTCAAAAAAAAAGAGCAACTCCTGGGGAAATCTGGGCCCCACACCTGGTCTTGTGTCTGAAGGTGCTGAAATGCTAATGCCAGCATTGATTCCCTGTTGAGATCCCTTATTCATCTTTCTCTGAATGAGAGAACAGGCAAGTCATCTACTGCTGATCCTATTCCACCCTTGAGCCAAACACTATAATTTGCATGAATACTCAACATCAGTTCTGATGAAAGGTCATCAACCTACACAATTAACTCTACCTTCCTCTCTCCACAGATGCTGCCTAACCCGCTGACAGCTTCCAGCATTTTGGGCTCAAGTTTCCACACGATAAAAAACGGGCGCCCCTCCGAGCTGGGCGCCCGTTTTTCGCGCCTAAAACGGCGCCAAAAAAAAGAAATCGCGATTCTGGAGCGTTCTGCAGCTCCTTGTCTGCCTGGCGCGGTGCCCAGGGGGGGCGGAGCCTACACTCGCGCCGATTTTGTAAGTGGGAGGGGGCGGGTACTATTTAAATTAGTTTTTTTCCTGCCGACAACACCGCGCATGCGCGTTGGAGCGTTCGCGCATGCTAAGTGTGAAAAAAACATTGGCACTCGGTAATTTTTGTAGTTCTTTGTAGCTGTTTAATTTTTGAACATTTTTTTAATAAAAGCACATTGGCATCAGCACATCAGCACTTGCAGCCTTCTCACTGTCTCCTTTCCCCCCCCCCACTGCGGGAAGAACGGGCGCCTCCTCCCCCCCCCGCGGGAAGAACGGGCGCCTCCTCTTCCCTCCTCCCCCCGCGGGAAGAACGGGCGCCTCCCCCCCCGCCCGCGGGAAAGAACGGGCGCCTCCTCTTCCCTCCCCCCCCCCCGCGGGAAAGAACGGGCGCCTCCCCCCCCCTGCGGGAAAGAACGGGCGCCTCCTACCCCCCCCACGGGAAGAACGGGCGCCTCCTACCCCCCCCCGCGGGAAGAACGGGCGCCTCCTCCCCCCCCGCGGGAAGAACGGGCGCCTCCTACCCCCCCCGCGGGAAGAACGGGCTCCTCCTATCCCCCCCGCGGGAAGAACGGGCGCCTCCTACCCCCCCCGCGGGAAGAACGGGCGCCTCAGGCTGACTGCAGAATTCTCCGTGCCTGAAGCACTTTCACACAGGTAGGAAGATGGTTTATTTAATCTTTTCTTTGCTTATAAATGTTTATTCAGGTTGGATTTATTTGTATAATATTTGTAGAAGTATAAATAAGGATTGATTGTAGAATTTAATGAGTTACCTTCCCCCCCCACTCCCCCCCCCACCTTGTTCTGGACGCCTAATTTGTAACCTGCGCCTGATTTTTTAATGTGTAGAACAGGTTTTTTCAGTTCTACAAAAATCTTCACTTGCTCCATTCTAACTTAGTTTGGAGTACGTTTTCACTGTGGAAACTTTGAAATCAGGCGTCAGTGGCCGGACACGCCCCCTTTTGAAGAAAAAATTCTGTTCCGAAGTAGAACTGTTCTACCTGACTAGAACTGCAGAAAAAAAAATGTGGAGAATTGCGATTTCTAAGATAGTCCGTTCTCCACCAGTTGCTCCTAAAAATCAGGCGCAAATCATGTGGAAACTTGGGCCCTTTGTCTATTTATTCCATATTGATCACTAGCTTATAAACTTCTGAGAAGAAAGCCTTGTGTATTTTTGAAACAAATTTATACTCAGGGAGATTTTGAAAATAAAATGGTTGCAATTGAAATTTTATTTTAGTGAAAGTACTGTTGAGTTATGATTTTCATACTATTGTGAATTTCCTCTGACTTTCTGCCTCTGCACCACGATAACTTTGCTTGAAATATGGTGGAAACCCTGTTTACGCATATAAACTGTGTTTTCACTGCATTTCTGGTGAAGTTACAGCAGCGGAGTGGTAACTACTCTGAGGAAATTCTGGGGCTATGTCTTTTCGAAGTCTTTGCAAGTCTATCTTGCTTTGTCAATTTGAGTCATCAGCAAATTTTAAATGTTACTTCTTATGCCCAAGTCCAAATCATCCATATATTTCAATTATCAATGAAGTCGAACTGATGTTCTGAATGTGCAAAATCCCCAAATCTAATTACTGTGCTGATCTTGTACCCTGATTATCTGAATGTCATTAGTTACATTTCAGAATTGGTTTACTCTGGGAAAAATTGATCAGCAACAATCCTTCAAAGAAAAAAGAAATTCAATCATGTTGACGAAGCAGCCAGTCTTCACCAATTACTCTTCAATAAGTCACATAAATAGGCTCTGCAGTCACCTCAAGGTAAAGTCCAAAAATTGACTGAACCAAATTTTATTGCTTGTGTTGCAACGTCTATATTTTGGGCACAAGAAGAAATAAAACTCACCTGTTTTTTTTGGTCACAGCAGCTGATAGAAGCTTGGTGTTTCATTCGGTAACATTACAAGCAGCACAGACAATAATTCTGGGAATTGTTATTAGGGCCCAGTAGAAAAGTCCAAACAGCTTTAGTGTTCATTCTGTTCCCATGGGGCAACTCTGTTTTTTTTTACATTACATTAATGTCACTTTAATGCTAGGGTTAAATCATCTCCAAAGTTGCATTAGTATGGACATCAGACAAAAATTTAATTTACAGTGTTCAAGGTTTTTGGTGACAAGCCTCTGAGCTATTTTAAAAAGCATCTTTTCTAATCTGGAATAGCTACAATACATACTTGGTGTTTTCCAACATTTGTTTTATTATTTATTCTCATACACTGTACTATTGCAGTGCTAAAAGCAATTGTTCAACGTACATGATCAGATCTAACAAGTTTTACAAGCTCTTATACAAAACAATGTTATTTTCTTATCCAAAGAACAAAAAGCAAAATTGAAGTTCTTATTAATTGCAATACACAGGACTGTTACTCTCCATGTTGAAGAGTTATCAATTGAAATAGTCTAAGTCCTGGGCCTCAAATTCTTATTCTGTCTGTACGAATTCATTACAGTGCAATTTATTGCCCATTTTGGATCGGAGAATAGTTTGTTCAATTAACTTCAAATCAATTTGAATGTTTAACAGACCAACCACAAAAGATCGCAACTTCAACACTTCGCATTTGTTTGAAAAAGATAAAGAATTTTTTCAAAGCTGTAACTGATTTTGATAAGTTGATTCCAAGAGTGCACAGTAGACTAATAATTATTAGAGGGTACAGTAGCCTAATGCATAGAGGGTACAGTATCAAGTAGTTATTAGAGGATATGATAGCCTAGTAGTTATTAGAAGAGCCTGATGGTTATGGTAGTAGATTATGAACCCAGAGGTTGTGAGTTCTAATCCCACCATGCCAAATTATGAAACTGAATTCAACAAATCTGATCACTTATCAGCAAGCACTAGGAAATGAGGATGGAAGCTGCCGAAGTGTCATAACTGGTTCACTAATGCCTCAGGGAGGGAACCTGCCTTCCCTACCCAGTCTGGCTTATGCTGTTGACTCTTACTGCCCTCAGGGCAGCAAGAGCTCAGCAATAAATACTGCCTTGCCAGTAGTGCCCATATGCCCAGAACTCAAAATAGAGGGTGCCAGGCCAGTAAATCCCAGAGGGACTGCTGATGGCTCACCATTTATAGGGGCAGAAGAGTCCCAAAGATCAAAGCAACATCAAATAACTACAGTTCATGGCTCTTATTGCTGAGCTCCATGGTAGGTTGATAAAAGGGAGACAGTCTTTTCATTGAACAGAATCAATCTTTCTGACCTGAACAAGTAGGATCAAATTATGGCTTAAAATGACATGAATCAGGAACATCAGATGCTACTTTGATAGTGATTGTTAAAACCCATTTGATTCTCCCAAGGCAGGGTTCAAATGGCCATCTGATTTAGCTGAAGGGTAGGGCCTCTTCTGGTACTAATCCTAGACTTTATCACACCGGTAAAAACTGAGTGCAACTTGCAATCCTTTTCCTTTCACTTGCAGGCTGATCCACATGTCGGTGGGCCTCCATTTCTGGGCACCCAGGTTGTAGAATGTTGGCGGGAGATTTGAAATGAGTTCATCCAGTATGGAGACAGACCCACATTCAGTCCCTCAAGTGCAATATAGTGAACTATAATTGAGTGTTGGCCCTCAAGCACAACATTGGTATTGCGGCCAATTGGTTTAGCCATTCACCGCCAGATCTGGCTCAGCTACATAAAGCATTATCGGGTCCTACTCTTGTCTGCAAAAACTGCTCACTATTCCAGGATCATTCTGGAATGCAAAGATAACACCCGGCTACTATTTGCTACTGCTAACTGTCTTCTTAAATTCCTCTCCCGTCTCCACCACACTCACCTCCAACAAGTGTGAGGAGCTCATGGACTTCTTTGTGTCAAAGATTGAGACCATCTGATCAGCTGCCTCTGCCAGTTCCCTTCCTTCCCCTGGCCCACAGGGCGAAACTTCCTCTGAGGCTCCCCCCTGCCCTAGCCCTAAACTCGCACCTTTCTCCAGTTTTTCCCTGATCTCCTCTCTTGACCTCTCCATGCTCATCTTGTCCATGAGACCCACTTCCTGCTCCCTTGACCCTATTCCCACTAAGCTGCTGACAACCTACTTCCTTTTTTGGCTCCTATGTTAACTGATATTGTTAACGGTTCTCTCTTCTCAGGTATGTTCCCCTCTCCTTCAAATCTGCGATCATCACCCCGCTCCTCAAAAAACCAACCCTTGACCCCACTGTGCTTGCAAGCTATCACCCCAACTCCAGCCTCCCTTTCCTCTCCAAAGTTCCTGAACGTGTTGTCGCCTCCCAAATCCCTGACCATCTTTCCTGGAACTCCATGTTTGAATTCCTTCAATCTGGTATTCGCCCCTGCCACAGTACCGAAACGGCTCTCATCAAAGTCACCAATGACATCCATTGTGACAAAGGTAAACTTCCTCATCCTCCTGGACCTGTCTGCAGCCTTTGAAACAGTTGACCTCTGCATCCTCCTCCAACGCCTCTCCACCATTGTCCAGCTGGGTGGGACTACACTCTCCTGGCTCCATCTTGTCGATCTAAGCATAGCCAGAAAATCTCCTGCAATGGCTTCTCTTCCCACTCCCGCATCGTTACCTTTGGTGTCCCCAAGGATCTATCCTTGGCCCCCTCCTAATTTCTCATCTATATGCTGCCCCTTGGCGCTATTATCCAAAAACACGGAGTCAATTTCCACATGTATGCTGATGACACCCAGCTCTACCTCTCCACCACTTCTCTCGACCCCTCCATGCTCTCTAAATTGTCAGACTGCTTGTCCGACATCCAGTAACTGGATGAGCAGAAATTTTCTCCAATTAAATATTGGGAAGACCGAAGCCATTGTCTTTGGTCCCCGCCACAAACTGCGTTTCCTAGCCACTGACTACATCCCTCTCCCTAGCATCTATCGGAGGCTAAACCAGACTGTTCGCAACCAAGGCATCATATTTGACCCTGAAATGAGCTTCCAGCCACATGTCCATGGCATAACTAAAACCGTCTATTTCCACATCCGTAACATTGCCCCTGCCTCAGCTCTTCTGCTGCTGAAACCCTCATCCATTCCTTTGTTACCTCTAGACTTGCCTACTCCAATGCACTCCTGATTGACCTCCTACATTCTACAGTACGTAAACTTGAGGTCATCCAAAACTCGGCAGCCCATGTCAATTCGCACCAAGTTCCGCTCACCCATCACCCCTGTGCTCGCTGACCTACATTGGCTCCCGGTTAAGCAACACCTCGATTTCAAAATTCTTATCCTTGTTTACAAATCACTCCATGGCCTTGCCCCTCCCTAGCTCTGTAATCTCTTTCAGCCTCACAACCCCACGAGATGTCTGCGCTCCTTAAATTCTGTCCTCTTGAGCATCCCTGATTGTAACTGCTCAACCATCGGTGGCCGTGCCTTCAACTGCTTGGGCCCTAAGCTCTGGAACTCCCTCCCTAAACCTCTCTACCTCTCTTTCCTCATTTAAGGCGCTCCTTAAAACCTAGCTCTTTTTGGTCATCTGCTATAATTTCTTCTTATGTGGCTCGGCGTCAAATTGATCTGTTTTCTCTTATAACACTGCTGTGAAGCACCTTGGGAGGTTTTACTACATTAAAGACGCTATAGAAATAAAAGTTGTTGCTGTTGTGGCCGTAACAAAACAATAGTGAGTTACACCAGTGTACCTAGTGTTGCTGTGAACTGCAATAATGCTACTTTGCACACTTCCACTTGCATAGTCCCTGATACTATGCTTGCAATTGACTTCCATCCAAGTCCTGATAGTGTTATTGAAAAATCAACTAGACATTGGGTGTTTTCGAATTAAATGATGCAATGACCGCGTGCACAGAGGATTAATAAGAACCTCACTCAGAGGATAATAGGAGGATTAACCTTAGGTTGGAATTCTAATACACACGAAGAGCAAGCATTAGTTACAGATATTGCTCATTTCATCTAATAATGATTCTTGTTTCTTTTAAGCCACAGGTTTTTGTTGGTTTCGCATTTCCTGCAAAAGAGAAAAAACAAACATTTATAAATTGTTGCTAATGCAAAATCTTTTTTCATTCATCCAGATTGCTGCAGATCTAAACTACATCCTTTCTTTACATGCATACAAAATATCAGATTAACTGCAAATAAGAACCTTTGTTGGATACTGATAACATCATACCTGACTTGCTGATTTCATGGGCCTGTGCTGCCTTATGCTGTGTTTGTACTGCTTCAGCCACTCAGCGCTGAGCGCGGATTAGCAGCAATGTGAATAGGGAGCCATGAATTGATGGCAGGCAGAGTTATGCGCTGTGTATCGCAGTACACATGGGGGCTAGACTTTTTGGCCGCTATTTCCAGCCTTAGTGCTTTTTTTATTTTTCAGGATCGCTGGAATATTGGCCATTTAAAAAAAACACTAGTTTTGCCTTTTTAATTTGGGCGATAGCCTTAGCGACGTGAAATGGGCGATAGCGATGTATTCGTGCAAGACTGGCATCGGTAATAATGGCTGTTCTGCGCATGCGCGTTTTTTTCAGGCAAATAACTTTTGCTGCGATTTGGGAGGTCAGAGTTCATCTGCGCATGCTCAGAAGGCAAAGGGAGGGAGAGAGAGAAGGAAGGTTTGTGAGGAGGCATTTTTTGAAGCAGTTGAGAAGCAGATAAGATGGAGATGGAGCACAAGGAGTCGGAAGCAAATGTGGAGGAGGTTGCAGGGAGAAGGAGGGCGATAGCCTTCTCTGAAGGGGCAAATGAGGCCTTAATCCACGAGGTGGAGACTCGGTGGGGCCAACTTACCCGAGGTGGGCATGGGAAACCTCCCCCCCACATATACCAGAGAATATGGGCGGATATCGCCGCTGTTGTGTCATCTGTGACCCACGATAGGCGAGAGGCAGACCAGTATTGCAAGCGCTGGAACAGTCTTGTTTCATCGGCAAGGGTAAATATTAAATTATTAAATGTATAATTGTAATGATGCACTGACTCATTAATTAGAATGTAAATCTGCCGGATTGTAATCTTGGGTAGCTTCCCTGTTAAGATTTGGACTGGGGTCAGAACCTGCGTCCTTTAACTCTAATGTTGCTGAGATGCCTCAAACTTAAATCGACAGTATTAATTACTTTTTAAATGCTTTGATCACAAATTGGGGCCAAAGAAATGACTGGAAACAGACAGACCGCAAACACTCGGCATTTCTACCACTTCAGTTTAGAAGGAGAATTATTAAATTATAAGAACATAAGAACATAAGAAATAGGAGCAGGAGTAAGCCATTTGACCCCTCGAGCCTACTCCACCATTCAATAAGATCATGGTTGATCTGATCATGGACTCAGCTCCCCATAACCCTTTACTCCCTTATCGCTCAAAAATCTGTCTATCTCCACCTTAAATATATTCAATGACCCAGCCTCCACAGGTCTCTGGGGCAGAGAATTCCATAGATTTACAACCATCTAAGAGAAGAAATTTCTCCTCATCTCAGTTTTAAATGGGCGGCCCCTTATTCTAAGACTAAGGGCCCAAATTTCCCCAGGAGTTTCTCTATTTTTTTTTGGAGCAACTTGATTTTTCAGGAGTATATTTTTAGTTGCAATTCTGGTCATTTAATTTGCGCCATGTAAGTGAGTTAGTTAGGTTTTTTTTTTTGATTAGTTTTTTTTTTCAAAATGGGGCGTTCCCAGCCATTTATGCCTGTTTGGCCATTTAAGTGAGCTTGGCCAGCAAATAGTTGCTCCAAACTAACTTAGGCCAGCGTATGTTACCACTTCTGTCCGCACAGAAAAACCTTACCGAGAATTAATCGGCGCAAGTAACTACATTTAACGCACCACCAAGCATCAAACAAAGCACAAAAAGTAATAAGCATTCAAAAAAAATAAAGAACTGAAGTAAATAATTAAATTAACAAATAAAGAACTGAAGTAAATCCAACATTCAACTAAACTCGGCAGCGGCTGGCCATGTGAGAGTTCCTTTGTCCTGGGATAGGTGCGAGAGAATGCGGCATCTGAACGGGCGGGAGGGAGGGAGAAGGCTCAACGTGGCAGGCTGAAGTGGGGGGTGCTGGGGGTGGTGAACGCAGCATCTTAATGGGGGGGGGGGGTGGGAGAGGGAAGCGATCCACAGCGCCCCCGCACCCCCCCACCCCCACCCCCATTAGCTACATTACACTCGGTCCCTTCATCCAAGTCATTAATATAGATTGTACTCAGCACTGATCCCTGCGGCACCTCACTAGGCACTGCCAACTGAAAATGACCCATTATTTCGCTGCTTGTGTGCTATGAGCAACTCTTTAACGCTTGGGCACCATCTCCTTTTTCGTTAGGTTGGTGGATGGGGGCACGACTGAGCATTGAGGGATCCGGTCAGCTTTGCCCAGACTGTGTGAATCTCTCCGGCTGCTGTCAGTCATACAGTGACCCAGCCTGGACTGGGGGAGAGCTGCCTTAGCTCACTGTATGCCCTGGGACACTTTGGGACATTAGCTCCGGCCACACAGAGGTCCCCGAGCACAGCCCAGGGACACGTGGCCCCTCCCATTACGGTCCTGTCATTGTCTGCTCACCAGTGTTCCTGATTCTCCCCCCCCCCCCCCCGCCCCTCGGGGACCTCGATCAATTCCAATAAACCGCCTCCCTCCCCTCAGGCGTCGAATGGCACAGCCCGTGGATGGGGCCTTTCCTGGAGATTGTACGCAAGAGGGTTGGTGTCAAGCATTAGTTCATAAACACGATCTTATTAAATATTTTCTCTGAACGTAGATGTTATAACCATGCATCCATTGGATACAAACCGTATTAGCATATAATGTTAACGATGAATAGCATGTGGGGTGACTAATTGTGGATTACCGTAATAGTACCTAGTCAATTAACTTATGCCACGCTCTTGTCACATTTACAGAGGAAGATATCTAAGAATCAGGCGGAGCAGAAGTGGACTGGAGGAGGCCCTGCTGACCTGCACCCTATGACTGATCTGGAGGAGCATGCCGCAGCCTTAGTGGGCACTTAATCGTTCTGTCACCCGTGTTGGTGCCGATCTTGTTGTTGCGCCATGTGAGTAATGTGTAAAACAGTGGCAAACCCGTGGTAATTTAAAGTAATTTAATGCCATTTGATTATAATATATGAATGATGTAATGTTATGCATGTAGCTTCTGTACTCTTCTGTACTCTCATGTTAATCATATGTAACATCTCGCATTCACATTTATTGCAGTAGTTTTGCTCCTCGTACATGTGCCTGTACAGCGCAAACATTCTCATGTTTCCCCTTCTCTTCGACTAACCTCAATTATGTTTTTCACCTCCCCAGGCGCAACGGGAGGCCCCTGGAGCATCACCACTACCGCTGCAGGTTTTGCTGACCACGGGGGAAGAACAAAATACGACCGAGGAGTATGATGAGCCGGAAATGTCATCTGTTGTACCTGCAGCCACGTCATCCTCAACGGATGAAGTAGCGGGGCCAAGCGGCTTGCAGTAGGGCACTCCGAGTCGTCCAGTGTCCACACCAACCCTGCGGAGGTTGAGTCAGCGAGGTAGGCACATCTCTGCGATGTCAACGAGAACATGGTGTCACTGTCGAGGGCAAGCGTTGACATAGTTCGCGAGCTCCTCCAGGCTATTGATGGGTTGACCAGCAACATTGCCACACTGTCTGCCAGAATATCGGAAGGCATGGGGCAGATAGTTGCGGCAATGGGGCGAAGGACCAACGTTGTAGATGTCTTGCGGCATGCAATAGTTTCGGGATATGGCACTGCACCCCAAGGTGCCGTACCACCATCCAGCATCACAGATGCGAGACATGAGGAAGAACTTCCTTCTGACTCGGAAGACGTTTCTTCACAAATGTCTTCTCCTTGATCCACTGAGGTAATTCTGCCAACATCACTCCCCCCCCCCCCCACCCCACAGCAGCAGCTGCAAGACATCTTGGTCCCATTATTAGGGGATTAAGTGGGAAAGTGGGGGTTACGACGAGACGGGGGGGTCAAGTTAGAGGAGGGAAGCGTGGCCGCAGGTGGAGGGCGGGGGGGCGTACATTATTGTTTTATTATTATTATTTTTTAAAAATTGTTGATTGTTGACTGATGGGGATGGTAGGAGGGTGTTCTCGTTATATTGTTGTTGAAAACATTTTGTTCATTTTTGGGGGTTGAGGGGGGTGGGTGTTGTATATAGTTTGTTAAAAATATTTTACATCAGTTGTTCAATTATTAAACATTTTTATTTAAATTTACAATTGTTGTGAAATGTCTTCTAATAACGTAAGGTAAAACATCAATACAATGGTTGGAAACAATGGCTATGGCCAGGCCATGATGAAATGTAACTGTCACCAACGTCACTTCACGCAAAGCGTTCATTTATGAGCTGCTGACGCAACAGTTTTGCAGTTGTGTAACTACCACGGGGCTTTTCCAGTGGTGTGGGGGGGCATGGGTTCATCGCCAGGCTGATGGTCCACCTCAGGAGAGGGGAGGAGGAGGACGAGGACCTCGGGGAGTACAAACATCTGGCAATTGTTGTCCTCTCCTGATAGCTAGGTTATGCTACATGCAGCACATCACAATGAACTCAGCAACCTGCTCAGAGTGGTATTGTAGGTTGTCTCCTGAGTGATCCAGGCATCTGGAACTCCAATTGTCTTTTCGACGATATTGCGTGCGGCTTTATGGCTTTCGTTGAGCGCTTCTCGGCTTCTGTCTGGGGCTTATGCAGGGGTGTCATGAGCCAGTTGGCAAGACCGTATCCTTTATCTTCCAGCATCTAACCGTGACCTTGTGGCTGACTCTTAAAGAGGGCAGAGACAGTGCTCTCACACAGGATGTGCGCATCACGGATGCTCCCTGGAAAATTTACATTTACTGCCATGATTGTTTGCTTGTGGTCGACAATGGGCTGCACATTCAGGGAGTGGAATCCTTTTTAGTTCTGAAACACCTCTGCATCCTGTAAAGGTGCTCGCAGGGTGATGTGCATACAATCCATTGCTCCCTGCACCTTGGGGAAGTTTGCTATTCTCGAGAACCCCAAAGCCCTCTCATTCTGTGTCTCCCTGGTCATAGGGAAGTTCATAAAGTCCATCCTGCGTGCGTAAAGGGCTTTAGTCACCTGTCGAATGCAACAATGTGTGGTGTGCTGAGAGCTACCGCAAATGTCACCAGCTGAGGCCTGAAAGGAGCCCGATGCGTAGAAGTAAAGTGCCGCAGTAACCTTAACCTCAATGTGCAGTGCGGTCCTGATGGTGCTGATAGGCTGCAGATCTCTTTAGTTAGCTGGCATATCTCACTGATGACCTCCTTTCAGAATCACAGCCTTCTAACGCACGTGTTATCGGACAAGTCCAGGTATGGTCGCTTATCCCTGTAAATGCATTGGCTGTAATGTCTCCTCCTCCTCAGCAGTCTGCCACCTCTGTGATTGGGCACATAATGCTCTTCAATGAACTTTCTCCCATCTCTATTCTGCAGCATGTGAGTCGTCATCAATACTGGTTAAGAAATTACAGGCCCCATCACTATAAATGCCCTAATCTGTCTTCTTAAATTATCCTCAACAAATTACTTCTCCTCCCAATCACTTCAAGTAGCCTTTTATTAAAGATCCTCCGAGTTACAAAATGGCATCCATAGTGCCGAGTTATGGTCAGGTGAGTGCAGCTTTTCTTGAGCGTCTTTTTGTGCGAGCAATCATTTGGGTGAATTATGGGCGAAATGCCGAAAGTAGCGCTCGGCGATAATCAGGTGCTAGTTTCCATTATAATCAGTATTCTCGGCCTTGTTCGAGGATAACGTCATATTTTTTTTTAAATAGGCTGGGTGATGCAGTTCATTCCTGTATGCCGAAAGTTGCACCGGCGATAAATTGGCGATAATTGGGGGTTAGTTTCTATTTTTCATCAAATATGGGTGATAGCCTGAATCTCAGCACTTATATGGGCGCGAAAGTGCCGAAAGTCTAGCCCCTGGGGTGCTATTTACCAGTCTCTCTGCTGCTGAGAATTTTGGTAATTGAGAAAATGAATGGTGGTAAGCTGGTTTTAAGAGTGGCATCAAGACCTGCTGCACCTGCATCACATCCAGTACGGCTTCGACTGGTGCCTGCAGCTCACCCGAAATAAGCAAATGTGCCAGCGGACCGATTTGCTGTGGTCCTGTCTCAGGCCACATTAGGCGCTTGCTGCATGTGCTAGGCTGAACTTTCGTGCAGTATTACATCATCTTTTGTAGCTGGCACCTCATCTATTGGTGATGGCAATTAATGCCAAATGTGGAGATATGTTTACTTGTGGATAGTTGTTAAAGTCAACATTGAAATAAGAATGCAGTTTTCTTTGGAAATCAATTTCAAAAACAAATCATCATCACTCAAGGGGTTCAAAACCCAGACCTTCCAAATCCAAATGTAAATCATGTCACTGTATGAATAGAAAAAAGATTGGATTTTAGACCCAGACTGATAGGGCAGCTGTCCAGCTTGTACCATCAGACCTGTAAGTAACTGGAAAGCATTCAGCAACCCCTCATTAACCACACTGAATTGGTCACACTCCTAATTTAGTCCATCAATAGTTTAATTTTAAAAAAAATCATTGGTGGCTCCAGCTATAGATAATGGATATAAAGATCATCAGACACTCTTTATAGCTCAGGTCCTTCCTTGTGCCTGAATTGTTGGATGTTCTGATAGGACATACAAAATGGCAGCACTGATGCACTCAAATAGCTTTGACTGTCTGTGGCCTTGGCATTTCATCTCAGCTGAATTTGTCTGCATTCTGATTATTTTGGAAAAATAAAGCTACTGATACAAGTCAGGCAGGGTTCTCCCCCACCCTCCTCCCTAAGGCTGGGGCTCAGGCACGAATGGTTTGCTTGGTATGGATCTGATTCCAGAAAGCGAATGGCATTGTTTTGTGATGATTCAAGTTCAAAAGTGTTTCGCCCTAGATTGGCAATCGTATTAGGAATCATTATTTAGCTCTAATACTCAGATATAACTAAAATAATGGTGAACAGCAAATTAAAAATTAATATTGCCACAGGAAACTTAAATGCATCATCAATGATACATTCTCAAAACAAATACCCACAATTGTTAAAATAACAGAAGCAATATAGCTGTTTAAATAAACCGAATGCTTATTAACTGGTACATTAATCCACATACTGTAAATATAGGAGAAATTGGCGCATAATAACATGACATACAAATGGAACACAAGAGGACAGGAATAGAAGATTGACTGGAATAAAGTTCTGCAACAGAGGGCAAGATTGTAGGTGCAAAGACTGAGTTAGAGTGCAATGAGTGATGCACCCTATTTGCAAAGCAAACCATTTTTTGCTTCATTGGCTGATGTGCTTACTTTAGTGTCATATGTTGGTGTGAGGTCATAATCTGCTTGAGGCCAAATATATTTTCATGTCTTTTCATCTCACCAATCATTAGTTAATGAGAGAATGTATTTGAATAAGGGAATGTATTATGTGGTTACATTTATTCTGTACTTCATGCCTATATGTATATTGACAAATAGTACCCTCTTGTCTCCCCTACCTCAGGTCTTAAACAAAATAGTCTTGTTTTATTTTTATGTGAATTTTGCTACAGTTTTGGTCTGATCAAGCAGGGGCTTCACTAAGTTTGGTTCTAATTTCATCATGTTCAGTCTGGCAGGAGACTGGCAGAGCTCTCACAGAATTTTAGGGCCATAATCTATATTAAACTCACTTGCACTGAAGCAGGTTAAACCTTTCTGTGCCGGGCTCCATTTTCAGTGGAATCGAGCAGCTCTTCTGCAGTCCTATAGAAGTAGTCATAGTTAAATTAGAATAGAAAATATTTCAAATCAAACTTTGTAACAGAATTACAACAAAAAAGTTACTTACAGTTTCTGTGGAATTATTTCACCTTCCATGTCAACATCCATTTGTCACAATGTTCACATGGGAAAGAAAACAGTAAAATGGAGTTACATAAAGCAACGGTCCTCGAATGATATTCTAAGAATACAATATAGAGCAAGGCTACATTCAAGGGAGAAGGTTGTAATAAAGATTGTTGTACTCCCTGATAAACTAGAGAAAAATGTATTCTGAATAGCATTGATAGTGTCGGAGGGGCAAGGAAAGGCTGACTTGCAATTCCTGATTTATTTCTCACTAATGAATAGGATATTGTGCATGAAGTCTGGTGAGGAGAGATACAAGAAAGTCAGATATAGAGATCACATCACCTGCCTCTGTCCCTACCTCAACCCATCTGCTACCGAAATCCTCATCCATGCCTTTGTCACCTCCACATTTGACTATTAAAATGCTCTCCTGGCCGGCCTCCCAACATTTTCACCCTCGTTAAACATTGTCTCACCCAAAACTCTGCTGTCCAGTTTCTATCCTACACCAAGTTCCATCGTCACTGGCCTACATTGGCTCATGGTCCCCAAGTGCCTCAACTTTAAAATGGTCATCCTCATGTTTAGATCCCTATATGGCCTCAACCCCTCCCAATCTCTGTAACCTTCTCCAGCCCTAAAAATGTCCCTTTCCCAAAATTCTTCTGATCCTGCCCTCTTGTGCATTCGCCCTTTCTTCACCCCACTATTGGCATGACATCTTCAGCTGCCCACGCCTCACACTCTGGAATTCCTTCACTAAACCCATCCGCCTTTCTCTCTCCCCCTTTAAAAACCCACCTCTTTGATCAAGCCCCTCCCAATATCTCCTTCTTTGCCTCAGCAATCTTTATTGTTGATTATGCCTCTATGAAGCTCCTTAAGATACATAAATGCAATTAGTTGCTGACAAAGGCATAGATAAGGATTTTAGTGGCAGTGGGATGAGTCATGGGGAGAATAAACAATGTTTTATAAAAGTAAGCCAGCAGCCTTGCTAATGTACTGGACTTGACATGTGGAATCTTGCAAATTATGTCAAATGAAGAACCCTAAATTACTCAAATTGAACTTTATCAGATTTAGACACAATGTTTAAAATTAGCCCCATGTCCACCAATTAATATTTCTGAAGCACTGGCCTGTTTTTCAAGGTAGATGCTATTGAAAGTGACAAATATCATTGTTTTATATGTATACTTGAATTAATTCTGTACAGCCACAGAGGGCTCACTGTCAAGAGTCCCAAGGGATCCCATAATTCCTTGGGAGCACAGGTATTTAAGGAGGCTTCACATGTTGGAGAGGCACTCTGGAGATCTGCAATAAAAGACTAAGGTCACACTCTACTTTGAGCTCACAGTGTTCAGTCTGACTCTTTCTCTATACACAATAACTGGCGACGAGATACAGATAGCGAACCTAAAGATGCAGAGAACAGTCGGCATCCTGGAAAAGTTCTCAGAGGGAGGTGATTGGGAAACTTTTGTGGAGCCAATACTTCGTGGCCAACGAGCTAGATGGGGAAGAGAGCGCTGCCAAACAAAGGGCGATCCTCCTCACCGTCTGTGGGTCACCAACGTATGGCCTCATGAAGAATCTGCTCACTCCAGCGAAACCCACGGAGAAATCGTACGACGATTTGTGTACACTGGTCTGAGAGCATTTGAACCCGAAGGAAAGCATTCTGATGGTGAGGTATTGGCTCTACACCTACAAAAATGTCTGAAGGCCAGGAAGTGGCAAGTTATGTTGCCGAGCTAAGACGCCTTGCAGGACATTGCGAATTTGAAGGAGATTTGGAGCACATGCTCAGAGACTTTTTCGTACTTGGCATTGGCAACGAAACCATACTTCGCAAACTTTTGACTGTAGAGACCCCAACCTTGAGTAAGGCCATAGCGATAGCCCAGGCGTTCATTGCCACCAGTGACAATATGAAGCAAATCTCTCAGCACACAAGTGCTGCTACAAGTACTGTGAACAAAGTGATGTCATAACGTACAGGGCAGGTCACACATATCTGCAGCTACACGTCCGCAGATGTCTGAGTCCACCATCAAGGGTGATGAATGCAAGGCCATTAACACCTTGTTGCCGCTGCGGGGATAATCATCATTTCCATTCATGCTGATTCAAAGAGTACATTTGCAAGGGCTGTGGAACAATGGAACACCTCCAACGAGTGTGCAGGCGAGCTGAAAAGCCTGTTAAACCTGCAAACCACCATGTTGCAGAGGAGGACAGATCCACAGAGGATCACAACGAACCAGAGCCTCAGATCGAGGAGGCAGAGATACATGTGGTGCACACATTCACCACGAATTGTCCCCCGATAATGCTGAATGTTGAACTAAATGAACTCCCGGTGTCAATGGAGCTGGACACAGGCATGAGCCAGTCCATCATGGGCAAAAAGACTTTTGAAAGGTTGTGGTGCAACAAGGCCTCAAGGTCAGTCTTAACTCCAGTTCTCACGAAACTAAGAACTTACACGAAAGAACTGATTCCTGTAATCGGCAGTGCTACCATAAAGGACTCCTACGATGGAGCGGTGCACAAGCTAACACTCTGGGTGGTACTGGGCGATGGTCCCACACTGCTTGGCAGGAGCTGGCTGGGAAAGATACGCTGGAACTGGGACGATGTACGAGCGCTGTTGCCTGCTGACGACACTTCGTGTGCCCAGGTCTTAAACAAATTTCCTTCGACCCAGGCAATGGGAAATTCCAAGGAGCAAAAGTGCAGATCCACCTAATTCCGGGGGCGTGACCCATCCATCACAAGGCGAGAGCAGTATCGTACATGATAAGAGAAAGGGTAGAGATTGAGCTAGACCGGCTGCAAAGAGAAGGCATCATTTCCCCCGATCGAGTTCAACGAGTGGGCCAGTCCTATCATTCCAGTCCTCAAGGGAGACGACACCATCAGAATCTGTGGCGATTACAAAGTAACTACCAATCATTTCTCCCTGCAGGACCAATACCCACTACCAAAGGCCGACGACCTCTTTGCAACGCTGGTGGGAGGAAAGACGTTCACGAAGCTGGATCTGACTTCAGCCTACATGACGCAGGAACTGGAGGAATCATCGAAGGCCCTCACCTGCATCAACATGCACAAAGGTCTTTTTGTTTTTAACAGATGCCCGTTTGGAATCCGATCGGCGGCGGCAATATTCCAGAGAAACATGGAAAGCTTACTGAAGTCGGTCCCGCACACCTTGGTCTTCCAGGACGATATCTTGGTCACAGATCGGAACACAGTCGAGCATCTGCAGAACCTAGAGGAGGTTCTTAGTCGATTCAACTGCGTGGGGCTCAGGTTAAAACACTCAAAGTGCATTTTCCTGGCGCCTGAAGTGGAGTTCCTGGGAAGGAGGATTGCGGCAGATGGCATCAGGCCCAACAACGCGAAGACGGAAACAATCGAGAATGCACCGAGGCCACAGAACGTGACGGAACTGCGGTCGTTTCTGGGACTCCTTAACTACTTTGGTAACTTCTTACCGGGTCTCAGCACACTGTTAGAACCACTGCATGTCTTACTACGTAAAGGGGAAGAATGGGTTTGGGGCAAAAGCCAAGAAAATGCCTTTGTAAAAGTGAGAATACTGTTATGCTCTAACAAATTGCGTGTGTTGTATGATCCATGTAAGTGTTTTGTACGAGCATGTGATGCACCGTCATATGGCGTCGGGTGTGTATTGCAACAAGCTAATGATTTCGGGAAACTGCAACTGGTTGCTTATGCATCCAGGAGTCTGTCTAAGGCCGAGAGAGCCTACAGCATGATTGAGAAAGACGCGTTGGCGTGTGTCTATGGGGTAAATAAAATGCATCAATACCTGTTTGGGCTAAAATTCGAATTGGAAACTGACCATAAGCCACATATATCCCTGTTCTCCGAGAGTAATGGGATAAATACCAACACATCGGCCTGCATCCAGAGATGGGCGTTCAAGTTGTCCGCATACAACTACGCCATCCACCTCAGGCCAGGCACAGAAAACTGTGCCGATGCTCTTAGTAGGCTGCTATTGCCCACCACGGGGCTGGAAATGACGCAGCCTGCAGATCTAGCCAGGATTATGGAAGCATTTGAGAGTGAGCAATCATCCATCACTGCCCGGCAGATCAAAAGCTGGACAAGCCACGACCCTTATTATCTCTAGTCAAAAGCTGTGTGCTTCACGGGAGCTGGTCCAGTGTCCCAGTGGAAATGCAGGAAGATATAAAGCCGTTCCAGCAGCGCAAAGATGAAATATCTATACAGGCAATCTGCATTCTGTGGGGCAATCGAGTAGTGGTCCCCAAGAAGGGCAGAGACACCTTCATCAATGAACTCCACAGTACCCAGGCATCGTAATGATGAAAACAATAGCCAGATCCGACATGTGGTGGCCCGGTATCGATGCGGACTTAGAGTCCTGCGTTCACAGATGTAATACATGCTCGCAGTTAAGTAATGTACCCAGGGAGGCGCCGCTAAGTTTATGGTCTTGGTGCTCCAAACTGTGATCTAGGGTACACGTCGACTATGCAGGCCCGTTCTTGGGCAAAATGTTCCTTGTAGATACATACTCCAAGTGGATTGAATGTGAAATCATGTCAGCTAACACGTCCGCTGCCACTACTGAAAGCCTGCGGGCCATTTTGCCACACACGGCCTGCCCGATGTCCTGGTGAGCGACAACGGACCATGTTTTACCAGTGCTGAGTTCAAAGAATTCATGACCCGTAACGGGATCAAACTTGTCACATCTGCCCCGTTTAAACCAGCATCCAACGGTCAGGCAGAGAGAGCAGTGCAAACCATCAAGCAAGGCTTGAAGAGGGTAACTGAAGGCTCACTGCAGACTTGCCTATCCCGAGTCCTGCTTGGCTACCGCACGAGACCCCACTCACTCACTGGGATCCCACCTGCTGAACTCATGAAACGAGCACTTAAGATAAGGCTCTCGTTAGTTCACCCTGATACTACATGAACAGGTAGAGAGCAGGCAGCTTCAACAAAGTGCATACCATGATAGAGCAAATGTGACATGCGAGATTGAAATCAATGATCCTGTATTTGTATTAAATTATGGACAAGGTCCCAAGTGGCATCCCGGCACTGTCATGGCCAAAGAGGGGAGCAGGGTGTTTCGGGTCAAACTTTCAAATGGACTCATTCACCGGAAACACTTGGACCAAATCAAATTCAGATTCACGGACTATCCTGAGCAACCCACCTTGGACTCTACCTTTTTTGATCCCCCAACATACACACCAGTGGCAACTGGCACCATAGTTGACCACAAAGCGGAACCCCTCATCCACAGCAGCCCAGCAGAGCCCAACACACCAGGCAGCCCAGCAAGGCCAGCTGCATAGCAGCCCAGCGAGGGCCCAACAAATGATTCAACAACCAGCTTTCACACCGAGACGATCAACCAGGGCAAAAAGGGCACCAGATCGACTCACATTGTAATAGTTACACTATTGACTTTGGGGGGGGGGGGGGGGGGCGGAGTGTAGTTATATCTGTATACTTGTATTGACTCTTTCCAGCCACCACAGGGCACATCCCCTGGAGTCCCAAGGGATCCCATAATCCCTTGGGAGCACAGGTATTTAAGGAGGCTTCACAGGTTGGAGAGGCACTCTGGAGACCTGCAATAAAAGACTAAGATCACTCTTTACTTTGAGCTCACAGTGTTCAGTCTGACTCTTTCTCCATACACAATAATCATGGTCTGCATTTTTACCGTGGAGTCAGGTTGGGTGCATGTGGGTCGTGTGGCGGGTCGGGAACACAATGTTCTGCTCGGTGTGTTCTTCAGGGCGGCTTTAACTTAATAGCCCCACGTAAAGCAGCCATGCTTATTTTCCAGCCCAATTAAATGGAGCGGGTCTGATGATGTCAATGATGACTCATATCCAGTGCTAATATTTAAAGCAGCCTTGCACTAAATACATTTGACAGTTGCTAGAGGAGTGTGGAAGCTGAATACTGTTCTAAACTATCAATGATAAATAGTCAAAGGCAGAGAGCTGCACCACGATTTTCTGACGCATCCCTGTATACTCTGGTGGAGGCAGTGAGAGCATGTAAGGGGGTCCTGTTCCTTGCAAATTGGCACAGGAGACCTGAAAAAGGCACCAAGAGAGCCTGGTTGGATATAGCAGAGGAGGTCAGCAGCAGGGATATGGTGAGGAGGATCTGGATCCAGTGGAGGAAATGATTCAATGACCTCAGGAGGTCAGGAAAGGTGAGTGCAATGCCACATTCATCTTCATCCTGATGTGCCTGTCACCCCAACCCCATCACTCTGCCTTTCCAAGCCTACTCCTGTACTTCACTGCTCACACCTTGTACGTCCACCCATCCCTCTCTATGTACATACCCAAATCCCCATCTGATTAACCACTCCTGACACTCCCCCTAATGCAATCTTAGCAAGTAACACCACAGAAAGAGGCCATTTGGCAATTTGCCATTGTCACCCCACTCCCTCGGTCACCCTCTACAGATGCAACTCTTGCAGGAGGAAAGTGTCTAGAACACGCGGGAGAGGCAGAGAATCCTCCAGTATTCACACAACTGACTCCAGCAGAGGAGGGGGCCTTGGAGATATTGGGAGTTGCAGAGCTACTGGCGGTTGGAGACAGAGAGAGGGGACATCCCAGAAATCAGGTGACAGAACGACAGCTCATACAACCACATGGCATACAACAGTCACTCATATTGTGACTAATGTCAGCAGCCAGTGACGCCATCATGTGCATAATGGTAATGTTACACTTTCTTTTTATAACACTTCTAATTCGTCTCCATCAAGTGCTCCCCCCACTGTCGAGCCAGAAAAAGACAACTCCTCAGAGGAATCTCCAGCCACTGAGGATGCAGCGTCAGCAGAACCAAGCGCACCCAGCACCAGCACAGGTATGTACACCTCGGTGGGTCCTGTGCATCATAGCATAGTGTCATCTGGTGTCTCAAACTTCACAAGTAAAAGCAGATGGTGTTGACAGGGGCAGCAGTGGAGACTCCTCGCCAGAGGGTGAAGCACGCTACAAGCTCTGCTCAGCTGCATTCAGATGCTGAGCCTCGGGAGCCATCCAGAAAGAGGTTGATCTTGGAGGGGCAGCAACAACTGCATGAAGCTCTGTCATCTTTTGCAGCCGCAATGTATGCAAATGTACAGAGAATGGAGGAGTGCATTTCCAACATGAAAAGCAACTTATCACAGGTGATGGTGGACATGTGCTGTTCCATGGAAGGGATGGCCAGCTGCACGGAGCAGCAAATGTGCCAGTCACATGAGCACATGCTAGCTGTGGACAACAGATGGGTCATGCTCATAGACCTCATCTCCAGGAGGTATATAAATGTAGACTTGGGCATTCACTGCCCTACTGCTGTGCAGCAAGGTGCTCTCCAGCTCCTTGCTCGCAGTGAAGTGTGGGTGGCCCATGAGAGGGATGATGCTGAACAGGGACATGGAAGTGGGAGCTCTTCTCAAAGTGCTCACACTTCTCCTCCATTGCCTCCCCCTCAGTCAGAGCCCCACATACTGCCTCGGGTCCCAATGGCCGAGTCTGCCCCTGCACGGTTGCAGGAGGAACAGACTTTAGCGGCGTCATCACAGGCTTCAAAACCCAGAGGACACCTGCCAATATCGTCTTAATGAGTCACAGCAAGGAATTGAGCGGGCTGCCTCTACCTCTGCTGAAGCCACAGGGGTAGCATCTCGTAGAAGCATCAGAAAAGAAAAAAGACACAAAAGTAGATGCACACGTATGTGCACATGGGTGTATAAAAAAATTTTAGTGTTCGGTTTTGTTATGTCTTTGGATGCTCTGATAATAACTCCATGAGGCAATGTATTGCATTGAACTGTAGTGACCTTAGTCCATTTAACATAACTCCAGAGTGAGGATCACACATGGTGGCCTGCCTTTTATACTAGGCCTGACAGACCTATACAGGTAGCCTACAAGTTTCCCATAGTAGTACCCTTTGGTGGCACATCATATTTAATAGTACAAACAGTAAACATGTCTGGATTCATGACATCACTCTCCCCCAAGTCCTTAGTGCAAATCACCTTTATGCATTGACTGTGCTCTGGGCTTAGCTTTATCTGGTTGACCCTTGTAGGGCCGTTTCTATCTTGGGTGAGTAGGTGATGTTTCATTGGCAGTAGAGGTGCTGGTGGTTTCTGTTTGTGTGTCCATGACCAATCCATTCTCTCCCCCCCACATATAGATTATGCCGGTGCCTCATTATATTCATGTACATTCAAGTCCAGAAAAAAATTTTTGCATTTACATCATTACATTTGTGGTACAGTTGTGAGGCAAGTGCATTTGACTGGTGCGATACATTCTTGATATATACTTGGAATCAGTGCTGGTGTCAGTACTGGTGCGTGAGGACAACCTAGTACCAGAACTGCTGGATGGTTTCCAGGTAGACTGGTGGCGTCGCAGTGCCCAGTGCCGGCAGTGGGAACCTGATTGGCTCAAGTTGCCTGCTCTCGGGGCCTTTGCCATTGCTCCTGGCGTTGGGACAGGTTCACAGATGCCTGTGACCATCCCTGTCCTTTCCTTGCGCCCCAGGTCGCTGCTGCTCCCTGCGGAGCAGTCGTCTGGGCAGTGCACAGGGAACTGCTGACTCACTTGCCTGGGCGGTATTTGGTTTGGGATCCTGGCTGGTCCCGGTCCCATTTGGGAGAACTGTTGCGGGTGACCCTTCGTTCCCGGGTGTAACCTTGGTGGTGATAGGGTCTGGGGGCTGCGCCTTGCGTGGTTTGCTCTTTCAGGCTCATGGCGGTTGGTGCCATCGGGTGCCTGAGGGGTGGAGCCGATCAGGGGCAGGGTATCGATACCGGTGTCATTGCCCTCCTGAGATCGTTTGCTCTGCAGCTTGTCTATATTAGCTGCTTGTGGCCACACTCCGTGGTGCATCACTCTGGTCCCAGGGACACAGGCTACATCATTGGGTAGCTCACTGGACCTGTGTGTTCCTGATGGGTGTTTGCCCGCTACATTAACTGAGTGCAGTTGAAATCCTACATCGCACAATGTTTCATTATTCATTGTAGATAAACTGAAGTTCCGATCGCAATTGCACGACTTTTATTTGCCTATTCCATGTATAAAACTCTGATCATCAATTACAAGCTTTACATTTAACTCACAGTTGCCATTACATTGATTGAGAATGTGGACCTGTCACTTTAAGTGTTGTGAGTTTTGGGCCTCCTTTAAGAGAGCCTTGCTATCTTTACCCCAATCCTCTTCTTTGCTTGGTACCACGTGTTGCTCCATCAGCACTGCACCTTGTGGTCTGGCCGCCGCCATCTTTTTCTTCAGCGCTTCAGCTCATGGTTTGGGTGCCATCTTTCTTCCATCCACGATGTCGACTGCGGTGATCCTCTTCTCTCTGGGTTCTGCCACCGAGGCTGGGACGTCGCCGTTGGATCTGATTTTCTTCCTCCGGAGTCCTGCCACTGGAGCCTGGAAGGTGCGTTCGGGTCACCTCAGCTGGATCATCTCCACGCAGTCATGCTGGGCGGTCTGTGCCTCAGTTGCTGTGCTGGTCTGCTCTCTGGTGCCGGAATCAACCTCAGGTGGGGGCTTGCTTTGCCTCTGAGCACGGGGGACATCGATCGCTGGAGGGGTGAAATCTTCCAAGCTCCAATGGATCTTCTCCTTCTTCCAAGTAGCGTTGGTCCATCACCTGCAACAATCCACAGTGGTAACTTGTGCAACGTGCCATCATGGAGTACCTTTACATCTGCACTACCAACGACTGAGATAAGTTCATTGTTGTAGGTGCGGAGCTTTGCCTGAACCGAGACCAACTTGGGTCGTTCAACCTGATTGTCCCATAGCCTCTCAAAGGCTTCTTGGTTCATTACTGACTGGCTCGCCCCCGTGTCCACTTCCATGAAGACTGGAATGCCGTTTATCTCGACTTCCATCCTCAACGGGGAACATTCTGTGGTGCAGGTAAACATGCTATATACCTCATCGTGGGGCTGAGCTGCCTCTCTATCGCTTCATAATCAGCGCTGGATTCATGGCCACCTGCAGACCCTTCATCAACACAGTGAGTCATATTTCTTTTACACATTTGCTTGAGATGGCCCTTTGTGCTGCAGCCTTTACACAAATAGTCCTTAAAACGGCACTGGTGAGCCCTGTGATTCCCTCCGCAATGCCAGCATGGTGCTACTCGATTAACCCCCCTGAATGGACTCTTAGTTAAGGGACTCGGCGGCCTGTTCTCTCTCCCCTGAAGAGATACACGTTCTACAGTCCAGCCTCTAAAAGGCGCCATTCTGTGCACAGTACTTGCTGGGTTTGAGTCCTGAGGATGAGTCATCCGCCTAGAGCCACAGGTCGAGGTCATGAATGCCTGGCTCACAGAGATGGCCTTCTGCAGTGTGACTGTGGTATCCGCAGATAGTAGTCTGTGAAGAAGGCCCTCGTGGCCGATTCCGATGACAAAGAAATCCCGCAGCGCTTCGGTGAGGTGTTCGCCGAAATCACACAGTGCCGTCAGCCTCCTGAGGTCTGCAGCATATTTCACAATTTCCTGGCCCTTCGGGCTATTGGTGGGTATAAAACCGGTGTCTGGCTGTGAGGATGCTCTCTTTGGGCTTGAGTTGTTCTTGGATCAGTGTTACAAGCTCCTCGTACGTCTGGGTCGTTGTCTTCGCTGGTGCCAGCAAGTCCCTAACGAGGCCATAGACGGTGGGCCCACAACATAATCAGCCAGTGTGGCCAGATTATCGCCTGCCAGGTCATTTGCTGTGCAAAGGCGTCCCAATCATCACCATCGGCGAACTGCTGCAACGTACCATTTTCGCGTGAAGGTCCATAATCTCGTCACCAATTGTTGTGTCTTTGGATGCTCTGATAATGACTCCACGAGGCAATGTATTGCACTTGAACTGTAGTGACCTTAGTCCATTTAATATAATTCCAGAGTGAGGATCACACATGGGGGCCTGCCTTTTATACTAGGCCTGGCACACCTGTACAGATAAGCTACAAGTCTCCCACTGCAATGCCCTCTGGTGGCACACCTTAGTGACCATACAGCTTGTGTACAAGTTTCCCATAGTAGTGCCCTCTGGTGGCACATCATATGTAATAGAACAAGCAGTAAACATGTCTGGATACATGACAGGTTTCAGTTATTTTGATGACACACTTACATGTATTTCTTTGCACTACTTTCCAATCTTGTCCATTTTTACCTTTAACCTTGGAAGTGGCTTTGTCACTTGAAGTGAATGATGAGACATTACTTAACCTTGAACACTGAGTTTGAGTGAGAGGAATGGCTTGTCTATTTTAGGGATGCTTTATAGTGTTGTTGGGGAGAGGAACTTAGTGCAGTATGTGGAAGCTATGTGGCTGCATTGGAGCAAGTAAAGTAAATCTGACCATGATGAAGCCATCCCAGGCCTGCCGGGCAGCAATGAGTGCCGCTGCTGGGACCATCTCCACCTCAGGTTCTTCCTCCTGCTCCTTTGAAGAGGCGGTGTGCTCTACGCCTTGTTCCTCCTGCAGCTTCAATTTTCCAGTTCTCTTTGGATCTGGGCATGGTGCCGGAAGATTGGAGGACTGCTAATGTCATACCCTTGTTTAAGAAGGGAAAAAGGGACAGGCCGAGTAATTACAGACCTGTCAGCCTAACCTCAGTGGAGGGAAAATTATTGGAAAAAATCCTGAAAGACAGGATAAATCTGCATTTGGAAAAGCAAGGATTAATTAGGGACAGTCAGCATGGATTTGTTAAGGCAAGATCGTGTTTGACTATCCTGATTGAATTTTTTGAGGAGGTAACTGAGAGAGTCGATGAGGGTAGTGCATACGATATAGTATATATGGACTTTAGCTAAGCTTTTGATAAGGTCCCACATGGTAGACTGGTCACGAAGGTTAAAGCCCATGGGATAAAGGGCAAAGTGGAAAGTTGTCTTGGAGGTAGGAAGCAAAGGGTAATTATTGATGCATGTTTTTGTGACTGGAAGGATGTTTCCAGTAGGGTTCCGCAGGGCTCAGTACTGTGTCCCGTGCTTTTTGTGGTATTTATCAATGATTTAGATTTGAATAGAGGGAGTATGATTAAAAAGTTTGCAGACAACACTAAAATTGGCTGTGTGGTTGATAATGAAGAGGAAAGTCATGGGCTGCAGGAGGATATCAATCTACTGGTCAGATGGGCAGAACAGTGGCAAATGGAATTTAATTCAGAGAAGTGTGAGGTAATGCACTTTGGGAGGGCTAATAAGGAAAGGGTAGACACATTAAGCGGAAGGCCACTTAATAGTGTAGATGAACAAAGGGACCTTGGAGTACTTGTCCACAGATCCCTGAAAGTAGCAGGCCAGGTGGATAAGGTGGTGAAGAAGGCATACGGAATGTTTGCCTTTATTGGCCGGGGCATAGAATATAAGAGCAGGGAGGTTATGCTTAAATTGTTTAATACTTTGGTTAGGCCACAGCTGGAGTACTGCGTGCAGTTTTGGTAGCCGTATTATAGGAAGGACGTGATTGCACTAGAGAGGGTGCAGAGGAGATTTACTAGGAATGGAGAATCTTAATTATGAGGACAGATTGGATAGGCTGGGTTTGTTCTCATTGGAACCAAGGAGGTTGAGAGGAGACCTCATCGAGGTGTACAAAATATTGAGTGGGCCTGGACATAGTGGATAGTAAGGGTCTATTTCCTTTGGTGGAGGGGTCTATTACGAGGGGGCATAGTTTTAAGGTGGTTGGTGGAAAGTTTAGAGGGGATTTGAGGGGGAGGGGCTTCTTTACACAAGAGGGTTGTGGGGATCTGGAACTCGCTGCCTGAAAGAGTGGTGAATGCAGAAACTTTCACCACTTTTAAAAGATGGTTGGATGGGCATTTAAAGTGCAGTAACCTGCAGGGTTACGGACCGAGAGCTGGTAATTGGGATTAGACTGGATGACCTTTCGTTGGATGGAGCAGATATAATGGTAAGTATTGCAGGGAATAGAATACGGCCAAGGTGATCTCCTGGACTAGTTTTGAACACCTGGATGGGTCGGTGAGGAATTTTCCCAGATTTTTTCTCCCTAAATTGGCCTGGGTTTTTATCTGGTTTTTGCCTCTCCCAGGAGATCACATGGCTCCGGTTGAGGAGGAGCGTAGAATGTTTCAGTATAAAGGGTGTCATAGAAACATAGAAAATGGATGCAGGAGTAGGCCATTCGGCCCTTCGAGTCTGCGCCACCATTCAATGAGTTCATGGCTGAACATGCAACTTCAGTACCCCATTCCTGCTTTCTCGCCATACCCCTTGATCCCTCTTGTAGTAAGGACTACATCTAACTCCTTTTTGAATATATTTAGTGAATTGGCCTCAACAACTTTTTGTGGTAGACAATTCCACAGGTTCACCACTCTCTGGGTGAAGAAGTTTCTCCGCATCTCGGTCCTAAATGGCTTACCCCTTATCCTTAGACTGTGAATCCTGGTTTTGGACTTCCCAACATTGGGAACATTCTTCCTGCATCTAACCTGTCTAAACCCGTCAGAATCTTAAACGTTTCTATGAGATCCCCTCTCAATCATCTGAACTGCAGTGAATACAAGCCCAGTTGATCCAGTCTTTCTTGATAGGTCAGTCCCGCCATCCCGGGAATCAGTCTGGTGAACCTTCACTGCACTCCCTCAATAGCAAGAATGTCCTTCCTCAAGTTAGGAAACCAAAACTGTACACAATACTCCAGGTGTGGCCTCACCAAGGCCCTGTACAACTGTAGTAACACCTCCCTGCCCCTGTACTCAAATCCCCTCGCTATGAAGGCCAACATGCCATTTGCTTTCTTAACCGCCTGCTGTACCTGCATGCCAACCTTCAATGACTGATGTACCATGACACCCAGGTCTCCTTGCACCTCCCCTTTTCCTAATCTGTCATCATTCTGATAATAGTCTGTCTCTCTGTTTTTACCACCAAAGTGGATAACCTCACATTTATCCACATTATACTTCATCTGCCATGCATTTGCCCACTCACCTAACCTATCCAAGTCACTCTGCAGCCTCATAGCATCCTCCTCGCAGCTCACACTGGCACCCAACTTAGTGTCATCCGCAAATTTGGAGATACTACATTTAATCCCCTCGTCTAAATCATTAATGTACAATGTAAACAGCTGGGGCCCCAGCACAGAACCTTGCGGTACCCCACGAGTCACTGCCTGCCATTCTGAAAAGTACCCATTTACTCCTACTCTTTGTCGCAGTTGTGAGACGGACTGATTGTGCTGGGTGCTCTTTGCCTTTCCGTCATGTTCATAGGTTTTTATGTAACCTTTAGGGCTGCTGACCAAGGGCTGAGCGGCTCTTCGTCGGCCGGCACGGACTCGATGAGCCGAAATGGCCTTCTTCTGCGCTGTAAATTTCTATGTTTCTATATCTATGTTTTTAATCCTCACTGCTACGCTATGTTACACAGCGAGCAGAAAACAACAATGATTCTGGTGGTGCGTACTGAAGGGCTCCTTCAGATCTGTCGAGACATCTAAAGTGCATCTTCAACATGCCTATTGCTTGCTCTATGACACACCTGGTGGGCATGTGGCTCTCATTATATCTCTCCTGGGCCTCAGTACTTGGCATCCTCAAGTGTGTCATGAGCCACGTCTTCAGTGGAAAGCCCTTGTCTCCAAGTAGCCAGCCGGTATGTCTGTTTGAAGGTGCGAAGGGCTGAGGGAGGGTGGACTGGCGCAGCACGAAAGCCAGGGAATCTGACACATAGATGCATGATCATTTTATGGTTGCAGGTGAGCTGCGCATTGAGGAGCGGAAGCCCTTGTGATTCACAAACACTCCTTGGTGATCTGGGGGTGCCGTGATGGCCACATGTGTGCAGTCGATGATGCCCTGCACTAGTGGAAAGTCAGCTAGATCCACAAAGCTGAGCACCCGCTCAGTAATACTGGCTTCATCAGTGGCAAAGTTGATACAAATGGCTGACTTGTGAAACATGGCATCGATCACCTGGGTGATGCATCTGTGAGTGGCCGACTGCGAGATCCCGCGGAATGTCTGCTGCAGATCCCTGGAAAGGAGCCCGAGCCGAAGAAGTTGAGGGCGGTGGTGACTTTGGCAGCCACTGGTAAGGAGTGTCCACCAGGACTTCTGCAGGCCTTGTTGCAGCAAGCTACAAATGTCTGCAATGACCTGGCATGATAGCCTGAATTGCCTGTAGCACTACTGCTCAGACATGTTGAGGAAGCTCATCCTCTGCCCGTATACCGTGTGTTGGGAGTATCGCCTATGGTGCACCCTATGCTGATGCTCTCTCTCCTGTGGAGCAACAGGTTGTTGAGGAGAAGGCTGTTGTTGTGGTTGCTGCTGGTGGTGCTGGGGCTCATCTTCTAATTCTGAGGACCAAGGTGAGACAGTGTAAGTGGCACCCATGATGATGTAGTAGATGACAGGTAAAATGGTGATCAGAGAGCCAATCCCTCAATGTTGTGATAATGAGTAGTAATGTTGTGAGAGTGGCTTCCGAGGTTTCAGAAATGACCTGCAAACTGCTGACACCTAAATTTGTGGACAAAATGGAGTGAGCAAGAGCCTTTCCTTGAGGCAAGGAAAGAGGTGTAATGTTGGAATATTTATGTGCTTTTCCCAGCTGTCAATAAATGGATTCGCTAATGGCCACTGAGCCTGTACCTCCCCTTCACAGGCAAAGTACCCAAGATACGCATCTTGCTTCTGAAGTTAAAATCAAAAGCTGGTGTTAAAAACTCTCACAAGGGTCTCTCATCAAGCAGTTAATGACTTGAATGTGGTCGCCTGCCTCTGCCGATCGGGTCCGTGTCGCGCCTTCAAAACGGCACGAGTTAAATGCGCGAGGCGGCGGGATGATGGCGAGTTCCCGACACGCTCACAATTTCCAGGATTTTTACTGCTGACCTGCTCCCAAACTCACTCGCATGGCAAAGGGCAAAATTCTGGCCCATGTCTCCAGCACTAGATACAAATTTCTGTATTATCCTTACATTTTGTTGGGAGTGTGCCCGTGACTTCACGATGTGTGATCTCAGCAGGCAGAAGAGGCTCCCTGCTATAATATTAACCCTATAGTGTTCTTAGTGGACTGTTAGAAATGTGCTGATTCAAATGTTCATTTTTTGGGGGATATTAAGGGAATCAAAGGGTATGGGGATAGTGCAGGAAAGTGGAGTTGAGGTAGAAGATCAGCCATGATATTAAATCTCGGAGCAGGCTTGAGGGGCCAAATAGCCTACTCCTGCTATTATTTCTTATGTTCTTATGCCCAGACTTGCCAAGGTTCAGTCAAGAATTTCAGTACCATTATTGGGTAACGTAGAACAATCCCCAATGTTTCATTCCATTTAGATTAGGTGCTAAAAGCAGAATTTTTGCTCAACCAAAGAAATTTATCAATTTTCCATATCTTTGTTTTTGTTAAAAAGACAAAAGTTGTGTGACAAGACAGTCACAATAAAAGATTGCAAATTTTAGTTGCGAAGTGTATAATTGGAAATTATAGCTACAAAAATCGATTTTGTTTCAGATTCAAGTAAAAGCTAAAATGCAAAAATGGCTGAATTCTTACCAGCAGGAACTTCCTTCTGCTTCATCTTTCTCTCACAAGCAAGAATGAAGATAACTAAAACTAGCACCTCGGCAACAATACAAAGAAAAGGTATGAGAGCAGCAACTAGACTGTTAACCTTCAAGTGGATCCGCAGTCCACTGAACCCCACTTCGTAGACAGCATCACAGTGGTAGTAAGTAGTGTTATCCATTATCAGGCTTTTTATTAAAAGCGATGACTTGTTGCCATTACTATGGATGTAAAATTGGTCTTCTGTTTCATTACTCAGGATCTAAATGGATAGAAAGAGAAATAAAATTAAACCTTTTTAGCACTTTGACACTGGGTAGGCATTTAAGGGAAGATGTTCTTCCTTGGCACACACTGCCATAAACACACCAATGCAATAATTTCCTGTTCACAGCAAGTAGCATGTTACAACCAATTAATTACTCACAGTACTACGACTGACCTTTTATCACTCTACACTGAAGGAGGGATGGAGGGGAATAACCTTGTGGAACCGGTGTGAAATATTAAGCCAATAATTTCTCCCGATCCCCCACTACAACATCCGCGGATGATTGGTGGAATCCCCGACAGAAACTGCCATTTACGCTGGTTCACTGCAGTTTCTGCCAATCTTCCAGTGATTTATGATGGGAGATTGAGGAACTCCCATGAAATTTCCAACCCTTTGAAGCCGAATATGCCCCTTTACGCAAGGCCCAGTAGTGCTTCCAGCCGACACCAACGGGTCAATAAGTGGTTTGCATCCGGGGCACAGGTGGCAGGAGCGACCCAGCCGGAATTTCCCCTGGGATGCCGCGGACAACAACGGCTTAGTGCCGTGCCCCGTAGTTGGCACCCTGGGCAGCTGCGCACACAGTGATGTCATCGCCGTGCGCGCCAACCCCTTATCACCTTGCGCCGACCCCTCTGTGCCCCGCGAGGGAAATTGCCCCAGTCGGCAGCGGGCGATGCCACCGACAGCTTCACGGGGCGAGAAGCTTTCAGTGGCTGGGGTGCTGCAGCCTCCCTTAAAGGGGAGGGTCCAGCGCCACAGCAGGCATCTTAATTTAATTGGTCGCTGACTCTGGAGTCGGCCTGACAATGGTAGCTGCTGGTTCGACCGGGCCACCAACAGGCAGCCCAGCGCCCCCACTTGGGTGCCGGGCCACTGACTGGGCCAAACCCCTCCCTGGTGGCCTAGTGGGTGCCACGGAGCCAGTCTTAGGCTTCACAGTATCCCTCTCCTTTGAGAGAGGGAGAGGGACGTTGCGACACATCAGCATGACGTGGTATGTCCACATTGTGCTAACGTCATCAGCATGGCGCTGACTCGGTCAGTGCAGCCCCGAGAGCGCCAGCATCATTTTTGAAACTTCAAGTGCCCAATTCTGGGGCTCCTGCATGCTGCTGCCGGTCAATAAAAAATCTGATAATTCAAATTATGCGTCCCAAACCCAGCGTGGGGCAATTTCGGCCCCTTTATGTTATACCTCTCTGTATGCTCTCTGTTAAAGGGTTGTGAAAAAGTCTTGAGCTTTATTTCAAACACTATATAGAAAAGTGCCACTTTCTCATTCACTGTTCTCCTCCACCCTCAGTAACCACCCCCGCAGTCCCCACATCCTCCAAACATTTTCCCCGCTACAGATGCAAGGCTCATCTGGTCTGTAATGCCTAGATTCACGCTTCAGTAATTTTATTTCCCTCCGTCTTCTGTCTCCCTCTCTTGAAGCCACTGCCTCACATGAGGTATGATTCCATAGTTGCCAGCAGATCTTTGGCACTTAGCGCACGTATGATTTTAGACAGCAACACAGCCAAGCCTAATCCTCCCCTCACCTAATATTGGCACATGTACACTTTGCAGCAAGGTTACTTTCTAGTGAAAAAATAATTAACCAAAACAGAAATTAAATTTTTTTTGGTCCATACTATGGGCAAGACTGCTGTTAAAAACAAGAATAAAAATGCTGAGGGTACACCTCAGAATAAGGCCTTTCAGAAGGAGACAGACGATAACCTGTACCAATTTTTATTATTGTTTGGTAAAGGTATAAAGGGATATTAGACAAAGGAAGGCAAATGGAGTTGATATCGAAATAAAGTATACAAAAATCTTATTTTGTGCATCAGAAATTCAATAGCATTAAACACATGGTTCAAAGTGAAATTAGCTACATTTTTCCGATGCATTATGGACACTCCACAAATTCATAATGGAATGTAAGAAGATAATGCCCACATTACGCAGTCTTACTTGATGTTTTTATACGCCAAGGGTTTTCATCATAGTTTAAATCTTTCCAACCCATATATCAGATCAGCTGGTCCCTTTATATTAAGAATCAGTGAAGTTGTTCCTTACCACCTTGCTGCCTTCGACCTCCTTTGACCAAATCCAGTAAAGGGGAATATATTGGCCACTGTTGCAGGTCAAATTAACATGATCGCCATCTGAACGTGTCTCTTTTTCATTTTTGGTCCAAATAGGAGGTACTGATGATAAACAAATAAAACCAATACACAGATTACTGTAGGCCTTGGAATAAAGCAATGCACACTATTACTTGTTCTTGTAGATGTTTCATAAGAACATAAGAACATAAGAAATAGGAACAGGAGTAGGCCATACTGCCCCTCGAGCCTGCTCCGTCTTTCAATAAGATCATGGCTGATCTGATCATGGACTCAGTTCCACTTCCCCGCCCGCTTCCCATAACCCCTTATCCCCTTATCGTTTAAGAAACTGTCTATTTCTGTCTTAAATTTATTCAATGTCCCAGCTTCCACAGCTCTCTAAGGCAGCGAATTCCACAGATTTACAAACCTCTGAGAGAAGAAATTTCTCTTCATCACTGTTTGAAATGGATGGCCCCTTATTCTAAGATCACGCCCTCTCGTTCTCGTCTACCCCATCAGTGGAAACATCCTCTTTGCATCCACCTTGTCAAGCCCCCTCATAATCTTATACGTTTCGATAAGATCACCTCTCATTCTTCTGAATTCCAATGAGTAGAGGCCCAACCTACTCAACCTTTCCTCATAAGTCAACCCCCTCATCCCCGGAATCAACCTAGTGAACCTTCTCTGACTGCCTCCAAAGCAAGTATATCCTTTTGTAAATATGGAAACCAAAACTGCATGCAGTATTCCAGGTGTGGCCTCACCAATACCTTATATAGCTGTAGCAAGACTTCCCTGCTTTTATACTCCATCTCCTTTGCAATAAAGGCCAAGATACCATTGGCCTTCCTGATCATTTGCTGTACCTGCATACTATCCTTTTGTGTTTCATGCACAAGTACCCCCAGGTCCCGTTATACTGCAGCACTTTGCAAACTTTCTCCATTTAAATAATAACTTGCTCTTTGATTTTTTTCTGCCCAAGTGCATGATGGCCTTTGTAACCCAAGGGCAAAATTTCACCATAGCCCCGAAATATGACCAGTGTATGTTTGATGGAATACCACATGAATATGCATTTGTGATGCAACATGTTACAAACAAGTTAAATGTTTAATTGCTATGCATTTTCACTACCAAAATAAATTGACTTTAGCTCAAGGTGTCCAACCTGCAGCATCAGGGCCACATGGAATCCCTGAGCACTGGCAACTCCATTCAGAAGCTCAAGCAACTCAGTCCTACTGCGCTTATCCTTATCTGCTGATTTGTACTGCAAATTCTGTGGGTCCAAAGGTTTCAAAAGGCTTGCTTTTGACACAGTTGCCTCATTGGTATTTAAACATTAAATGAGTTTGCAACTTGTAATTAATGCAAATTAATCGGATCATGGATTTAAACTTTATACACTTTATAAACTTTATACCCCTAAGGTGCCATGGTACACATCTATATGGCCCAGGAAGCCACAAACTTGGACACCCCAGGCTAGGCTATGAGAGTGTGTATTTGCAAATATTGGGAACCTTTCTGAAACCGTAGATATTAAACTCACTTTGTACTTCAAACCTGCCTTCTGATTTTGGGTTTGTGTCAAAGAAACAAGAATAGTTCCCAGCATCACTGCCATTCTGAAAATCAAACCTGCAATCACAAACCATGATAATTATGAATTCATATACTTAATGTTATACACAGGACATTTGCCCCATTTCTAACATCTTAATAGATGAGTTTATGAGGAAGAAAGGAATAGAAGTATATGTTGATAGGGCTGGGAGCAGACTCATCTGGAGCATAAACACTGGCACAGGCTGAATAGCTTGTTTATCAGCTGTAAATTCTAAGTAAATATTTTTATAGATAATGCCAAAGGATCTCCAATACAAAAGTATCAGCAGTGGCTCAGTGGGTAGCACACTCACCTCTGAGTCAGAAGGTTGTGGGTTCAAGTCCAGGGACTTGAGCACATAAATCTAGGCTGATACACTGGCTGACAGAGTCCTGTACTGTTAGAGGTGCCGTCTTTCAGATGAGACATTAAACTGAGACCCTGCCTGCACTGTAAAAGATCCCATGTCACTATTTTGAAGAAGAGCAGGGGAGTTAACTCTGGTGTCCTGGCCAATATTTATCCCTCAATCAGCAAACAAAACCAGATTATCTGGTCATTAGAAGTCTTTCAGTTCTTTTATTTCCAAAAACAGAAGTGATGGATACATACAGACATTCATCTCTAAAAATGTCGTACCAATGACATAACTACACCTTGTTTTTTTTGCACCAATTGAACATAACATGAGAAATAGGAGCAGGAGTAGGCCATTTGGCCCCTCATTCAATATCATGGCTGATCTGATCATGGACTCAACTCCACTTCCCTGCCCGCTCCCCATAGCCCTTGACTCCCTTATCATTCAAAAATCTGTCTATCTCCACCTTAACTATATTCAATGACCCAGACTCCACAACTCTCTGGGGTAGAGAATTCCAAAGATTCACGATCCTCTGAGAGAAGAAATTCCTAATTTAAATGGGTGACCCCTTATTCAGAAACTATGCCCCCTAGTTCTAGATTCCCCCATGAGGAGAAACATTCTCTCTGCATCTACCCGGTCAAGCCCCCTTAGAATCTTATATGTATCAATGAGATCACCTCTCATTCTTCTAAACTCCAAGGAGTATCGACCCAAGCTGCTCAACCTTTCTTCATATGACAACCCCTTCATCTCAGGAATCAACCTCATGAACCTTCTCTGAACTGCCTCCAATGCAAGTATATCCTTCCTTAAATAAGGATACCAAAACTGTACACAGTACTCCAGGTGTGGTCTTACCAATATCCTGTACAGTTGGAGCAGGACTTCCCTACTTTTATACTCCATCCCCCTTGCAATAAAGGCCAGCATTCCATTTGCCTTCCTGATTACTTGCTGTACCTGCATGCTTTTTGCATTTCATGTACAAGAACCCCCAGATCCCTCTGTACAACAGTATTTTGTAATTGCTCCCCATTTAAATAATAATTTGCTTTTTTATTTTTCCTACCAAAGTGGATAACCTCACATTTTCCCACGTTATAGTCCATCTGCCATTTTTTTCCCCACTCACTGCGCCTGTCTATATCCCTTTGTAGGTTCGTTGCGTCCTCCTCACAACTTGCTTTCCCACCTCTTTGTATCAGCAAATTTGGCAACGTTACACTCGGTCCATGCATCCAAGACATTAATATAAATTGTAAATAGTTGAGGCCCCAGCACTGATCCCTGTGGCACCCCACTAGTTACAGTTTGCCAACCTGAAAATGACCCATTTATCCCGACTCTCTGTTTTCTGTTAGTTAGCCAATCCTCTATCTATGCTAACATATTACCCCCAGCCCTGTGAACTCTTATTTTGAGCAGTAACCTTTTGTGTGGCACCTTATTGAATGATTTCTGGAAATTCAAATACACAACATCCACTGGTCCTCCTTTATCCAGTCTGCTTGTTACATCCTCAAAGAACCCCAGCAAATTTGTCAAAGATGATTTCCCTTTCATAAAACCATGCTGACTCTGCTTGACTGCATTATGATTTTCTAAATGTCCTGCTACTACTTCCTTAATGATGGACTCCTGCATTTTTTCAATGACAGATGTTTGGCTAACTGGTCTATAGTTTCCTGCTTTCTGTCTGTCTCCTTTCTTAAATGGGATGTTACATTTGCAGTTTTCCAATCCGCTGGGATCTCTCCAGAATTCAGGGAATTTTGGTAGATTACAACCAATGCATCCACTATCTCTGCAGCCACACTTCTTTTAAGATTCTAGAAAGCATGCCATTAGGTCCAGGTGACTTGTCCATCTTTAGTCCCGTTAGTTTGTCTGGTACTTTATCTCTAGTGATAGTGATTATTTTAAGTTTACCCCCCTCCCCCTGCAAAAGCTCCTTGATTATCAATTATTGGGATGTTTTTAGTGTCCTCCACCGTGAAGTCCAATACAAAATATTTGTTCAAAGTCTCTGCCATTTCCCTGTTTCCCATTATTAATTCTAGTCTCATCCTGTTTTATGAATATGATGATAGTTCATATGCTATCTTCTCTGTCTTTATCATGGCTTATCATGCTTGTATATTAGCATGGATAGAGGATTTGCTAACTAGCAGAAAACAGAGAGTCGGGATAAATGGTTCATTTTCTGGTTGGCAACCAGTAACTAGTAGGGTGCCGCAGGGATCAGTGCTGGGACCCCAACTATTTACAATCTATATTAATGACTTGGATGAAGGGACCGAGTATAACGTTGCCAAGTTTGCTGATAATACAAGGATGGGAGGAAAAGCAATGTGTGAAGAGGACACAAAAAATCTGCAAAAGGACATAGACAGGCTAAGTGGGCAAAAATTTAGCAGATGGAGTATAATGTTGGAAAGTGTGAGGTCATGCACTTTGGCAGAAAAAAAATCAAAGAGCAAGTTATTATTTAAATGGAGAAAGATTGCAAAGTGCTGCAGTACAGCGGGACCTGGGGGTACTTGTGCATGAAACACAAAAGGATAGTATGCAGGTACAGCAAGTGATCAGGAAAACCAATGATATATTGAGACCTTTATTGAAAAGGAGATGGAATATAAAAGCAGGGAAGTCTTGCTACAGCTATATAAGGTATTAGTGAGGCCACACCTGGAAAACTGTGTGCAGCTTTGGTTTCCATATTTACAAAAGGATATACTTGCTTTGGAGGCAGTTCAGAGAAGGTTCACGAGGTGGATTCCAGGGATGAGGGGGTTGATTCATGAGGAAAGGTTGCGTAGATTGGGCCGCTACTCATTGGAATTCAGAAGAATAAGAGGTGATCTTATCGAAACATATATTATGAGAGGGCTTGACAAGGTGGATGCAAAGAGGATGTTTCCATTGATAGGAGAGATTAGAGCCAGAGGGCATGATCTTAGAATAAGGGGCCGCCCATTTAAAACAGAGATGAGGATAAATTTCTTCTCTCAGAAGGTTGTAAATTTATGCAATTCGCTGCCTCAGAGAGCTGTGGAAGTTGGGACATTGAATAAACTTAAGACAGAAATATATAGCTTCTTAAATGATAAGGGGATAAGGGGTTATGGGGAGCGGGTGGGGAAATGGAGCTGAGTCCATGATCAGATCAACCATTATCTTATTGAATGGCGGAGCAGGCTCGAGGGGCCATATGGCCTACTTCTGTTTCTATTTCTTATGCTCTTATCCTCATAGGGACCAACATTTACTTTAGCTGCTTGTTTCCTTTTTGTACACCTGTAGAAGCTCTTACTGTCTGTTTTTTTATTTCTTGCCAGTTTACTCTCATATGCTATTTTCTCTGTCACAGCGGTGTGAGCTTTGAGGATGCTAAAAGGCTGCAGGGTGACTTGGGGACAGGTTATGTGAGTTGGCAAATGCATGGCAGATATAAAGTGAATAAATGTGAGGTTATCCACTTTGGGGGCAAAAACACGAAGGCAGAATATTATCTGAATAGCGGCAGATAAGGAAAGGGGGAGGTGCAACGAGACCTGGGTGTCATGGTTCATCAGTCATTGAAAGTTGGCATGCAGGTACAGCAGGCGGTGAAGAAGGCAAATGGTATGTTGGACTTCATAGCTAGCGGATTTGAGTATAGGAGCAGGGAGGTCTTACTGCAGTTGTACAGGGCCTTGTTGAGGTCTCACCTGAAATATTTTGTTCAGTTTTGGTCTCCTAATCTGAGGAAGGACGTTCCTGCTATTGAGGGAGTGCAGCAAAGGTTCACCAGATCGATTCCCGGGATGGCAGGACTGACATATGAGGAGAGACTGGATCAACTGGGCCTTTATACACTGGAGTTTAGAAGGATGAGAGGGGATCTCATAGAAACTTATAAGATTCTGACGGGACTGGACAGGTTAGATGCGGGAAGAATGCTCCTGATGAAGGGCAAGTCCAGAACCAGTTTTAGGATAAGGGGTAGTTTTCCTTTTTCTTTTCTATTTCAGTAACTAACCTTTAGCATTGTTGTTGCCAATTTCAGTGTATCTAGGGGTTAAGGCATGGCAGGGCAGCTCGGACTCATGTTATGCTCCTCCTGTACTATGCAGGAAGTCAGGGACGCCTCCTGTGTCCCTAACTACGAGTGCGGGAAGTGCATCCACCTGCAGCTCCTGACGGACCGCATTGCGGCACTGGAGCTGCGGGTGGATGAACTCTGGAGCATCCACGATGCTGAGAATGATGTGAATAGCACGTTTAGTGAGTTGGTCTTACTGCAGGTAAAGGGTATACAGCAAGATAGGGAGTGGATGACCAACAGGAAGAGCAGTGCAAGGAAGGTAGTGCAGGGGTCCCTTGCGGTCATCCCCCTGCAAAATAGATATACCGCTTTGGGTAATGTTGAGGGGGATGACTCATCAGGGGAGGGCAGTAGCAGCCAAGTTCATGGCACCGTGGGTGGCTCTGCTGCACAGGGCAGGAAAAAGAGTGGGAGAGCTAAAGTGATAGGGGATTCAATTGTAAGGGGAATAGATAGACGTTTCTGCGGCCGCAACCGAGACTCCAGGATGGTATGTTACGTCCCTGGTGCAAGGGTCAAGGATGTCTCGGAGCGGGTGCAGGGCAATCAGAAAAGGGAGGGTCAACAGCCAGTTGTCGTGGTGCATATACGTACCAACGATATAGGTAAAAAACGGGATGAGGTTCTACACGACAAATTTAGGGAGCGAGGAGCTAAATTAAAATGTAGGGCCTCAAAAGTAGTAATCTCAGGATTGCTACAAGTGCCACGTGCTAGTCAGAGTAGGAATCGCAGGACAGCTCAGATGAATACGTGGCTTGAGGAGTGGTGCAGAAGAGAGGGATTCAAATTCCTGGGACATTGGAACTGGTTCTGGGGGAGGTGGGACCAGTACAAACCGGACAGTCTGCACCTCGGCAGGACCAGAACCAATGTCCAAGGGAGAATGTTTGCTAGTGCTGTTGGGCAGGAGTTAAACTAATATGGCAGGGGGATGGGAACCTATGCAGGGAGACAGAGGGATGTAGAATGGGGGTAGAAGCAAAAGATAGAAAGAAGAAAAGTAAAAGAGAAGGGCAGAGAAATCTAAGGCAAAAAGCAAAAAGGGCCACATTGCAGCAAATTCTAAAGGGGCAAAGTGTGTTAGAAAGACAAGCCTGAAGACTCTGTGCCTCAATGCGAGGAGTATTCGGAATAAGGTGGACGAATTAACTGCGCAGATAGCAGTTAACGGGTAAGATATAATGGGCATCACAGAGGCATGGCTCCAGGGTGACCAAGGCTGGAAACTCAACATCCAAGGGGTATTCAACCTTTAGGAAGGATAGACAGAAAGGAAAAGGAGGTGGGGGTTAAAGAGGAAATTAATGCAATAGTAAGAAAGGACATTAGCTTGGATGATGTGGAATCGGTATGGGTGGAGATACAGAATACCAAGGGGCAGAAAACGCTAGTGGGAGTTGTGTACAGACCACAAAACAGTAGTAGTAAGGTTGGGGACAGCATCAAGCAAGAAATTAGGAATGCGTGCAATAAAGGTGCAGCAGTTATCATGGGCGACTTTAATGTACATATCGATTGGGCTAACCAAACTGGTAGCAATTCGGTGGAGGAGGATTTCCTGGAGTGTATTAGGTATGGTTTTCTAGACCAATATGTTGAGGAACCAACTAGGGAGCTGGCCATCCCAGACTGGGTGATGTGTAATGAGAAAGGATTAATTAGCAATCTTGTTGTGCGAGGCCCCTTGGGGAAGAGTGACCATAACATGGTAGAATTCTTTACTAAGTTGGAGAGTGACACAGTTAATTCAGAGACTAGGCTCCTGAACTTAAGGAAAGGTAACTTCAATGGTTTGTGGCATGAATTGGCTAGAATAGACTGGCAAATGATACTTCAAGGGTTGACGGTGGATAGGCAATGGCAAACATTTAAAGATCACATGGATGAATTTCAGCAATTGTACATCCCTGTTTGGAGTAAAAATAAAACGGGGAAGGTGGCTCAACCGTGGCTAACAAGGGAAATTAAGGATAGTGTTACATCCAAGGAAGAGGCATATAAATTTGGCCAGAAAAAGCAGCAAACCTGAGGACTGGGAGAAATTTAGAATTCAGCAGAGGAGGTCAAAAGGTTTAATTAAGAGCTTGAAAATAGAGTACGAGAAGAAACATGCCGGGTACATAAAAACTGACTGCAAAAGCTTCTATAGATATGTGAAAAGAAAAAGATTAGTGAAGACAAATGTAGGTCCCTTGCAGTCGGATTCAGGTGAATTTATAATGGGGAACAAAGAAATGGCAGACCAAATGAACAAATACTTTGGTTCTGTCTTCACAAAGGAAGACAGGAATAACCTTCTGGAAGTACTAGGGGACCGAGGGTCTAGTGAGAAGGAGGAACTGAAGGATATCCTTATTAGGCGGGAAATTGTGTTAGGGAAATTGATGGGATTGAAGGCCGATAAATTCCTGGGGCCTGATACTCTGCATCCCTGAGTACTTAAGAAAGTAGCCCTAGAAATAGTGGATGCATTGGTGATCATTTTCCAACAGTCTATCGACTCTGGATCAGTTCCTATGGACTGGAGGGTAGCTAATGTAGCACCACTTTTTAAAAAGGGAGGGAGCGAGAAAGCAGATAATTATAGACCGGTTAGCCTTACATTAGTAGTGGGGAAAATGTTGGAATCAATTATTAAGGATGAAATAGCAGCGCATTTGGAAAGCAGTGACAGGATCGGTCCAAGTCAGCATGGATTTATGAAGGGGAAATCATGCTTGACAAATCTTCTGGAATTTTTTGAGGATGTAACTTGTAGAGTGGACAAGGGAGAACCAGTGGATGTGGTGTATTTGGACTTTCAAAAGGCTTTTGACAAGTTCCCATACAAGAGATTGGTGTGCAAAATCAAAGCACATGGTATTGGGGGTAATATACTGATGTGGATCGAGAACTGGTTGGCAGACAGGAAGCAGAGAGTCGGGATAAACGGGTCCTTTTCAGAATGGCAGGCAGTGACTAGTGGAGTGCCACAGGGCTCGGTGCTGGACCCCAGCTCTTTACAATATACATCAATGATTTGGATGAAGGAATTGAGTGTGTAATATTTCCAAGTTTGCAGATGACACCAAACTGGGTGGTGGTGAGCTGTGAGGGGGACACTAGGAGGCTGCAGGGTGACTGGGACAGGTTAGGTGAGTGGACAACTGCATGGCAGATGCAGTATAATGTAGATAAATGTGATGTTATCCACTTTGGGGGCAAAAACGCAAAGACAGAATATTATCTGAATGGCGGAAGATTAGGAAAAGGGGAGGTGCAACGAGACCTGGGTGTCATGGTTCATCAGTCATTGAAAGTTTGCATGCAGGTACAGCAGGCAGTGAAGAAGGCAAATAGTATGTTGGCCTTCATAGCTAGGGGATTTGAGTATCGGAGCAGGGAGGTCTTACTGCAGTTGTACAGGGCCTTGGTGAGACCTCACCTGGAATATTGTGTTCAGTTTTGGTCTCCTAATCTGAGGAAGGACGTTCTTGCTATTGAGGGAGTGCAGCAAAGGTTCACCAGACTGATTCCAGGGATGGCAGGACTGTCATATGAGGAAAGACTGGATCAACTGGGCCTTTATACATTGGTGTTTAGAAGGATGAGAGGGGATCTCATAGAAACATTTAAGATTCTGACGGGACATAGAAACATAGAAAATAGGTGCAGGATTAGGCCATTCGGCCCTTCGAGCCTGCACCGCCATTCAATAAGATCATGGCTGATCATTCCCTCAGTACCCCTTTCCTGCTTTCTCTCCATACCCCTTGATCCCCTTAGCTGTAAGGGCCATATCTAACTCCCTCTTTAATATATCCAATGAACTGGCACCAACAACTCTCTGCGGCAGGGAATTCAATAGGTTAACAACTCTCTGAGTGAAGAAGTTTCTCCTGATCTCAGTCCTAAATGGCCTACCCCTTATCCTAAGACTATGTCCCTGGTTCTGGACTTCTCCAACATCGGGAACATTCTTCCCGCATCTAACCTGTCCAGTGCCGTCAGAATCTTATACGTTTCTGTGAGATCCCCTCTCATCCTTCTGAACTCCAGTGAATAAAGGCCCAGTTGATCCAGTGTCTCCTCATATGACAGTCCAGCCATCCCTGGAACCAGTCTGGTGCACCTTTGCTGCACTCCCTCAATAGCAAGAACGTCTTTCCTCAGATTAGGAGATCAAAACTGAACACAATATTCTAGCTGAGGCCTCACTAAGGCTCTGTACAACTGCAGTAAGACCTCCCTGCTCCTATACTCAAATCCCCTAGCTATGAAGGCCAACATACCATTTGCCTTCTTCACCGCCTGCTGTACCTGCATGCCCACTTTCAGTGACTGATGAACCATGATGGGACAGGTTAGATGCGGGTAGAATGTTTCCAATTTTGGGGAAGTCCAGAACCAGGGGACACAGTCTTAGGATAAGGGGTAGGCCATTTAGAATTGAGATGAGGGGAAACTTCTTCACTCAGAGAGTTGTTAACCTATGGAATTCCCTACCTCAGAGAGTTGTTGATTCCAGTTCATTGGATATATTCAAGAGGGAGTTAGATATGGCCCTTACGGCTAAAGGGATCAAGGGGTATGGAGAGAAAGCAGGAAAGGGGTACTGAGGGAATGATCAACCATGATTTTATTGAATGGTGGTGCAGGCACGAAGGGCCGAATGGCCTACTCCTGCACCTATTTTCTATGTTTCTATGTTTATCATGGCTTATAATGTTCTGTAAGTCTGGAAGTATCATCATCATCATCATAGGCAATCCCTCGGAATCGAGGACTTGCTTCCACTCCCAAAGTGAGTTCTTTGATGGCTGAACAGTCCGATACGAGAGCCACAGACCCTGTTACAGGTGGGACAGACATTCGTCGAGGGAAGGGGTCGGTGGGGCTGGTTTGCCGCGTGCTCCTTCCGCTGCCTGCGTTTGGCCTCTTCATGCTCTTTGCGTTGGGACTCAAAGAGCTCAACGCCCTCCCGGATGTACTTTCTCCACCTCGGGCAGTCTTCGGCCAGGGTCTCAGGTGTCAGTGGTGATGTCGCACTTTGCCAGCGAGGCTTTGAGGGTGTCCTTATAACGTTCCCGCTGTCCTCCTTTGGCTCGTTTACCATGAAGGAGCTCCACATAAAGCACTCGGGAGTCTCGAATCTGGCATGCGAACTGCACTCATTCTGACAGCAATGCTGCCATAGCTTCCTTGTCATTTCAGAAAGTGATAGTGTGATGCTATAAAGTAGAGTTGAGGGTATAAATTACTGTAGTGATATTGCTTTATGAACACTTAACATGCACTTACTAAATTCCTCACTTTGCGATTTTAACAGAGGTGTTTAAAATTTAAAATTTAAAAAAACAGTTTAACCTTGTTCAACCAGAGGAGTGAGGAAATTGACAGAAACATGAAGGGGCCGATTTTCAGCAGCCCACCGCCCGCTGCCGTCGACTGCCACCCACTGCCATTGACATTCCTCCTGCAGATCCACCCAGTGCCACTTTGGAGGTGGCCTGGTGCGGGCGGGAGGGGAGAGCCGCCGGGAACCGCCCGCTGACGGCAGCGGACGGCTAAGTGGCAAAACTGAGCTCCCGCCTGCCGAGCTCCCAGATTCCTCTGGGCAGGAGTCGGTGGGACTCGGCGGCAGAACGGGGGTGGGCCGCTGGCTGGAGGCTGGTCTGTCCCCGACGGTAAATCTGAAGAACCTGAAAAAAAAGTTAAGTGAACATTTTTTTTAACATTTTCAACAGCGACTTACCTGCATGGGGTCCCGTGAAGGTCTTCGGATAGTTTTTGTATTTTTTATTTGTGATTTTTATTTTGAGGACATTGACCCTCCGTGGGCCCGACTCCATCCTTGGCGGCACTTGAGCGGCAAGCGCCTCTGCCGCCAAGAATGCGACCTCCCGCCCACTGTCACCCAGATTGGTGGTGTACGTCTTCCTTTTGCTGCCCGCCGACCTTCGAGGGACCTTCTTCATGAATATCCTGCCCAAAATACCGCCCGGTACCTCGGCGGTCATTGGCGGCACTTTGGGCGGCACTTGGGCGGGCAGAGGTCTTGCTGAAAATCGGCCCCAAAGAGTGTAGTAAAATCATTGATAGTAGTTTCTATCCTCTGAACTTGAATGAGAATTTTCACTTTGGTTAAAATATCTGCTTGTTTTTCCTACACATGCCTACTTACTCATATTTTTGAGATAAATAACCAGCTTTCTGGTCAAAATCAATGTCCCTTTTATCAATCTCGTTGCCATCTTTTCCCCAAGTGCCAGTTATTGGAGATTGTTGTGCAACCGGAAGAGTCAAATTGCAGGATAGCACGATCTTTGTAGCCTTCGTTATGTTCACAGTCATTAACGTCGGTCTAGATGATCCTGAAACAATTTTGAACAATTGCGATAAAAAAAATTAATTTTGATTTTTAAATCTGATTTCACCAAACTAGAAGATCCAACAGCAGTTTCTCCTCAGGATCATTCTGAAGTTAATCAAAAAAATTTGCATTCTATAGTAGATTTCTATCAACTGAAAAATTGAAATATCTTCCTGAAATTAGCAGTAATGAATATTTGGATCAGCCCAGAAATAAATGGCAATTTTATTAATTATTGTACTTTGCTCCACTTTAATAGAAGCTATTGTGATATATTGAAGAAAGCACCAGTGAGCTGTTTGGTGGAAATTATTGGTTTTCCTGTGCTTTGTGCCCAGGGAACGCATATTCTTCAAGTACAAAGCAGAGGAAAAAGAGTCAGAGACCTATGGCCCCAGGATCTCCACTTCTTACGCATTGGCCTGGAAGGTGCATGCGCTGAAAACTGGCTTTTCCGATCTGTCAAGCTGGAGCTTCACAGATCCAACGCATATCAGGAGCGAGGACATTTGCAAGGGCAAGATTGCGGGATTTACCCATATCTTGCCCAGCAAATTTCCTCAAAACTCTTGCGCTGATAAAAGCAGGTGCATTGCCTACATTTACAGGCATAAAAGTTTTAAAACATACAAAAATCAAATTAAATTAAATAAAAAAAACACATTTTGTTGTTAAAAATCCTGCCCACTAAGATAAGTTTATTTTTAACCCTAATTACAAAACTTTTTTAAAAATCGGAAAAATATATTTTTTTCTAAGGCATTTATTAACTTCAATTTCAATTAATTTTATTTATGTGAGGTATGTTTTTTTTTATTATGGTGTTTAGTGTGTTTGTTTTTTTTCCTCATTAATAGCAATGAGAACTCGTAGATACGGAGTTCTCATTGCTATTAATGAGAAAGCTGTGGAGTACTTTACCTGATTGGCTGTGCTTTCTGCGTGGGAACCTGGAGGACGGGAGTGCACTTCGCAGCGTGGGAAGAGAAGGCCTGCCCAACGGAATCCCACGCACCTCCAGGACCACCAGGTAAATTCGTAGAAATTTTTCAGGTCGGAGGCATCTGCACCACTGTCCCAGAAAATGAGAAATTCAGGTCAGTCCAAGACTATAGTTTAGAATTTTAGGGCCATGATACCCAAGTCCAAATGATGATTGAGTTTAAACTCAGAGGAGGAGAAATTCCCCAGTGCCCCGATTGGGGTCGCTAACCGACTCGGGGCAGGACTTCCTGCATCCGGTACGGAAGTCCTGTCCCAGCTGCGACATTGCCCTTACCGTTCCTCAGAGGAAGTGGCACGCAATTTTTCGCGCTCCATTTCCTGTTGGGGTGGGTCCAGTGGCGTTAATGCGGTGCAATCGGCAGTGCTACGCGAGCGCTGACGTGGTTCAATGCCCCTCCCCTTCTCTTAAAGGGGAGGGTCGCTGCACATGCTGCACGGCCTCTGATGGCCTCGACTAGGCCACCAGGGCAGCATGGTACTGAGGCCACAGCCTGGCACCCAAAAACAAAGTGCCGGGCTGCACGATGCTGGCCTGGAACACGCAAAGGGCCATAAATTCAGGCCAATCGATGAGTCAGCAAGATGGCAGTACAGGGCGTTTGCAACCTCCCCTTTAACTTCCACCTTACATGCGGATGTCGGCCCGTTTCGCGACCAGTGAGGCTGGTGCTGACGCCTGCCACGCGGGGCAATATCCGCCACGAGGTGCAAAAAGGGTCAGCACGCGGCGCTAAGGGGTCACAACGCACAGCGATGACATCATTGCCGGCTGTGCGGTGACCCAGGTGCTACCCACGGAGTGCGGTGTTGCCTCTCCCAACTCCCGTGAAATTTCGTGGGAGCCGGTAGCACCTTACCCCTCCCCCAGGGCGAAAACTCTTTGGCGCCCCGTTAGTGCTTCCCAGAGGCGCTAACGGGTGTCGCAAAAAACGGGGCAATTTTGACCGCAGATTTTTTTATTTTCACACATATTAGCTAAGTTGGGTAGGTTATCAAACAAATGCACAGACTACACAACAGGAATCAAACATGCAGTTTCCTTCAGCCAGCAGCAGTGGGTGAGAATTCAGAATGAAGACTATGCAAAGGTTTGATTTTCAAGGATACCGAGGAAGACCACACCTTTAACATTAACCTAATCTAAAGAGATTTTGTTGAATCAATAACCAAGGGGGGAAATTCCTATGGTCTCTAATTTTACTCCCCAATTTATATTCACATTTATTTTTTTGTTAAAATGAGTAAAGACAGGAATTTTAAAATCACTTCTTTAGCAGTTCCAAAATTTAGCGCACATGTGTACACAATTTTTTACATAGTTACTTGCAGCTCTCAATCCTGTCAAGTTGACCCACAATCAAATATATCAATCAAAATGCACCAGAATCAAATGGCGATTGTGGCTGGGTTGAAATTGGTATGCGTTGCGCCCATTTACCAGGTGTAAAACCGGCACAAAACATAGGAATTTAGCAATAGGACAACTTGCGCAAAAATGGGCCCAGATGAATTTTTGCCCCATTAACATTTTCTACAAGAGAAATTTTTGTGGTAACATATGAGCCGTTATCACTATGAAAGTTAGTTGAAGGATTGAATGCAGAAATGTGATGGAGTAAAAGGTAAAAAGAACTAAAAAAAAAACTGCAAAGAAAATATTTATGAAAGGTGTTACAGTTCAGGTGCTTTTGCACCACTATCTCATTCAAATGGTTTGATGGCAGTTACTTTATCTCTCATGATTTGAATTTTATGTTCTTTTGGTCCCTATCTCCATAAAGTGCAGTGACCCAAAGATTAACTATTAATCCAGTTCTGGTCTGATACTGGATTGATAGCAGTCTTGTGCTATGCTCCATCACAAACTTCAGACAGATGATAAAATATTACAGATAGATCAGAGATTTCACCAGTTAAAACAATGAATCAAATTGATTGACAATATCAGCTAGAGTTATAAAGCATATACTAATACTGGAGTACAAGGTAACTATAATTTATAACAAGCAGCTCATTAGAGCTCTCAAATCTCCTGCAGTTAGTGCATTGAACTAAAGCAAAGTACTTAATGCTGCACAGTGAATGATGCCAGTGCCCCAATTGAAGAATGCCATCTTGATCCACATCCCTTAAGTATGGAGGTTCACCTGCAATGTGTAAAGCAATTTTAGTTTAAACATCTTTCAGAATCCAACAATAACCACAGAATCTGAAAACAGATCCTGCTTCATGCACTTAGGCCCCAAAATTCCAGAGGCCAGATGTTTCACCCACTGAGACGCTGGAATTTGAGGTGTAACCCAGTTCTGCTGTGATTCCACCCATGGAAGAAGCGCCATACATTCTGAACAAGTGGGAGTCTACCCCTTCCCCCACAACCTTTGGGGGAGTTTCCAGGAATACTAACCATCACACTCTTATAAGGCCTCAACAGAACTCTTGCCAGCCTGTTATGGTCCTTGGAAAGGTCTCAAAATTTAGCAGGACTAAATAATTGATCCCAAATGCACTTGTTTACCTTAGTAATCATGGCCTTGAGATCTCTAGGAGCTGAAGTAGAAAACAGGTGATTTAATCTTTGGCTCAGGAAGGGCCTCTGGTTCCTTCGAGCGGAATGTCTGTGGGCTGCTCCAACTTCCACCGGTGGATTTGTGTAAGGGCAACTGAAGTGCCCTAATGATTATGTTCTTGGGCCCCAATTTGGGCACAAACCACTGCCGCCGACATTCCTCTTCTACCCAGTGCCACTTTCCATTTGGGCTGGAGCGGGCAGGAGGGGAGAACCGGCGGGAATCGCCTGCTGACGTCAGTAGACGGCCGAGTGGTGTAAGTAGACTCCCACCCACCGAGATGCCGTATTCATGCAGGCGGGAGTCGGCGGGAGTCGGCGGGAGTCGGCGCCAGAATTGGGGTGGACCGCTGCGAGGAGGCAGGTCTGTCCCCGACGGTAGGTCTGAAGATCCTGAAAAAAAGGTTAGTAAATTTTTTTTCACAGCGACTTACCTCAATGGTATCCCCGAAGGTCTTCGGATGGATTTTCTTTCCCCTGATGATTTTAATTTTCAGCTCTTTGACCCTCCATGGGCACAACTCCATCCTTGGTGGCACTTGGGCGGCGAGCGCCTCTGCCGCCGAGAATGAGAGCTCCCGCCCGCTGCCGCCCAGATTGGCGCCGTACATCGCAGATTTGCCGCCCGCCGACCTTCGAAGGACCTGGGTGATGAAAACCCCACCCAAAGAACCGACAGGAACCTCGGCGGCCATCAGCGGTCCTTTGGGTGGCACTTGGGCGGGCAGGGGTCTTCATTAAATTCGGGCCCTTGGAATTTGGGATATGGTGGCATCATTACGTGCTGTCACACTTAAGCCACACTCCACCACACTTCTAATAACAGACAAGTGAGATTAGAATTTTGAGGCCTTCATTTCTTTGAAGAATGGAACCAAATAAATGTTAAATATATCCACTATCAAAAAAAGATACAATGAAGTAACTCTTTACACCTTTACACTTCCATGTGTAACGATTACTCAGTTCAAATACATAACCACATCAAAAATTCATTTGAATCTGATATTACACGATAATAAGATCCATACAAATACAACTGGATTGTAAGTGGAAGACTAAGGGAGCTAGAGTACCACCTTTGAGGTTGTAGGAATGAATGATCTAGTGTAAGAGACAGTGCAATTAGTCTGGTTTTCCACACAGTGAGAATACCAGAAAGAAGAAGATTATGTAGGATAATACATATGAAGCTTAGGAATAATAAAAGGTTAGTTGTCATGATAAATTAGAGACAAGAAAAGTTTTAATAGAGAGAAAAAGGTTCAAGACAAGATGTGAGAAGGATTGCCTATCAAATAACAAACATTTTTCTTGCATCATGTCCATAAGTATGAGAGAGATGGTGGAAAAGTATTCCCAGAATATCATATAGGGGCCGAAATTGCCCCTTCCCTTAAGGCCTGTTACCGCTGGAAATCAGCGGCTGTGGAGTGGAATGACCGCTGATTTTTTGTGGAATGGCCGCCATTTGGAAAATTCCGCTCCTGCAGTATCCCGGCGGTGACCCGCTCCCCCCACTACCGCTCCGCTGCTACTGATCCATCCTAAGTGCGTCATCACCGCCGATGTGCCCCCCGAATGCGAAATTCCACGCAGAAAATCTTGCTCCCGCCACTCGGTGCCACTGACAGCTTTTTCTGTGCACTGTGCTTGGAGTGCTTGTAAAATGGCAGTGCGACTCCAATTAAAGGGGAGGACCTACTGCTGTGGCCGGCATCTTATTTTTTTTTGTCGGCCCACTGCCAGGTCGAGCCGACAATTATGCCCCCGAGTTCAGCCGGGCCACCAAGAGGCATCCAATCTTGGCTGTCAGGCCTCTGGCCTGGCTGAAACCCTCCCTGGTAGCCCAGTGGACCTAACTCAAACAATCGCAGCGGCTTTCCCCTTTAAGTGAAGAGGAGAGACGTGATGACACAGTAGCGCGATGATGTCATCAGCACTATGTTGATGAGTGACAGCGGCGGACAGTCCGCCCATCCCCCACTTCCGCCCCTCGAGTGTGCGATCTTCTGGTCTCTGCCGCACTTCCGCCCCCATTATGACCGACTTCCGGTGTGCTGGTAAAAAAATAGGCAAAGAGCGGAATTTTGTTGCAGAGGTCATCGCATCCACTGTGCCAGTAAAAACAGCTGAAACAGTGTAGATGCGCCACCTTTCCAGCAGTCGGCAATTTCGGACCGATAGACTGAACAATTAGATGTCGAGCTTCAGATGGAGGAATGATAGCTGGGAATCATCATAAGGTCATTCCAGCCATTCTAGTACTTGATGCTGACCCAGGATTCCTGGCAGGTAGGCTGCGAAGTATCTTCAGAAGACTGGCTAGCAGCTTTAAATGGATAAACAAAACTACCTGGCTAGAGATAACTAGCAGGGCAGTCATTAAGCTAACCTGCTTGGCTAGCTCTCCAAAGTCCACAATAAAGTATATGCATTTATTGCAGGATAATATATTATCCATTCCAAGTTCACTGAGCTAGCTAGCACTCTATAGGTCTGTCACCTCAGTATAGATAATAGACTGTGGGTTCCCTCATAGAAATATTAAGCCTGATTCTAATTTCAGGAAATCTGAATATGATGGTTGACCTGGTCGTGTTTTTTTTCAGGGATTTTTCTAACTACAACACATATGTCCATCTGAATTGGTTCCTGGTGGCGTCTACTCCTTTTGCTGGTTTGCTGTGATTTTCTACTCAACAAGTAACGGCATTCTGTTGTCAAAGGGGATGGTCTCTGATGGCATGGGATATTCAGTACCTTTGGCTACCTGTCATCTACAATCACAATGGTGGGATCCATAGCTTGTAGATTAGGCACTATAGCATTCAGTATCACCTATATGGATTAAGAGTGACAGGTATCAGCCAATTCTTGTAAACTGGTCAGTCAGCTTAACGTCAGTGGTGGGGAAGCTTTTAGAAATAATATTCCAGAAGAAAATTAACAGCCACTTTAACAAGCATGGAATAATAAAGGAGAGCCAGCACGGATTTGTGAAGGGCAAATCATGTTTGACTAACTTGATTGAGTTTTTTTGATGAGGTAACAGAGAGGGTGGATGAGGGCAGTGCAGTTGATGTTATGTGTATGGACTTTCAAAAGATGTTTGATAAAGTACCACATATTAGGCTGGTTAGCAAAATTGAAGCCCGTGGGATAAAATGGGCAGTATCAGCATGGATTCACAATTGGTTAAGGGATAGAAAACAGAGAGTTGTGAATGGCTGTTTTTTGGGCTGAAGGTAGGTATACAGCAGCATTTCCCAAGGTTCATTACTAGGACCACTGTTGTTTTTGATATACAATAGCCAGGAAATTATGCTAAATCTATGTAAAACACCAATTTGGCCCCAGCTGGAGTATTGCGTCCAATTCTGGGCAGCACACTTTAGGAAGGATGTGAAGACTTTGGAGAGGGTATGGAGAGATTTACTAGAATGGTTCCAGGGATGAGGGATTACAGTCACATGGATAGACTGGAGAAACTGGGGTTGTTCTCTTTAGAGTAGAGAAGACTAAGAGGAGATTTTATAGAGGTGTTTAAAATCATGATGGGTTTAGATAGAGTAAATAAAGAGAAACGGTTTCCAATAGCTGAAGGGTCGTAAATGAGAGGGCACAAATTTAATATGCTTGCCAAAAGAATCAGAGGGTACATGAGGAAAAATATTTTTATACAACACGTATTTAAGATTTGGAATGCACTGCCCAATAGGATGATGGCTTTCAAAAGGTAACTGGATAAATACTCGAAGTAGAAAAAATTGGAGGAACATGGGAAAAGAGCGGGGGAGTGGGACTAACTGAATTGCTCTTCAAAAGAGCTGGCGCAGACTCGATGGGCCGAACGGCCTCTTTCTGTGCTGTACTATTCTTTGATTCTGTGAACAGTTGTACCTAGAAACTTAGTACCAAATTTTATCACTCGTTTCGAATACCTCACCTTTATGTTTAAATCTGAATTTTGTTACTTTCTTCTTGATGATATACAGCGTTGTCATCTATAGCTACAGGTGTTTTACTGCTTGAAAATTGTATCAATATGATTTTAAAAAAATACATAGCATGAAATCCTTACCTAAAATATGCTATGGAATTTTTAAATTTTCACTGAGCATCCCATTCAATACTATAACATATTATAGGACCTCAGAGGTTATTTATTTTCCAAAGTATTCCTCATGGGATTTTCAAAGTGTATTTTTTATTTATTGTAAAGTACAATTTTACACTGAAGCAAAACATGCTTGCACAATAAATATAAGACTTAAATGAAAGAAATGCCACGTCGGAATTACCTGATAGATGAATAGTCTCCGCCACTAGTAAATGGTTTCCATCGTCCATGTACATTTTTGGTGCTGAGGTTGCATAATGAGAATGACCTGTAAATTAAAAATATTAGTAAACCTTAGTAAGGCCACTTCACTGCATTGTGATTTCTGAAGCAGTTGTTAAAACAAAATTGACTCCTGCAAATACTTTAAACTATTTTTTAATTTACTTTTTCTATATAATTCACAATCTTATATACTATTAGATCTCTCTCTCTCAGGCATCTCCAGGCTGAAAAGCCAAAGTTTCTCCAATCTGTCCTCTAGCTCAGACCTCTGGCACTAGATATCAATCTTGCGGGTCTTCTCTCCTTTGTGTCTTGCTGACCAAAACTGGACACATCGCCGAAGGTGTTATCCAAGAAAAGCACTATACAGATTGAACATGGCCTCCTCTGACTTACATTCCAATAGTTTGACTACACTCTCCAGGAAAGTTGGCTTTCCTGATTACTGCTCTGCATTGGTCAGACATGTTGAATGTTGAGCCTTGCCAACTCCTCACTCACCTGTCCTCCCAGCCAGCTGCTGCAGCCTAGATTTGCACCCACTCCCAGTGCTTCAGATTGGCACTTACCTGGGCCAACTGTAAACGTGAAATGATTCATTATCTGTGAGACACTGTAAATATGAGTAAGTCATTCTTTGTGAGCACCCTGTTAATATAGAATAGATTGTTACCTGTCAGACAGTGTAAGCAATGTGTACAGAATTGGAGACATAGGCCAAGAAAGTTTTCGGAGCCGCTCCCGCTCCGTTGGCATTACTTTGCTGGAAGTATAGTGGACATCCCATTAACACACATAAAGAGGGTTTCTGCCGAATATGCAGCGAAGTAATGCTAGAAAAGCAAGAGCCGCTCCAAGGAAATTCCTGGCTGTAGAAAAAGGCAAAGACACTGGGGTAGACCTTGATATTGTGGGATAGGGTAAAACGGGTGAAAGCGAATTGGCAGCACGATTTACATCTCTCCCAATTTTTATTTCCATTCGTGCTCAAAGAGTAAACGAGAACCACATAGAAGAGAGAGAGGAGACAAAGGAAGGAGTTACAGAAAAGGGTGAGAAAAGGCTGCCAAACTTTATGGCTAGCCTCGGTGAGTTTCAGCCTGAAGCACTGGTGTGGGTGCCAATCTGGCTGCATAAACTGGTTGAAAGGTCAAGGAGATGAGTGAGGAATAGACAGAACTCAACATTCAACATGTCCAATCAATGCAGATCAGAAATCAAGAAATCCCATTGAATTGGCTACAGTGTAAAACATTCAATAGAACATAAAACAGAGGAGGTCGAATATAGATGTCAACCAGTGAAATTGTGTAAGAGTCCTACACACTGATTTAAGAGAGGGTGGGAAGAAAGAGAAGAGATAAAAAATTAAAATATAAAAGAGACAGTTCCATCACAAGAGATCATTTTTTTGAGATACAATATTACAGATCAAAGAGTATTAAAAAAACTGATTTTAAAATATATAAATTGGTGATGAGCTAACACGCGCCTGGTTGATTCTTGCCAGTGTGATATCAATGACTACATCCTCTCCTCAACTCTAACAGCACTCACAGGCCAGTGGGAAAATCATACATTAACTATAAATGTATCCAGTAAAAAGCAGCTTAGTTCTATAAGTCAAGGTTGGGCAAGTGATTGCTGAAGCTGAAGGAAAAGGTATTTTGTACTGAAGGCAGAGCAGGCTCGAGGGGCCAAATGGCCTACTCCTGCTCCTTTTAGAAACATAGAAAATAGGTGCAGGAGTAGGCCATTCGGCTCTTCGAGCCTGCACCACCATTTAATAAGATCATGGCTGATCATTCACCTCTGTACCCCTTTCCTGCTTTCTCTCCATACCCCTTAATCCCTTTAGCCGTAAGGGCCATATCTAACTCCCTCTTGAATATATCCAATGCACAGGCATCAACAACTCTCTGCAGTAGGGAATTTCACAGGTTAACAACTCTCTGAGTGAAGAAGTTTCTCCTCATCTCAGTCCTAAATGGCCTACCCCTTATCCTTAGACTATGTCCCCTGGTTCTGGACTTCCCCAACATCGGGAACATTCTTCCTGCATCTAACCTGTCCCGTCCTGTCAGAATTTTATAAGTTTCTATGAAATCCCCTCTCATGCTTCCAAACTCCAGTGAATACAGGCCCAGTCGATCCAGTCTCTCCTCATATGTCAGTCCTGCCATCCCGGGAATCAGTCTGGTGAACCTTCGCTTCACTCTCTCAATAGCAACAATGTCCTTCCTCAGATTAGGAGACCAAAGCAGAACACAATATTCCAGATGAGGCCTCACTAAGGCCCTGTACAACTGCAGTAAGACCTCCCTCTCCTATACTCAAATCCCCTAGCTATGAAGGCCAACATATCATTTGCCTTCTTCACCGCCAGCTGTACCTGCATGCCAAATTTCAATGACCGATGTACCATGACACCCAGGTCTCAGTGCACCTCCCCCTTTCCTAATCTGCCACTATTCAGATAATATTCTGCCTTCGTGTTTTTGCCAGCAAAGTGGATAACCTCACATTTATCCACATTATACTGCATCTGCCACGCGTTTGCCCACTCACCTAGCCTGTCCAAGTCACCTGCAGCCTTTTAGCGTCCTCCTCACAGCTCACACTGCCACCCAGCTTAGTGTCATCTGCAAACTTGGAGATATTACACTCAATTCCCTCATCCAAATCATTAATGTATATTGTAAACAGCTGGAGTCCCAGCACTGAGCCCTGCGGCACCCCACTAGTCACTGCCTGCCATTCTGAAAAGGCCCCGTTTATCCCGACTCTCTGCTTCCTGTCTGCCAACCAATTCTCTATCCAAGTCAGTACATTACCTCCAATACCATGTGCTTTAATTTTGCACACCAATCTCTTGTGTGGGACCTGTCAAAAGCCTTTTGAAAGTCCAAATACACCACATCCACTGGTTCTCCCTTGTCCACTCTACTAGGTACATCCTCAAAAAATTTCAGAAGATTTGTCAAGTAGGATTTCCCTTTCATAAATAAATCCATGCTGACTTGGACTGATCTCGTCACTGCTTTCCAAATGTGCTGCTATTTCATCTTTAATAATTGATTCCAACATTTTCCCCACCACTGATGACAGGCTAACTGGTCTATAATTACCCATTTTCTCTCTCTCTCCTTGCTTAAAAAGTGGTGTTACATTGGCTACCCTCCAGTCCATAGGAACTGATCCAGAGTCGATAAGACTGTTGGAAAATGATCACCAATGCATCCACTATTTCTAGGGCTACTTCCTTAAGTACTCTGGGATGCAGACTCTCAGGCCCCGGGGATTTATCAGCCTTCAATCCCATCAATTTCCCTAACACAATTTCCTGCCTAATAAGGATTTCCTTCAGTTCCTCCTTCTCACTAGACCCTCGGTCCCCTAATATTTCCAGAAGGTTATTTGTGTCTTCCTTCGTGAAGACAGAACCTAAGTATTTGTTTCACTGGTCCACTATTTCTTTGTTCCCCATTATAAATTCACTTGAATCTGACTGCAAGGGACTTACATTTGTTTTCACTAATCTTTTTCTCTTCACATATCTATAGAAGCTTTTACAGTCAGTTTTTATGTTCCCAGCAAGCTTCTTCTCATACTCTTATTTTCTCCCTCCTTATTAAACCCTTTGTTCTCCTCTGCTGCATTACAAATTTCTCCCAGTCCTCAGGTTTGCTGCTTTTTCTGGCCAATTTATATGTCTTTTCCTTGGATTTAACACTATCCTTAATTTCCCTTGTTAGCCACGGTTGAGCCACTTGCCCTGTTTTATTTTTACTCCAGACAGGGATGTACAATTGTTGAAGTTCATCCTTGTGATCTTTAAATGTTGGCCATTGCCTATCCACCGTCAACCCTTTAAGTATCACTCAGCAGTCTATTCTAGTCAATTCACGTCTCATACCATTGAAGTTATCTTTCCTTAAGTTCAGGACCCTCGTCACTGTCACTCTCCATCTTAATAAAATATTCTACCATATTATGGTCACTCTTCCCCAAGGGGCCTCGCACAACAAGATTGTTAATTAGTCCTTTCTCATTACACAGCATCCAGTCTAGGATGGTCAGCCTTCTAGTTGGTTCCTCAACATATTGGTCTGGAAAACCATCCCTAATACATTCTAGGAAATCTTCCTCCATCGCATTACTACCAGTTTGGTTAGCCCAATCAATATATAGATCAAAGTCACCCATAATAACTGTTGTACCTTTATTGCACGCAGCCCTAATTTCTATTTTGGTGCTGTCCCCAACCTCACTACTACTGTTTGGTGGTCTGTACACAACTCCCACTAGTGTTTTCTGCCCTTTGGTATTCTGTAGCTCCACCCATACCGATTCCACACCATGCAAGCTAATGTCCTTCCTTACTATTGCATTAATTTCCTCTTTAACCAGCAACACCACTCCACCTCCTTTTCCTTTCTGTCTATCCTTCCTAAATGTTGAATACCCCTGGATGTTGAGTTCCCATCCTTGGTCACCCTGGAGCCATGTCTCCGTGATGCCAACTACATCATATCCATTAACTGCTACCTTATGTTCTATTTAACTAAGATGGGCACATTACCCAAACACATTGCGCCACACTCACTCACACATTTCTCTTTCTCTTGCAGGCCAAGACCGGCCTAAATTGGAGGGAGCAGTGGCCGTCAGGCAGCGGGCAGGCTGATATCCATGACCACAGCCAGATAGTGGAGAGAGTGGGTGGCAGTTCATCGAGGCTGTGGCAACCGGTGAGGTTGAACCCTTGTGTTATGTATGTAAACTGTAAATACCATGTCTAACCACCAGAGGGCTTATCCCCTGGAGTCCCAAGGGATCCCACAATCCCTTGGGAGCACCTGTACATAAGGAGGCCTCACAGGCTGGAGAGGCACTCTGGAGACCGGTAATAAAGGAGTGCGGTCACACCTTACTTTGAGCTCACAGTATCTGGTCAGACTCTTTATTCATATGTAACAACTGGCGATGAGATATAGATGACGAACCCCATTGCAACAATGCAGAGAACCGTGGGCATTCTGGAGAAATTTTCGGAGGGAGATGATTGGGAAACCTTCGTGGAGCGACGCGACCAATATTTTGTGGTCAACGAGCTAGAAGGCGAAGCGAACGCTGCCAAACGAAGGGCGATTCTCCTCACCGTTTGTGGGGCACCAACTTTTTGGCCTCATGAAAAACCTGCTTGCTCCAGCGAAATCCACAGAAAAGGCATACGATGAGTTGTGCACACTGGTCCGGGAGCATCTAAACCCAAAGGAAAGCGTTCTGATAGCGAGGTATCGGTTCTACATGCACAAGAGGTCTGAAGGCCAGGAAGTGGCGAGATACGTCGCTGAGCTAAGGCGCCTTGCAGGACATTGCAAATTTGAAGGACATTTAGAGCACATGCTCAGGGACTTCTTTGTACTTGGCATTGGCCATGAAGTGATACTTCACAAACCTTTGACTGTAAAGACCCCAGCCTTGAGTAAAGCCAGAGCAATAGCCCAGGCATTTATTGCCACCAGTGACAATACTAAACAAATTTCTGAGCACACTAGTGCTGCTGCAATACTGTGAACAAAGTAACGTTGTTTTCGAATCGAAATGTACAGGGCAGGACTTACACGCCTGCAGCTGCACGTCCACAGATGACTCAGAGTCCACCATCAAGGGTGGTGAATGCAAGGCCATTAACATCTTGTTGGCGCTGCGGGGTGATCATATTTTCCATTCATGCCGCTTCAAAGGATACGTTTGCAAGGGCTGTGGAACAATGGGACCCTCCAACTTATGTGCAGGCAAGCTGCAAACCCTGCTAATTTTGCAAACCACCATGTTGCAGAGGAGGTCAGATCCACGGTGGATCATGACAAACCAGAGCCTCAGACCGAGGAGATAGATTTATATGGGTTGCACACATTTACCACAAAGTGTCCCCTGATAATGCTGAAGGTTGAATTAAACGGACTCCCGGTGCCCATGGAGCTGGACACGGGCGCAAGCCAGTCCATAATGAGCAAAAAGACTTTCGATAAATTGTGGTGCAGCAAGGCCTCAAGGCCAGTCCTGACTCCCATTCGTACTAAACTGAGAACGTACACAAAGGAACTGATTACCGTAATCGGCAGTGTTACCGTAAAGGTCTCCTACGCTGGAGTGGTGCATGAGTTACCACTCTGGGTGGTACTGGGCGATGGCCCCATGCTGTTCAGCAGGAGCTGGCTAGGTAAGATACGCTGGAACTGGGACGACGTCCGAGTGCTTTCGTCCATCAATGACACCTCATGTGCCCAGGTCCTAAACAAGTTCCCCTCGCTGTTCAAACCAGGCATCTGGGAGTTCCAAGGAGCAAAAGTGCAAATCCATTTGATTCCGGGAGCGCGACCCATCCATCACAAAGTGAGAGCGGTATCTTACATGGTGAGAGAAAGGGTGGAGATCAAGCTGGACAGGCTGTAATGAGAGGGCATCATTTCACCGATTGAATTCAATGACTGGGCCAGTCTAATTGTTCCGGTCCTCAAGGGATACGGCACTGTAAGAATCTGTGGTGATTACAAAGTAATTATCAATCTTTTCTTACTGCAGGATCAATATCCATTACCGAAGGCAGACGACCTATTTGCGACGCTGGCGGGAGGGAAAACGTTCACGAAGCTGGACTTGACCTCGGCCTACATGACGCAGGAAGCTGGAGGAATCATCGAAAGGCCTCACCTGCATCAACACGCACAAATGTCTCTTCATTTACAACTGATGCCCGTTTTGGATTCGATCGGCCGCGGCGATATTCCAGAGGAACATGGAAAGCTTGCTGAAGTCGGTCCCGCGCACCATGGTCTTCCAGGACGACATCTTGGTTACAGGTCGGGACACCGTCGAGCACCTGCAGAACCTGGAGAAGGTTCTTAGTCGGCTTAAACGTGTGCAGCTCAGGCTAAAATGCTCGAAGTGCGTTTTCCTGGCGCCTGAAGTGGAGCTCTGGGGAGAACAATTGCGGCGGACGGCATCAGGCCCACCAATTCGAAGACGGAGGTAATCAAGAACTCACCAAGACCACAGAACGTGACGGAGCTGCGGTCGTTTCTAAGTCTCCTGAACTATTTTGATCACTGCTTACCAGGTCTTAGCACATTGTTAGAACCCCTGCACTCTTTACTGCATAAAGGAGATGAATGGGTATGGGGTAAAAGCCAAGAAAATGCCTTTGAGAAAGCTAGGAAGCTGTTATGTTCACACAAATTGCTTGTGTTCTACGATCCATGTAAGCGGCCGGTACTAGCATGTGATGCATCATCGAAGGGATCGGGTGTGTATTGCAACAAGCTTATGAATTTGGGTAATTGCAACCAGTTGCATATGCATCCAGAAGTCTGTCTAAGGCAGACAGGGCCTACAGTATGATCGAAAAAGAAGCGTTAGCGTGTGTTTATGGGGTAAAGAAAATGTATCAATATCTGTTCAGGCTCAAATTTGAATTGGAAATCGTCCATAAGCCACTTACATCCCTCTTTACTGAAAGTAAGGGGAAAAATATGAATGCATCGGCCCGCATCCAAAAATGGGCGCACACGTTGTCCGCGTACAACTACGCCACCCGCCACAGGCCAGGCACAGAAAACTGTGCCGATGCTCTCAGTAGGCTGCCATTACCCACCACAGGGGTGGAGATGGCACAGCCCGCAGATTTCGTTATGGCAATGGAACATTCAAGAGTGAGCAATCACCTGTTACCGCCCGACAGATTAAAACCTGGAAGAGCCAGGACCCCTTACTGTCCTTAGTAAAAAACTGTGTGTTCCACAGGAGTTGGTCTAATGTCCTGTTAGAGATGCAGGAAGAAATAAAGCCGTACCAGCGGTGCAGATATGAAATGTTTATACAGGCAGACTGCCTCCTATGGGGTAATTGGGTAGTGGAGCCAAAAAAGGGCAGGCACACCTTCATTGGTGACCGCCACAGCACCCACCCAGGCATTGTAATGATCAAAGCGATAGCCAGATCCCAAGTATGGTGGCCCGGTATCGATGCAGACTTAAAGTCCTGCATGCACAAATGTAATTCTAAAGGGTCAAAGTGTGTTAAAAAGGCAAGCCTGAAGGCTCTGTGCCTCAATGCGAGGAGTATTCGGAATAAGGTGGACGAATTAACTGTGCAGATAGCAGTTAACGGATATGATGTGGTTGGCATCACGAAAACATGGCTCCAGGGTGACCAAGGCTAGGAACTCAACATCCAAGGGTATTCAACATTTAGGAAGGATAGACAGAAAGAAAAAGGAGGTGGGGTGGCGTTGCTGGTTAAAGAGGAAATTAATGCAATTGTAAGGAAAGACATTAGCTTGGATGATGTGGAATTGGTATGGGTGGAGCTACGGAATACCAAAGGGCAGAAAACGCTAGTGGGAGTTGTGTACAGACCTCCAAACAGTAGTAGTGATGTTGGGGAGGGCATCAAACAGGAAATTAGGGGTGCATGCAATAAAGGTGCAACAGTTATAATGGGTGACTTTAATATGCATATAGATTGGGCTAACCAAACTGGAAACAATACAGTGGAGGAGGATTTCCTGGAGTGCATAAGGGATGGTTTTCTAGACCAATATGTCGAGGAACCAACTAAGGGGGAGGCCATCTTAGACTGGGTGTTGTGTAATGAGAGAGGGTTAATTAACAATCTCGTTGTGTGAGGCCCCTTGGGGTAGAATGACCATAATATGGTGGAATTCTACATTAGGATGGAGAATGAAACAGTTAATACAGAGACCATGGTCCAGAACTTAAGGTATGAGGCGTGAATTGGCTAGGATAGATTGGCGAATGATACTTAAGGGGTTGATTGTGGATGGGCAATGGCAGACATTTAGAGACCGCATGGATGAACTACAACAATTGTACATCCCTGTCTGGCATAAAAATAAAAAAGGGAAGGTGGCTCAACCGTGGCTATCAAGGGAAATCAGGGATAGTATTAAAGCCAAGGAAGTGGCATACAAATTGGCCAGAAATAACAGCAAACCCGGGGACTGGGAGAAATTTAGAACTCAGTAGAGGACAAAGGGATTGATTAGGGCAGGGAAAATAGAGTACAAGAGGAAGCTTGAAGGGAACATTAAAATAGACTGCAAAAGCTTCTGTAGATATGTAAAGAGAAAAAGGTTAGTAAAGACAAACGTAGGTCCCCTGCAGTCAGAATCAGGGGAAGTAATAACTGGAAACAAAGAAATAGCAGACCAATTGAACAAGTACTTTGGTTCGGTATTCACGAAGGAGGACACAAACAACCTTCCAGATATAAAAGGGGTCAGAGGGTCTAAAAGGAGGAACTGAGGAAAATCTTTATTAGTCGGGAAATTGTGTTGGGGAAATTGATGGGATTGAAGGCCGATAAATCCCCAGGGCCTGATGGTCTGCATCCCAGAGTACTTAAGGAGGTGACCTTGGAAATAGCGGATGCATTGACAGTCATTTTCCAACATTCCATTGACTCTGGATCAGTTCCTATGGAGTGGAGGGTAGCCAATGTAACCCCACTTTTTAAAAAAGGAGGGAGAAAAAACAGGGAATTATAGACCTTCCAGCCTGACATCGGTAGTGGGTAAAATGATGGAATCAATTATTAAGGATGTCATAGCAGCGCATTTAGAAAGAGGTGACATGATAGGTCCAAGTCAGCATGGATTTGTGAAAGGGAAATCATGCTTGACAAATCTTCTGGAATTTTTTGAGGATGTTTCCAGTAGAGTGGACAAGGGAGAACCAGTCGATGTGGTGTATTTGGACTTTCAGAAAGCTTTCGACAAGGTCCCACATAAGAGATTAATGTGCAAAGTTAAAGCACAAGGGATAATGTGCTGATGTGGATTGAGCACTGGTTGGCAGACAGGAAGCAAAGAGTAGGAGTAAATGGGTACTTTTCATAATGGCAGGCAGTGACTAGTGGGGTACCGCAAGGTTCTGTGCTGGGTCCCCAGCTGTTTACATTGTACATTAATGATTTAGACGAGGGGATTAAATGTAGTATCTCCAAGTTTGCAGATGACACGAAGTTGGGTGGCAGTGTGAGCTGCGAGGAGGATGCTATGAGGCTGCAGAGTGATTTGGATAGGTTAGATTAGTGGGCAAATGCATGGCAGATGAAGTATAATGTGGATAAATGTGAGGTTATCCACTTTGGTGGTAAAAACAGAGAGACAGACTATCACCTGAATGGTGACAGATTAGGAAAAGGGGAGGTGCAACGAGACCTGGGTGTCATGGTACATCAGTCATTGAAGGTTGGCATGCAGGTACAGCAAGCGGTTAAGAAAGCAAATGGCATGTTGGCCTTCATAGCGAGGGGATTTGAGTACAGGGGCAGGGACTTGTTACTACAGTTGTACAGGGCCTTGGTGAGGCCACACCTGGAGTATTGCGTACAGTTTTGGTCTCCTAATTTGAGGAAGGACATTCTTGCTATTGAGTGCAGCGAAGGTTCACCAGACTGATTCCCGGGATGGCAGGACTGACATATCAAGAAAGACTGGATCAACTGGGCTTGTATTCACTGGAGTTCAGAAGAATGAGAGGGGATCTCACAGAAACGTTTAAAATTCTGACGGGTTTAGACAGGTTAGATGCAGGAAGAATGTTGGGGAAGTCCAGAACCAGGGGTCACAGTCTAAGGATAAGGGGTAAGCCATTTAGGACCGAGATGAGGAGAAACCTCTTCACCCAGAGAGTGGTGAACCTGTGGAATTCTCTACCACAGAAAGTTGTTGAGGCCAATTCACTAAATATATTCAAAAAGGAGTTAGATGTAATCTTTACAACTTGGGGGATCAAGGGATATGGCAGAAAGCAGGAATGGGGTACTGAAGTTGCATGTTCAGCCATGAACTCATTGAATGGCGGTACAGGCTCGAAGGGCCGAATGGCCTACTCCTGCACCTATTTTCTATGTTCTATGTTTCTAATACATGTTCACAGTTACCAATGCACCTAGGGAGGCGCCACTAAGTTTATGGTCCTGGCCCTCCAAACCCTGGTCCAGGATACATGTCGACTATGCAGGCCCATTCTTGGGAAAAATGATCTTAGTGGTAGTAGATGCGTACTCAAAATGGATTGAATGTGTGATAATGTCGGCATGCATGTCCGCTGCCACCATTGAAAGCCTACGGGCCATGTTTGCCATGCACGGCCTGCCTGATGTCCTTGTAAGTGACAATGGGCCGTGCTTTACCAGTGCCGAGTTCAAGGAGTTCATGAACCGCAATGGGATCAAACATGTCACAGCTGCCCCTTTTAAACCAGCGTCCAACGGTCAGGCAGAACGAGCAGTTCAAACAATCAAGCACAGCTTGAAAGGTTTAACTGAAGGCTCACTGCAGACTCGCCTAACCCGAGTCCTGCTTAGTTACCGCACAAGACCGCACTCACTCACTGGGGTCCTTCCCGCTGAACTGCTCGTGAAAAGGGCACTTAAGACAAGGCTCTCGTTTGTCCACCCTGATCTACACGAACAGGTAGAGAGCAGGCGGCTTCAACAGAAGACATATGATGATCATGCAAATGTGTCACGCGAAATTGAGATAAATGAGTCTGAATTTGTGTTGAAATATGGACAAGGTCCCAAGTGGCTTCCTGGCACTGTTTTGGCCAAAGAGGGGAGTCGGGTGTTTATGATCAAACTCTCAAATGGAAACCTTCAGGAAACACTTGGACCAAACCAAACTCAGAGTTACGGACTATCCAGAACAACCCACAATAGACTCTACCTTTTTCGACCCTCCAACACACACACAAGTGGCAACCAACCCAGCGGTTGACCATGAAGCAGAACCCATCACCTGCTGCAGCCCAGCAGGACTCACCACCCCCAGCAGCCCAGCAAGGCCAGCTGCGCAGCATCCCAACGAGAGCCCAGCAAACGACTCACCAAAACCAGCATTTGCACCGAGACGATCAACCAGGGAAAGGAAGGCCCCAGATCGACTCACATTGTAAATAGTTACACTATTGACTTTGGCGGGCTGGGGGGTGGCGGGGGGAGTGTTGTTCTGTACTTAAACCTGTAAATACCATGTCTAACCACTAGAGGGCTTTTCCCCTGGAGTTCCAAGGGATCCCACAATCCCTTGGGAGCACCTGTATATAAGGAGGCCTCACAGGCTGGAGAGGCACTCTGAGATGTGTAATAAAGGACTACAGTCACACCTTACTTTGAGCTTGCAGTATCTAGTCTGACTCTTTGTTCATTCCTAATCCTTCTTCTCACATCCCACTTCCCACAATCTCTTATCACTTTCAAGTTGTTGATGCTGTTTTCATGCACATCTTGCTGTCCCCACCCACCTGCCCCGCCCCACTCCCCAAACCATAACCCAACTCTTGTACTATTTTGCTTTCAGATAATCATCCACAGCATATTGCTAGGTGCAATGGCAAACGTGCCAGAGAGTCACTTGACAATGTCAAGCAGCATGGAGGAGTCTGCCTCCAACATTACACAGGGTAATGCGCAGAGTTTGGAGCCCAGGATTTCCATGCTGAAAATGATGGAAGACTCCCGAAGAGACCGTGTCGACCCAGACATGATGGTACGTGTGACGGGCGATGTCGCGGCTGTGATTAAGCACAGGCAGAAGCGACACACCATCTTCGTGCTGCAGCGGAAGTGCAAACTTCTCATGAAGTCTCCGATTGATGCCAGCAAAGCTCAGACCAATGTCATGGTGGCAAACATGGCCCTCAGGCTTTCAATGGTGGTGGTGGCGGTGCTTCCCGACATTATTTCACATTCAATCCATTTTGAAAAAGCATCCACCACCACCAAGTACATTTTACAGAGAAACAGGCCCACATAGTCAATATGGATCCTCGACCATGGTCTGGAAGGCCAGGACTACAAACTTAGTGGTGCCTCTCTGGGAGCATTGCTCAACTAAGCACACACACGGCATTGCTGTACACAGGACTGTAATTCAGAGTCGATACCGGGCCACCACATGTGAGATCTGGCTATCGCTTTCATCATTACTATACCCAGGTATGTGCTGTGGAGATCCGAGATGAACATCTCCCTGCCATTTTTGGGGAGCACTACGCGGTTACCCCACAACAGGCAGTCTGCCTGAATGGACAGCTCATCCTTTCGGTGCTGGAACGGCTTGATTAGCTCTTGCATTTCAAACGGGGATGCTGGCCCACCTCCCATGCAGCACACAGTTTTTTACTAGGGACAGCAGAGGATCTTGGCTGGTCCAAGTCCTAATCTGGCAGGCCATGACAGGTGATTTATCATTTTCAAATGCTTCCATGACCATCAACAAGTCTGCGGGCTGCGCCACCATCAACAAGTTTGCAGGCTGCGCTATTTCCACCCCCGTGGTAGGCAATGGTAGCCGACTGAGAGCATCTGCACAGTTCTCGGTGCCTGGCCTGTGGTGAATGGTATAGTTATACGCTGATAGCGTGAGTGCCCACCTTTGTATGCGGGCTGAGGCATTAGTATTTATCCCCTTGTTTTCAGCGAACAGGGATATGAGGGGCTTGTGATCGGTTTCCAGCTCAAATTTGAGGCCAAACAGGTACTGATGCATTTTCTTCACCTAGAACACACACGCTAATGCCTTTTTCTCAATCATGCTGTAGGCCCTCTCGTCCTTAGACAAGCTCCTGAAGGCATAGGCAACAGGTTACAACTTCCCCGCAACGTTAGCTTGTTATAATACACACCCGACTCCGTACGACGACGCATCACATGCTAGCACAAGTATTTTGCACAGGTTATACAATACAAGCAGCTTGTTGGAGCATAAAATGTTTCTGGCTTTCTCAAAAGCAATTACTTGTTTTTTTCCCCATGCCCATTATGCAATAACACTGGTAGAGGCTCTAAGAGGGTGCTTAACCCCGGTAGGATGTTACGAAAATAGTTGAGGAGTCCCAGGAACGACTGCAGCTTCGTGACATTCGGGCGCGTTCCTGATAGCCTTTGACTTGCCGTCTGTGGGCCGAATGTCGTCCGCCGCGATCTTTCGCCCCAAAAACTCCACTTCTATTGCCACGAAGACGCATTTCGACCTCTTCAGCCGCAACCCTACGCGATCCAGTCGCTGGAGGACTTCCTCCAGGTTTTGTAGGTGCTCGACGGTGTCCCAACCCGTGACCAGTATGTCGTTTCGAAAAACCACCGTGCATGGTACCGACTTGAGTAGGCTCTCCATGTTTCTCTGGAAGATGGCTGCAGCCGACCGAATTCCAAACGGGCATCTGTTGTAGATGAAGAGTCCCTTGTGCGTGTTGATGCAGGTGAGGCCCTTCGAAGACTCCTCAAGCTCCTGCGTCATGTAGGCCGAAATCAGGTCGAGCTTGGTGAACATAGAAACATAGAAAATAGATGCAGGAGTAGGCCATTCGGCCCTTCGAGCCTGCACCGCCATTCAATGAGTTCATGGCTGAACATGCAACTTCAGTACCCCATTCCTGCTTTCTCGCCATACCCCTTGATCCCCCTAGTACTAAGGACTACATCGTACTCCTTTTTGAATATATTTAGTGAATTGGTCTCAACAACTTACTGTGGTAGAGAATTCACCACTCTCTGGGAGAAGAAGTTTCTCCTCATCTCGGTCCTAAATGGCTTACCCCTTATCCTTAGACTGTGACCCCTGGTTCTGGACTTCCCCAACATTGGGAACATTCTTCCTGCATCTAACCTGTCGAAACCCGTCAGAGTTTTTAACGTTTCTATGAGATCCCCTCTCATTCTTCTGAACTCCAGTGAATACAAGCCCAGTTGATCCAGTCTTTCTTGATATGTCAGTCCCACCATCCCAGGAATCAGTCTGGTGAACATTCGCTGCACTCCCTCAATAGCAAGGACATCCTTCCTCAAATTAGGAGACCAAAACTGTACATAATACTCCAGGTGTGGCCTAACCAAGGCCCTGTACAACTGTAGTAACACTTGAGCCCCTGTACTCAAATCCCCTCGCTATGAAGGCCAACATGCCATTTGCTTTCTTAACCGCCTGCTGTACCTGCATGCCAACCTTCAATGACTGATGTACCATGACACTCAGGTCTCGTTGCACCTCCCCTTTTCCTAATCTATCACCATTCAGAAAACAGTCTGTCTCTCTGGCCGCAGGTTTCCACATGATTTGCTCCTGATTTTTAGGAGCAACTGATGGAGAACGGAGTATCTTAGAAATCGGAATTCTCCACATTTAAGTTTTCTGCAGTTCTAGTCAGGTTGAACAGTTTCACTTTTGAACAGAATTTTTTTTTCAAAAGGGGGCGTGTCCGGCCACTGACGCCCGATTTGAAAGTTTCCACAGTGAAAACGTACTCCAAACTAACTTAGAATGGAGCAAGTGAAGATTTTTGTAGGCTTGAAAAAACCTTGTCTACACTTTAAAAAATCAGGCGCAGGTTACAAATTAGGCGTCCGGAACGAGGCGGGGGGGGAGGGGGGAAGGAAAGTCATTACATTCTACAATAAATTCTTAGTTATACTTATACAAATATTATACAAATAATTCCAACCTGAATAAAAATTTATAAGCAAAGAAAAGACTAAATAAACCATGTTCCTACCTGTGTGAAAGTGCTTCAGACATGCCTTTCAGGCAGGAAGAAGGCTGCAGGAAGCCTCACAAGTTGAGGCAGCCGTTCCCGACGGCAGGGGCGGGGAGGCAGTGAGGGCCCGACCGATGGCAGGGGGGAGGCAGTGAGGGCCCGACCCGACGGCAGCAGCCGTTCCCGACGGCAGGGGCGGGGAGGTGGTGAGGGCCCGACCGACGGCAGCGGGGGGGAGGCAGTGAGAACGCTGCAGGAAGCCTCAGAAGTTGAGGCAACCATTCCCGACGGCAGGTGCGGGGAGGCCCCCCTGCCGTCGGTCGGGCCCGTCAGGGAACGGCTGCCTCAACTTCTGAGGCTTCCTGCAGCCTTCTCACTGCTGCAAGAAGCCTCAGTGCTGATCATGGTTTTGATCAGGGCAATGTGGTTTTATTAAAAAATGATAAAAAAATGAACAGCTGCAAAGAACGACAAAAATGGCCGAGTGCCAATGTTTCCTTCACACTGTGCGTGCGCGAACGCTCCAACGCGTACGCACAGGGTTGCCGACATGAAAAAAACTAATTTAAATGGTACCCGCCCCCTCCTACTTACAGAATCGGCGCGAGTGGTAGGCTCCGCCCCCTGGGCGCCGCGCCAAGCTGACATCGAGCTGCAAAGCGCTCGAGAATAGCGCGTTTTTTTTCAGGCGTCGTTTTCGGCGCGAAAAACGGGCGCCCAGCTCGGAGTGGCGCCTGTTTTGCCGCATGTCGAAACTTGGGGCCTCTGTTTCCACAACCAAAGTGGATAACCTCACATTTATCCACATTATACTTCATCTGCCATGCATTTGCCCACTCACCTCACCTATTCAAGTCACTCTGCAGCCTCATAGCATCCTCCTCGCAGCTCACACTGCCACCCAACTTAGTGTCATCCGCAAATTTGGAGATACTGCATTTAATCCCCTCGTCCAAATCATTAATGTACAGTGTAAACAGCTGGGGCCCCAGCACAGAACCTTGCGGTACCCCACTAGTCACTGCCTGCCATTCTGAAAAGTACCCATTTACTCCTACTCTTTGCTTCCTGTCTGACAACCAGTTCTCAATCCACATCAGCACATTATCCCCAATCCCATGTGCTTTAACTTTGCACATTAATCTCTTGTGTGGGACCTTGTCGAAAGCTTTCTGAAAGTCCAAATATACCACATCAACTGGTTCTCCCTTGTCCACTCTACTGGAAACATCCTCAAAAAATTCCAGAAGATTTGTCAAGCATGATTTCCCTTTCACAAATCCATGATGACTTGGACCTATCATGTCACCTCTTTCCAAATGCGCTACTATGACATCCTTAATAATTGATTCCATCATTTTACCCACTACCAATGTCAGGCTGACAGGTCTATAATTCCCTGTTTTCTCTCCCTCCTTTTTTAAAAAGTGGGGTTATATTAGCTACCCTCCACTCCATAGGAACTGATCCAGAGTCTATGGAATGTTGGAAAATGACTGTCAATGTATCCGCTATTTCCAAGGCCACCTCCTTAAGTACTCTGGGATGCAGACCATCAGGCCCTGGGGATTTATCGGCCTCCAGTCCCATCAATTTCCCCAACACAATTTCCCGACGAATAAGGATTTCCCTCAGTTCCTGCTTCTTACTAGACCCTCTGACTCCCTTTATATCCGGAAGGTTGTTTGTGTCCTCCTTAGTGAATACCGAACCAAAGTACTTGTTCAATTGGTCTGCCATTTCTTTGTTCCCAGTTATCACTTCCCCTGATTCTGACTGCAGGGGACCTACGTTTGTCTTTACTAACCTTTTTCTCTTTACATATCTATAGAAGCTATTGCAGTCCGTTTTATTGTTCCCTGAAGCTTCCTCTCGTACTCTATTTTCCTTGCCCTAATCAAACCCTTTGTCCTCCTCTGCCGAGTTCTAAATTTCTCCCAGTCCCCGGGTTCACTGCTATTTCTGGCCAATTTGTATGCCACTTCCTTGGCTTTAATACTATCCCTGATTTCCCTTGATAGTCACGGTTGAGCAACCTTCCTTTTTTTATTTTTACGCCAGACAGGGATGTACAATTGTTGTAGTTCATCCATGCGGTCTCTAAATGTCTGCCATTGCCCATCCACAGTCAACCCCTTAAGCATCATTCGCCAATCTATCCTAGCCAATTCACACCTCATATCTTCAAAGTTACCCTTCTTTAAGTTCTGGACCATGGTCTCTGAATTAACTGTTTCATTCTCCATCCTAATGTAGAATTCCACCATATTATGGTCACTCTTCCCCAAGGGGCCTCGCACAATGAGATTGCTAATTAATCCTCTCTCATTACACAACACCCAGTCTAAGATGGCCTCCCCCCTAGTTGGTTCCTCAACATATTGGTCTAGAAAACCATCCCTTATGCACTCCAGGAAATCCTCCTCCACCGTATTGCTTCCAGTTTGGCTAGCCCAATCTATGTGCATATTAAAGTCACCCATGATAATCGCTGCACTTTTATTGCATGCACCCCTAATTTCCTGTTTGATAAGAACATAAGAACAATAGAATTAGGAACAAGAGTGGGCCATCTAGCCCCTTGAGCCTGCTCCGCCATTCAACAAGATCATGGCTGATCTGGCCGTGGACTCAGCTCCAGTTACCCGCTCGCTCCCCGTAACTCTTAATTCCCTTATTGGTTAAAAATCTATCTATCTGTGACTTGAATGCATTCAATGAGCTAGCCTCAACTGCTTCCTTGGGCAGAGAAATCCACAGATTCACAACACTCTGGGAGAAGAAATTCCTTCTCAACTCGGTTTTAAATTGGCTCCCCCGTATTTTGAGGCTGTGACCCCAAGTTCTAGTCTCCCCGACCAGTGGAAACAACCTCTCTGACTCTATCTTGTCTATCCCTTTCATTATTTAAAATGTTTCGATAAGATCACCCCTCATCCTTCTGAACTCCAACGAGTAAAGACCCAGTCTACTCAATCTATCATCATAAGGTAACCCCCTCATCTCTGGAATCAGCCGAGTGAATCGTCTCTGTACCCCCTCCAAAGCCAGTATATCCTTCCTTAAGTAAGGTGACCAAAACTGCACGCAGTACTCCAGGTGCAGCCTCACCAATACCCTATACAGTTGAAGCAGGACCTCCCTGCTTTTGTACTCCATCCCTCTCGCAATGAAGGCCAACATTCCATTCGCCTTCCTGATTACCTGCTGCACCTGCAAGTTAACTTTTTGGGATTCATGCATAAGGACCCCCAGGTCCCTCTGCACCTCAGCATGTTGTAATTTCTTCCCATTCAAATAATATTCCCTTTTACTGTTTTTTTTCCCAAGGTGGATGACCTCACACTTTCCGACATTGTATTCCATCTGCCAAACCTTAGCCCATTCGCTTAACCTATCTAAATCTCTTTGCAGCCTCTCTGTGTCCTCTGCACAACCCGCTTTCCCACTAATCTTAGTGTCATCTGCAAATTTTGTTGCACTACACTCTGTCCCCTCTTCCAGGTCATCTATGTATATTGTAAACAGTTGTGGTCCCAGCACCGATCCCTGTGGCACACCACTAACCACCGATTTCCAACCCGAAAACGACCCATTTATCCCGACTCTCTGCTTTCTGTTCGCCAGCCAATTCTCTATCCATGCTAATACATTTCCTCTGACTCTGCATACCTCTATCTTCTGCAGTAACCTTTTGTGTAACACCTTATCAAATGCCTTTTGGAAATCTAAATACACCACATCCATCGGTACACTTCTATCCACCATGCTCCTTATATCCTCAAAGAATTCCAGTAAATTAGTTAAACATGATTTCCCCTTCATGAATTCATGCTGCGTCTGCTTGATTGCACTATTCCTATCTAGATGTCCCGCTATTTCTTCCTTAATGATAGTTTCAAGCATTTTCCCCACTACAGATGTTAAACTAACCGGCCTATAGTTACCTGCCTTTTTTAAACAGAGGCGTTACATTAGCTGCTTTCCAATCCGCTGGTACCTCCCCAGAGTCCAGAGAATTTTGGTAGATTATAACGAATGCATCTGCTATAACTTCCGCCATCTCTTTTAATACCCTGGGATGCATTTCATCATGACCAGGGGACTTGTCTACCTTGAGTCCCACTAGCCTGTCCAGCACTACCCCCCTTGATGCCCTCCCCAACATCACTACTACTGTTTGGAGGTCTGTACACAACTCCCAGTAGCGTTTTCTGCCCCGTGGTATTCCGTAGCTCCACCCATACCAATTCCACATCTTCCAAGCTAATGTCTTTCCTTACAATTGCCTTAATTTCTTCTTTAACCAGCAACGCCACCCCGCCTCCTTTTCCTTGCCTCCTGCCAACGTCGCAAATAGGGCGTCTGCCTTAGGTAGAGGGTATTGGCCCTGTAGCGAGAAACGATTAATAGTTACTTTATAATCGCCGCAAATCCTGACCGTGCCATCACTTTTGAGTACTGGAACAATCGGGCTGGCCCACTCGCTGAATTCCACTGGGGAGATGATGTCTTCGCATTGCAGCCTATCCAGCTCGATTTCCACTCTCTCCCTCATCATGTGAGGTACCGCTCGCGCCTTGTGGTGAATGGGTCATGCCTCTGGGGCCAAGTGGATCCGCACCTTCACCCCGGAAAAGTTTCCAATGCCTGGCTCAAAAAGGGAAGGAAATTTTTTAAGAACCTGGATACATGAAGCCTCATCGACATGTGATAGCGCTCGGATGTCATCCCAGTTCCAGCGGATTTTTCCCAGCCAGCTCCTTCCAAGCAGTGTGGGGCCATCGCCCGGGACAATCCAGAGTGGCAGTTCGTGCACCGTGCCCTCGTAAGTGACCTTGACCATGGCACTGCCCAGGACAGTGATGAGCTATTTGGTGTACATTCTCAGTTTCGTGTGGATGGGGCTCAGGGCTGGTCTGAGTGCCTTGTTGCACCACAGTCTCTCAAACATCTTTTTACTCATGATGGATTGGCTCGCAGCAGTATCCAGTTCCATGGCTCCGGGTAAGCCATTCAATTTTACATTTAGCATGATAGGTGGACATTTTGTCGAAAATGTGTGCACCCTGTGTTCTTCAGCAACTGCCACCTCTCTGATGCTCGAAATTGCTTTGATCCACCATGGACCGATCTTCCTCTGCCACGTGGTGGTTAGCAGGTTTTGCAGAGCTTGCAGCTCATCTGCAAGCTTGTTGGAGGTGCCCCATTGTTCCACAGCTCTTGCAAACATACCCTTTGAAGCGGCATGAATAGGCTGAATGGAAGCCTCCACAACGCCAACAAAGTGTGAATTGCCTTGCATTCATCCTTTGTTGCGGACTCTGAGTCATCTGGGTCACCTGAGGCCTGCTGGTAATTGCAGACTCGTGGTTTCTGCCCTGTACATTTCTGCTCGCAAACACAGTTCCAGTTAATTTATGAACATTGCTAGCACTTGTGTGCTGAGAGATTTGCTTGGTGTTATCACTGGTGGACATAAACGCCTGTGCTATCGCAATGGCCTTACTGAGGGTCGGTGTCTCGACAGTCAAAAGTTTTCGTAGAATGGTCTCGTGGTCAATGCCCAGTACAAAAAAGTCTCTGCTCCAGGCAGCCATCAAACTCACAATGTCCTGCAAGTCGCCTTAGCTCGGCAACGTAGCTCGCCACTTCCTGACCTTCAAATCGCTGGCACATGTAAAACCGATACCTCACCATTGCATGCTCTCCCTCAGGTTAAGATGCACCCGAACCAGTGTACTCCTCATATGACTTATCTGTGGGTTTCACCAGAGGCAGAAGATTCTTCATAAGGCTGTAGGTCGGTGCCCCGCAGACCGTGAGGAGGACCGCTCTCCTTTTTGCAGCACTTCCTTCTCCGTCCAGCTCGTTGGCTACAAAGTACTGGTCTAGCCATTCGACATAGGCTTCCCAATCCTCACCCTCCGAGAACGTTTCCAGGATGCCCACAGTTTGCTGTATCTTTGCGTTGGATTCATATACTCATCGCCAGTTATTGTGTTCCTGACACAGATGAGATTGCACACAGGGAGGTTAAAGTAACAGTGACCTCAGTCTTTAGTAAGACACTCCAGAGTAAGGAACAGGCCTTTTGGGGCCGGTTTATATACAGTGCTACCAAGGGATGCTGGGATCCCTTGGGACTTCAGGGGATGCACTCCCTGGTGGTGGAACGTAGGAGTGCATGCTTTACAGATACACAACATCGTCGACCATGGCTTGCAGGGTGTCGCAGCAGCCCAACAATCTGTGCTCCCATAGCTAGGATTATTGAGGCGCCACCCCCAGGGAATGGCAGTATGTCAGTGGAGCAGGACCCTGCTGTCCTCTCTCAAGGTGACAGTATTCCTGTTCCCACTGCTACCACTCTGCCATTGCCCTTTCTGCTGCCTGTCAAGACAGCCAGACCAGACTGCTGCCACCCAGTGAAGGAAATCAGCCATCCTTACTCGGTCTGGTCTATATGTGACTCCAGATCCCACAGCAATGTGATCGACTCTTAACTGCCCTCTGAAATGGGCTAGCAAGTCACTCAGTTGTTGTACCAAACCTCCACGACAAAGTCAGCACTATGTGAGTTCCTTCACCACAGTATGCAACATTTCAAGAAGGTGTCTCACTCCCACCTTCTCAAGGGCAATTCGGGATGGACAATAAGTGCTGGCCTTGCCAGCGACATATACAGTTTTAAAAATGCCGAGATGGTGCTGTCTGCAGCCAGGCCTTCGAGGCCCAGAGCTGCTTGAGGTTGTCCTGCAAGGTCATCTGAGCCTCTCCCATTGAAACTCAGCAGCCTTCCTCCAGCCATGCTGCAGCTACTGGGGGATCATTTCGTAGGAGCACTAGATCGGGAAATGGCACCCGAATGACAGACACTAAGAGATTGCACAAGTGTGATTAGTTCATCTCATAAGTGTAAATATGTGTGAATTGATTTTTGATAAATTTATTAATTTTGTTTTAACTCTTTTGTGGTGGCTCTCATTTCAGATTTGTGCCCATGAGGATGCAGTGATTTTCCATGATGGAGGAATGGTATGATGGGGATGTGGTGAGCAATGGGGATCTGGGGTTTCATTCATTGGAATCGGAGTTTGATGAGGTGTTCACAGACAGCCCATCCAGGAGAGGGAGTGGCTGACTGCCTGCTCCCTCCTCGTCCTCTTCTTCTTCGTCCTCCTCCTGTTGTGTTCCACAATCCCTGCTGGCAAGGACTGCGCTTTCATGATGGTCAAGTTGTGAAGCATGCAGCAGATCAAAAATTGGGACACCCACTCCGGTGTGTACTGGAGGCTTCCTCCCGAGCAGTTAATGCAGTGGAACCATTGTCTCAGTAGCCCGATGTCTGCTCAATGATGTTTATGGTGGGAGCATGGCTCTCATTATAGGAGTGCTGGGCACGAGTGTTGCGGTTGTGGTGGGGAGTCATGGGCCAGGTGGAGAGCAGATAGCCCTGGTCGCTGAGCAGCCACCCTCATGTTTGCCGTGGTGGCTGGAAGAATGCTGACACATTGAACTGATGCAGAAGACATCATGGCTGCTGCCAAGATTGCGGGCATTGACCATCAGGAAGTACTGGGCGTGGTCGCACACCAACTGCACTTTAAATGAATGGTAGCCTTTGTGGTTACAGAAGATCTCAGGATTGTTATCAGCGCCTGCATAGCCATGTGGGTGCAGTTGATGGTGCCCAACACCATGGGGAATCCCACTAACCTGGCAAAGCCACACGCATGCTCGTTCTGCTTCTCTCTGCTTAGAGAGAAGATAACGAAATCACTTCTCACGATGGAGAGCCTCAATGATCTCCGAGATGCAATGATGGATGGTGAACTGTGGCATGTTAGCTACGTCTTCTGCTGCAGACTGGAAGGATCCACTGGTGAAGACATTGAGGGCCAAGGCATGTCGGTATGTTGAACAGTGCACTCCAAACTCGCAGATCGGGCTTCAAGTGAGCGTTGCACACTCACTGATGTCACAATCTGCGTCATCTTCATTATTTGAACCATATTGTCAGCGATGCCGACCATCCAAAAATGGCAGCGGCCGCCATCTTTTCTCCTGAACACCGCCCCCCACCACAATTTTAGGCCTCAATACCAGAGTAGAGCCCAAGACTAGGCTCAGCAGCAGCATGTCATCCCCTCCCCTTCCCCCTCTCATTACCAAACACTGCAGAGATGGTATAGAATACATCGAATGATTTTACAGTAACAGCTATCCACTCAAGCACTGCTGTTTAACAGCAGTTATCATGTACAACCCAACACAGAAATTAATAATAGCAAATATATTCTATCAACAGAAATAGGATACATATGTATAGACACACAAGAATTTCTTACAGATATTTTATCTGAGGTGCATATGCTTTCCGCCTATTGAAAAGTCTTACAAAACAGTTTAAGAACATTCCCACAGCTTCTTCCGTGTTTTATGTGAATGCCTGTGTTCAGTAGCAAGCCAGAGACTGCAGTTAGATGGTTCAGTACCATCAGAGGAGGAAGGGCAGCTGAAGGGTACATCCGAAAGCAGCACCTGCGCAGCGCAGCCATTGCCACCCACACTGAATGATCGCACTAAATCACCCCCTTCACATAAATCCACCGCAATGCAAGGTCTCCCCTAGCAGAAGGCTCCGCGGTACCAGGGCGCCCGTGAGCCGGCGACTATTCACACACCTCCAGTGACTCCAGTTTCATTCATATCGAACGAAGAGTCAATTCAAAAAGCGACAGAATATAAAACGGCTCTGGAGCGTTTACCTGATTCGACTTGGCACCGAAAGGAGACGATCAGGAAGACCGCGGAGAGAGCCTGTTTTACCAGTGGCCCAGTCATCTCGATGTCGCGGTGCTGTCCTTCCCTCTGGGGAGCTCCTCTCGCTGTCCCTGCGACCTCTTCCGTTCTATTATCTCAGATCTCTCTCTCTCTCTCTCTCCTCCCTCTCCGTCTTCTCTTTCTCCTCCAGATCCTCCTGAAGGTTAAAGCGTGCGCATCTAGCAATTCACGGTTCAAATTGAAGTCCTCAAGAGGGAAACCTTCTCTCAAACAACACAGAAACGTTACTGACACCAGTCGGACAACAGTTGTTCGGAGAAAGCGCAATTTCCAACATGCATGTTCTCGGATTGAATATTGTTGCATTCAATGTTGCACTTTCCCGAATTTCCTCAACATACTCTGTTGCAACAAGTGTCCCATCCAATCAGATTCTTACTGCTGATTGACACACCATATCCTTCGTTATAAATTGCCAATGCAGCAAGATCTGCAGACCTATAAATCTTGCAATTGTGTTTCACAGTGATCCGGATGGAACTGCATTTATTGGATGTTGCAAATCACAACACATATTTACATAAGAACATAGAAAAAGGAGTGGGCCATTCAGCTCTTCCAGCCTGCTCCACTGTTCAATTTGATCATGGGTGATCTGTACCTCAACTCCATTTATCCACCTGAGCTCAATATCCCTTGATAGCTTAGTTAATAAAAATCTACCATCTTAGTTTTGAAAGCTTCAATTGTCCCAGCATCCATGGCCTTTTAGAAACATAGAAATCCACAGTGCAGATGGAGGCCATTTCAGACCATCGTGTCTGCGCCGGCCGACAAAAAGCCACACGACCCTCAGTCAGCAGCCCTGAAGGTTACATATAAACCTATGAACAATGACGGAAAGGCAAAGAGCACCGAGGCCAATCAGTACACCCCACACAACTGCGACACCCCTTGCACCGAAACATTTTGCACTCCATCCCAACCGGAGCCATGTGATCTCCTGGGAGAGGCAAAAACCAGATAAAAACCCAGGCCAATTGGGGGAAAAAAAATCTAGGAAAATTCCTCTCCGATCCATCCAGGCGATTGAAACTAGTTCAGGAGATCACCTTGGCCGTATTCGATTCCCTGCAGTACTTACCATCGTATCTGTTATGTATAGAAGAACTCCACAAAGCTGAGCACTGTGAGCTAAACTTAGTGTGACCTTAGTCTTTATTCCAACTCCAGAGTGCCTAAACAACATGGCAGCCAACCTTTTATACTGGCCCTGCACGTGTGTGCAGGTGACCATTAGGACTCCAACAGTCGTGCCCTCTGGTGGCAAGTATTACATAGTTACATACATAATATCACTCCCCCCCCCCCGCCAAAGTCTTCGGTACAAATTATTTACAAGTTGAGATATGGAGCCCTTCGCCCCCTGGTTGATCGTCTAAGTTCAAACCCTGGCGTGTGTGAGTTGGCCGGACCATTGCTGCACTTCACCACGGCTGGTCAGACCCGACTGTCATGAATGGTGGGTTCATCCTCGCAATTGATAGCAAGGTCGATTACTGGTTGGATGTGTGTTGGTGGATCGTCGATGGTGATGTCTTCTTCAAGTCGTTCCTGGTTGTCAGTAAATCACAATTTGGTCTGACCTAAATGCTTTCTGCACATTTGGCCATTTAACAGTTTGATTAGAAACATCCTATTCCCTTCCTTGGCCAAAACAGTACCAGCAACCCACTTGGGACCATGACCGTAATTCAGGACAAACACAGGGTCGTTAACATCAATGTCACGTGAAACAGCCATGCGATTGTGGTAAGTGTTCTGCCAGTGTCGCGGGTTTCCACGTGATCATTAAGATCTGGGTGGACCAGGGAGAGCCTGATTTTGAGGGCTCTCTTCATTAACAATTCTGCCGGGGGAACCCTGGTGAGCGAGTGGGGTTGCGTCTGGTAACTGAGCAGAATGCGAGACAAGCGGGTCTGCAGGGAGCCGTCTGTCACGCGTTTCATGCTCTGTTTGATTGTTTGGACTGCCTGCTCTGCTTGACCATTAGACGCGGGCTTAAACGGAACAGACCTGACATGTTTGATGCCATTGCGGGTCATAAACTCGTTGAATTCCGAGTTGGTGAAACACGGTTCATTATCGCTGGCAAGGACGTAGGGCAAGCCATGGGTAGCGATCATGGCCCGGAAGCTTTCAATGGTCGCTGTGGACGTGCTGGAGGACATGATTACGCATTCAATCCATTTGGAGTAAGCATCCACGACTACTAAAAACATATTTCCTAGAAAGGGGCTGGCAAAATCTACATGGATCCTGGACAACGGTTTGGAGGGCCATGACCACAGACTCAATGGAACCTCCCTTGGTGCATTGCTCAGTTGCGAGCAAGTGTTGCACGCATGACTGCAAGTCCGAGTCAATGCCTGGCCACCAAACATGCGACCTAGCAATTGCCTTCATCATGACAATGCCTGGGTGGGTACTGTGTTGGTCACGTATAAACGTTTCCCTGCCTTATTTTGGCAAAACCACACGATTACCCCATAAGAGACAATCCGACTGGATGGACATTTCATCTTTGCGTCAGTGAAACGGCTTAATTTCATCTTGCTTTTCCCTGGAAACGGCCGACCTGTCCCCATTTAGGATGCAGCTCTTTACTAATGATAGCACAGGATCCTGGCTGGTCCAGGTCCTGATCTGGCGAGCTGTGACAAGTGACCCCTCGCTCTCAAAAGCATCCATGACCAGTAGCAAGTCTGCGGGCTGGGCCATTTCAGCCCTGGTGGTGGATAATGTTAGCCGGCTGGGAGCATCGGCAGAGTTTTCAGTGCCTGGTCTGTGGTGGATATCATAGTCATAAGCGGATAATGTTAGTGCCCATCTTTGGATGCGGGACGAAGCATTGCTGTTTATCCCTTTGCTCTCTGAAAGCAGTGAAATGAGCAGCTTGTGGTCAGTTTCAAGCTCAAACCGAAATCCAAATAGGTATTGGTGCATTTTCTTAACCCCATATACACAAGCTACGCCTCTTTCTCGACCATACTATAGGCTGTCTCAGTCTTAGACAGACTTCTAGACGCGTATGCAACCGGTTGGAGGTTGCCCAATACATTGGCTTGCTGTAACACACAGCCGACCCTGTACGATGAGGTGTCACAATCTAGCACTAAACTTTTACCTGGGTCATAGTGTACAACTTATTTGAACATAGCAGGTTCCTAGCCTTCTCAAAGGCTGTCTCTTGAGATTTGCCCCAAACCCAGTCATCACCCTTACGTAGCAACATGTGCAAAGGCTCTAACAACGTGCTCAACCTGGGTAGAAAGTTACCGAAATAGTTGAGGAGTCCCAGGAACGAACGCTGCTCCGTCACATTCTGTGGTCTGGGTGCATTCTTGATGGCCTCTGTCTTTGAGTCTGTGGGCCTGATGCCGTCTGCTGCAATCTTTCTCCCACAAAATTTGACTTCTGGCACCAGGAACACACACTTGGAGTGTTTCAGCCTGAGTCCCACTCTGTCTAGGCGACTTAGAACCTCTTGCAGGCTGTGTAGGTGTTCGATGGTGTCACGACCAGTGATCAGGATGTCATCTTGAAACACAACGGTGCGCGGAACAGATTTCAGCAAACTCTCCATGTTTCTCTGGAAAATGGCTGCAGCCGAGCGAAAGGGCACCTGTGGAATATAAACAGCCCTTTGTGTGTGTTGATGCACGTCAGTCTTTTTGAAGATTCATTCAGCTCCTGTGTCATGTAGCTGGAGGTTAGATCCAACTTGGTGAATGACTTCCTCCCCGCTAATGTTGCGAACAGGTCATCCGCCTTGGGCAGCGGGTACTGGTCCTGTAGTGAGACTCGGTTAATCGTTACCTTGTAGTCTCCGCAGATTATGACCGTGTCATTGCTTTTCAACAGTGGAATAATTGGACTGGCCCACTCATTGAAACTGACCGACGATATGATTCCTTCGCATTGGAGTCTGTCCAGTTCGATCTCGACTTTCTCCCTCATCATGTATGGAACCGCCCGAGCCTTGTGATGGATGGGCCGTGCATCGGGGCCTAAATGGATCTGTACCTTGGCGCCTGTGAAGTTGCCGATGCCTGGTTCAAATAACGAGGGAAACTTGCTCAGCACTTGAGCACACGAGGCGTCATCCACTGAAGATAGTGCTTTGATGTCGTTCCAATTCCATCTAATCTTTTCTAGCCAGCTTCTGCCAAACAGCGTTGGAACATTGCCTGGAATAATCCACAATAATAGGTCTTGCACAGCTCTGTCATATGATACCTTCGCTGCCGCACTTCCAATGACTGGTATGAGCTCTTTGGTGTAGGTACGCAGCTTTGCATTAATCAGGTTCAGTTTGGGCATTTGTGCCTTATTGCCCCACAGTTTCTTGAATGCCTTCTGGCTCATTATTGACTGACTCACACCTATGTCCAATTCCATCGATACTGGAACTCCATATAATTTGACTTTCAGCATTATAGGAGGGCTCTTGGTGGTGAAGGTATGTACCCCATATGCTTCTTCCTCGGGTTGAGTTGCCTGTGCCGCATGATCCGTGCCGGTTCGGTCATCCTCTGCCACGTAGTGTGTCGCAGCAGTTTGCGCATTCGTGGGAGGGGCCCCATTGTTGCGCAGCCTTTGCACACGCAGTGCTTGAATCGACATTGATGGGCCTGCTGATTACCCCCGCAGCGCCAACACGGTGCTAATGGATTCACATTCACCCCTGAGGGCGGACTTTGACTCATCACAGGTCTTGCAGCCGCAGACATATAGGCCGTGCCATATGCAGTTCGGCCTGCTAGCGACATCATTTTATGCACAGTACTTGCCGGTGAGCTTCGATGTTGAGAAGATGTCTGTTTGGTGTTATCGTTCATGGCCATGCATGCCTGCTCAGGTCTAGGGTTTCGGCAGCCAGCAGCTTTCGAAGAATGACCTCATGGCTGATGCCAAGCACGAAAAAGTCCCGCGGCATTTCCCCCAATGCAGCTCCAAAATTGCAAGGTCCCGCGAGGCGTCTCAGGTCGGTGACATAATCCGCCACGTCCTGGCCCCCGGAGCGATGGTGCATGTAAAAACGATACCTGGCCATGAGGATACTCTTCTTCGGCTTGAGATGGTCTCGAACCAGCATGCACAACTCTGGTTTTATCGGTGCGAGCAGATTCTTGATGAGGCCGTATGTTTTAGGCCCACAGACAGTGAGGAGAACCATCCTGTGCTTGATCGCATTAGTGACTCCTTCCAGCTCGTTGGGCACGAAGTACTGGTCGAGACGCTCGATGAAGGCTTCCCAATCATCACCCTCTACGAATCTCTCTAATATTCCAATGGCAGCCATGGTTGCATGAAGGTGCGTATTCTGTTACTCGTCGCCAATTGTTATGTATAGAAGAACTCCACAAGGCTGAGTACTGTGAGCTAAACTTAGTGTAACCTTAGTCCTCTTTATTACAACTCCAGAGTGCCTAAACAACATGGCAGCCAACCTTTTATACTGGCCCTGCACATGTGTGCAGGTGACCATTTGGACTTCAACAGTCATGCCCTCTGGTGATAAGTATTACATAGTTATATACATAACAGTATCTGCGCCAGCCAACAAGAGGTCATTCAATGTAATCCCATTTACCAGCTCTAGGTCCATAACCTTGCAGGTTATGCCACTTTAAGTGCCCATCCAAGAACTTTTTAAATGTGTTGAGGGTTTCTGCATATACCACCTTTCCAGGCAGTGAGTTCCAGACTGCCACAACCCTCTGCGTGAAGAAGCCTCCCCTCAAATCCCCTCTGAACCTTCTACCAACCATCTTAAAACTATGCCCCCTCGTAATTGATCCCTCCACCAAGGGAAATAAGCCCTTGCTATCCACAATATGCAGGCCCCTCAAAATTTTGTACATCTCAATGAGGTCTCCCCTCAGCCTCCTCTGTTCCAAAGAGAACAAACCCAACCTATCCAATCTGTCCTCATAGCTAAGATTCTCCAGTCCAGGCAGCATCCTCGTAAATCGCCTCTGCACCCTCTCTAGTGCAATCACATCCTTCCTATAATACGGCGAACAGAACTGCACGCAGCACTCCAGCTGTGGCCTAACCAAAGTATTATACAATTTAAGCATAACCTCCCTGCTCTTGTATTTGAGGAAGAGATTCCAAATTTCGACAACACTGTGTGTGAAAAAGTGCTTCTTGATTTTGCTGATGAATGACCTAGCTTTAATTTTCCCCTTGTCTTTTTTTGTAAATTTGATACGAGATGGGTAGACCCCCTGGAGAAACAGTGTCATCATCACAGGCAATCCCTCGAAATTGAGGAAGACTTGCTTCCACTCTAAAAGTGAGTTCTTAGGTGACTGTACAGTCCAATGCAGGAATTACAGTCTCTGTCACAGGTGGAGCAGACAGTGGTTGAAGGAAAGGGTGGGTGGGACTGGTTTGCCATACGCTCCTTCTGCTGCTTGCGCTTGTTTTCTGCATGCTCTCGGCTGTGAGACTCAAAGTCCTCAGCGCCATCCCGGATGCTCTTCCTCCGTTTAGGGCGGTCTTGGGCCAGGGATTCCCAGGTGCCGGTGGGGATGCTGCACTATATCAAGGAGGCTTTGAGGGTATCCTTGAAATAGTGCAACATCCCCACCTGGGGCTCCCTTGCTGTGCAGGAGTTCAGAGTAGAGCACTTGCTTTGGGAGTTTCGTGTCGGGTATGCAGACGATGTGGCCCATCCAACGGAGCTGGTCGAGTGTGGTCAGTGCTTCAATGCTGGGGTTGTTGGCCTGATCAAGAACACTGATGTTGGTGTGACTTTCCTTCCAGTGGATTTGCAGGATCTTGCAGAGGCAGTGCTGGTGAACCTTCTCCAGCGCTTTGATGTGTCTACTGTATATGGTCCACATCTCTGAGCCAAATAGGATGGTGGGTATCACTACTGCCTTGTAGACCATAAGCTTGGTGCCAGATTTGAGGCCCTGGTCTTCAAACACTTTTTTCCTCAGGCAACCGAAGGCTGCGCTGGCGCACTGGAGGTGGTGTTGGACCGCGTCGTCGATGTCTGCCCTTGTTAATAGTAGTCTCCCGAGATATGGAAAATAGTCCACGTTGTCCAAGGCCGTGCCATGAATTTTGATGACCGGAGTGGGGGGGGGGCAGTGCTGTGAGGTGGGATCATGTTGGTAGAGAACCTTTGTCTTACAGGTGTTTAGTGTAATGCCCATGATTTTGTATGCCTCGGTGAAGATGTTGACGATGGCTTGGAGTTCGGCCTCTGAATGTGCGCAGACGCAAGCGTCGTCCACGTACTGCAGTTCGATGACAGAGGATAGGACGACCTTGGAGGCGATGAAGGTTGAACAGGTTCCCATTGGTTCTATAGTTTAGTTCCACTCAAGCGGGGAGCTGGTTGAGAGTGATATGGAACATTACAGTGAGGAAGATCGAGAAGAGCGTTGGCACGATGATGCAGCCCTGCTTGACCTCAGTCCGGACGTGGATTGGGTCTGTGGTGGATCCATTGGTCAGGATCACAGCTTGCATGTCGTTGCGTAACATGTGGTGGATGGTGACAAACTTTTGGGGGTAGCAGATACGGAAGAGGGCACTCCATAGCCCCTCATGGTTGACAGTGTCAAAGGCCTTTCTGAGGTCAAAGAAAGCTATGTACAAGGGTTGGTGCTGTTCCCTGCATTTCTCTTGTAGTTGTCGTGTGGTGAAGGTCATGTCCGTTTTACCCCTTAGTGGACAGAATCCGCATTGTGATTCTGGGAGGAGCTCTACAGCCACAGGGAGAAGATCGTTGACGAGGATGCTAGCGATGACTTTCCCAGTGGCCAACAGCAGGGAGATTCCTCTGCAGTCACTGCAGTCGGACTTGTCCCCTTTTTTGAAGATGGACACGATTACTGCATCTCTGAGACCTCCTGGCATGCTCTCCTCCTTTCAGATAAGAGAGATGAGGTCATGCATTCATGGCAATAGTGCTTCTTCGCCATACTTTAGCACTTCGGCGGGGATTCCATCAGCTCTTGATGCCTTGTTCTTCTTGAGCTGACAGATGGCCTTTTCTACCTTATGCAGGGCTGGGGTTTTGCTGAGATGGTGGCGGGTAGCATGCTGCGGGTGGAGTCTTAGACACTCGTGTCAAAGGCAGAGTCTCGGTTAAGGAGATTGTAATGTATGTACATAAGGTCTGCCCACCAACAGGGGGCACTACCGTTGGAGGTCCTAGGGTCATAGGTACACACGTGCTGGGCCCGGTATATAACCTGAACTTCACCTTTGTATCTTCACTTCTGGAAGCCATTAAAGACTGACCAGGTTACACCTAGTCACTGGCTCACAGTACGGAGTTCATTGTATCATTTCATACACCGCAACTGGCGTTGAGGCAAATATGAACCCACACAAAAGTATGGTGAGCACAGCACGATCGAATACTGTTGGAATTCTCAAGAGATACAATGAGGGAGAGGATGGGAGATTTCACGGATCGTCTTGACCAGCATTCCGTGGCAAAAACAAGCATGCAGAGAAGCGCAGGACAGTTCTTCTCACTGTCTGTGGCCCCATGATCTATGCACTCATCAAGAATCTGCTCTCATCCACTCTTCCTACAGAAAAGGATTACAAAGAACTGTGTGCTCGAGTTCAGGAACATCTTAAACCCATGGATGGAATCCTCATATCCAGATATCGCTTCTATACGCACGTTCGTCCAGAAGGCCAGGACGTAGCGGCATTTGTTGCTGACCGGAGACATCTTGCAGGGCCTTGCAAATTTGGGCCTGTGTTGGAAGACTTTTTCGTGATCGGGGTCAACCACGAGGCGATCTTAAGTAAGCTGCTGGCTGCAGAGATGCCGGACCTCAGCAAGGTCATCACCATCGCCTAGGCTTGCATGTCCATGTAGAAAAGCACGAAGCAGATATCGCAACAAAACAGGAACTCCACGGCAAGTACTGTGTATAAAATTGTATCGACGGCCGGCACAGCTGCACATGGCAGGGCCTACTCAACTGCATCTGCAAGACCGGGAGCCGCTCAAACTTCGCCATCGAGGGCCAATCAACTGCGTATGCGAGAATGGGAGCCGCTCAAAGTTCACCATCGAGGGCCTACTCGACTGCGTATGCGAGAACGGGAGCTGCTCAAAGCCCGCTATTGGGCGCAAATCCGAGTTCAACGTGTTGATGTTGCAGGGGCAATCACCGACCCCATCAGTGCTGCTTCAGGCAGTATATATGCAGAGGATGTGCGAAGACGGGGCATCTTCAGCGGACGTGTCCACAGCGGAGCAAGCGAGCTGCGACACACCACGTGGATGATGATCAATTCAGCGTGGATCTGGTGATGCAGCCCGAGGCATTTGAGAGCTCCAGGAGGAAGTGTATAGCGTACGTGCGTTCTTAACAAAGAGCCAACCGATAATGATGGAGGTAAAATTACTAACAAAGAGCCAACCCATAATGATGGAGGTAAAGATAAACGGTGTGCCGGTATCCATGGAATTAGACACGGGTGCGAGTCAATCGATAATGAGCCAGAGGACTTTCGAAAATCTGTGGGAGACCAAGGCAGAGACTCCCAAGCTGAGTCCGATAAATGCGAAGTTGCGTACCTACATCAAAGAGCACATACTAGTGACCAGTAGTACAGCAGTAAGAGTATCTGACAAGGGATCAGTTCATGATCTACCATTATGGATTATCCTGGGCAATGGCACATCGTTATTCAGTAGGAGTTGCCTTGAGAAAATAAAATGGAAATGGTACGATATCAATGCTTTGTCATCAGCGGATGACGATATGTGTGCTCAAGTGCTGAGCAAATTTCCCTCACTGCTTGAACCAGGAATTGACAGCTTCAAGGGAGCCAAGGTGCAGATTCGCCTAGGCCCAGACGCAAGGCCCATCCATCACAAAGCCAGGGTTATCCCGCACATGATGAGAGAAAAGGTCGAGCTCGAACTGGACAGGCTACAATGCGAGGGTGTCATTTCACTGGTCGAATTTAATGAATGGGCCAGCCCCATTGTTCCGGTGTTAAAGAGCGATGGCACGGTCAGAATTTGTGGAGACTACAAGGTCACGATCAACCGAGTTTCGAAACAAGATCAGTACCCGCTACCGAAAGCTGATGACCTGTTTGCAACGCTAGCCGGGGGAAAATCGTTCACCAAATTGGATCTAATGTCACCCTACATGACACAGGAACTGGTTGATTCATCAAAGAATCCCACGTGTATCAACACGCACAACGGACTGTTTATTTATGACAGGTGCTCTTTTGGCATTCGTTCGGCGGCAGCCATATTTCAGAGAAACATGGAGAACCTATTGAAATCCGTCCCCAGGACCGTGGTATTCCAAGACGACATCCTAGTCACAGGTCGTCACACTGCCGAGCACCTGCACAATCTGGAAGAGGTTCTGCGTCGTCTGGACAAAGTGGGACTCAGGCTGAAACGTTCGAAGTGCATTTTCATGGCACCAGAGATCAAATTCCTTGGACAAAAGTTTGCTGCAGACGGAATCAGGCCTACAGACGCGAAAACAGAGGCCATCAAAAATGCGCCCAGGCCCCAGAATGTGACGGAGCTGTGTTCATTCCTGGGTCTTCTCATTAATTTGGTAACTTCTTACCCAAATTGAGCACATTAGAGCCTTTGCACAAGCTGCTCAGGAAAGGAGATGACTGGGTGTGGGGTGAACTTCAAGACAGAGCCTTTGAGAAGGCGAGAAATCTGTTGTGTTCCACAAGCTACTGGTACTGTATGACCCATGCAAGCATCTAGTTTTGACCTGTGATGCGTCGTCCTATGGGTCGGCTGCGTACTCCAGCATGCCAATGGGTCAGGCAAACTACAACCAGTTGCATATGCATCTCAAAGCCTGTCCAAGGCAGAAAGAGCCTCCGGCATGGTAGAGAAAGAGGCATTAGAATGTGTTTAGGGAGTTTAAAAAAAATGCACCTGTACGTGTTTGAGCTTTGCTTCGAGCTGGAAACCGATCACAAGCCGCTTATATCATTGTTCTCGGAACATAAAGGTATCAATACCAACGCGTCGTCCCGCATCCAGAGGTGGGCGCTGACATTATCTGCCTATGATTAAGTCATTCGCCATAGACCCGGCACCGACAATTGCGCTGACTGCACCGGAGGTGGAAACGCCAATGCCCGCAGAGCTACTCATGGTCATGGATGCGTATGAGAGTGAAGGGTCGCCTGTTATTGCTCAACAAGTTAAGACATCAACCAGCTAGTATCCGACCCTATCTGTTGTAAAACGTTGTGTTCGTAACGGGGACTGGTCGACCATTCCCAAGGAAATGGGCGATGAAATCAAACTGTACAGCCATCGCAAAGATGAGCTTTCCATCCAGTCCGACTGTTTACTGTGGGGTAATCATGTTGTACTGCCCAAGAAATGCAGGGTGAGATTTGTACGGGAGTTACATAGTACGCATCCCGGTATTGTCATGATGAAGGCCCTCGCCAGGTCCCATGTTTGGTGGCCTGGCATTGACTCGGACTTAGAGATATGTATGCATCAATGCAGCACTTGCATGCAGTTAAGCAATGCCCCAGAGGAAGCTCCGCTCAGTCTGTGGTCATGGCCATCCAAACTGTGGTCTAGAATCCACATCGACTTTGCGGGCCCCTTCCACAATAAAATGTTTTTTGTGGTGGTAGATGTATACTCCAAATGGATAGAATGCGTGATCATGTCATCCAGCACTTCCACTGCCATCATTGAGAACCTGAGAGCCATGTTTGCCACACATGGTCAGCCAGACATCGTTGTCAGCGACAACTGAAGGGTGCAAAATTCACAAGAACCCCCCCGGTGCTTCGGCTTATTCGAAAGGAAATTTAATTTTGGACTATCTACCAAAAAGTTTGGAACCCTAAAGTGCTTATGGAAGAAACTACGAACTTTAATAGAATTTTGAACTTTTACAAGACAATTTCAAGGCTATGGGTGGGCCTAAAGGGACTGACAGGAGACAACCTGATTAGTGAGACTACCTGGGTGTGAGGACTAAAGTAACCTGTCTGGATAAATGGGTATTCGAGAATCCTTCTCCACAAGAGTCATTAACATTACAGATGACCCAGAGATAGCTAACCATCAACTTGAAACTGGAAAACCATTTCAGCATATACATCACAAAGAGGCCCAATCCAGCCTGTATGCCAAATAACTAAGCACAAAAGGACATTGCAATTACCAAGCTAATATTTCCATCAGGAAACAGTTTTCGAACATCAACCCACCCAAAACATATCAAATTTTAACGAGCCCGCCAAAATATTACAGAGTCAAGCCCACCAAATTCGAACAAAGGATTCTGAACTGATTTGGCGCCAAGATTAGAACCACTGAAATCGTATAATTGGCCCCCTGTTTCAACAGAGGATATGCCATACTACACCAGGTGCTATATTGCGAGTATGCCATCAAGACAAGGAGAGAAATCAACACGACAGTTGTAAACTAACTTCTCTAGCCTCGAAGTCCTGAAGGAAGAAAGAACATCACCATCGTGGCAGCAACCGACCACAACCAACGTGGTACCAACGGTAAACCACCGCGATCGACCAAACTCAAAACAAAACTCCAACGGGACAAAACCGAAGAATTGAAAAGTTTCCACTCTACAATCTGATCCTGACCTACCAACGGGTAAAATATTACCTAAAAGACTGTAGAAACCTACTTCTAATGAAGAAAACCGGGTACTTAGCCCATAAATCCAAAACGCGCCTTACCGCATCAGCGGACTCAACCCAACTGAAGATTGTGCAGCAAGAAGTCTTCTCCGACGTTCGGGTTACCAGCGAACCCCGAAACCGCGATCTACCGCTAACTGTCAAAAGGATTGGTAAGCATAGTCCCTGCCTGCCCTGGAGTCCAACCTAGCTAGGATTAGGCATTTGGAGGTGGGAGGTGTAATTCTACTGTAACCTCCTTTGAATGTGATGTGTTGTTCTCTATTAGAGTCATTATAAGCTATTGTAACCTCCTCTGAGTGTGTAAGGTATTGTTCTTTCATAAGTTTGAATAAGTTTTGCCATTGTACTTTCTTATTAGAGTAATGATAAGTTTGTAATTTCTTGACTGTAATAAAATCAAAGTTCTTTTGTATCAAACCAGTGTCCTTTGCACTTTGTCACATTCCACCAAATAAATCCAGAGTCTAGAACCCAAGAGAGTGGGAGTGTTTCGAACTGCTAAAGTTGGTCAGAAGGGAACCTGACCCCATCATGGAGAACACCCCTTACAAAATGGTGACTGCAGCAGGACTCTGGTACAAGGGGTGTGATGTGGAGAATGCTGCTTTGGGGCAAAGAACCAAGATGGAAAAGAGGATTTGCTCCTACGTGTATAAGAATGTCAATGTAACTAAAGAATGGGTGCTTAGTCTATTGCGCACTGAGCGTCCAGCTGACACTGCAGCCCAGTGGACAGCAATCAAGGATCACAAAGAAACAGTAGAGAAGGCAATTTGGTTGGTCTGTTGACAGCGACTTGTCCAACTCCTAGATAAAACGAATGAGACACTACAGGCAGAGTTATGGGAATGCGCAGAGAACTATCAGGAAAGGGTTATGTCATAAGAAAGATTATCGGGAGATCTCCGTAAGCTAAAACAGGAAAGGTTCCAGATAATGGAAAGGTTTAAAAACAATCAGGACTATTTTCAATGTCAGGTTATCGAGGCCAAAAGTAATGAAAAGTCACTGAGGGAGGAAAGCACTCACCTCACTCTACAAGTAAAAGAGCTCCAGGAAAGATTAAAAGATGTGCAAGCAGCGTATAAAGTAGCTAACATTAATGGGTTTAAACCGGGAGACCCCGGTCCCTGCCAGCAACAAATTAAAAGTTTAAACCTTGCTCTATCGAAGGCAAAAGGCATGGTATACCTAGTAAGCCCGGGTACACCCCAGGTAAACCTGGAAGAGAAGGAGGAAACTACCCGGCCACTTCCTGTGGCACCGGTGACTACACCGGTTCAGCAGGAGGGGCAAATCAGTTGCGGGGTGGACAGGGATAGTGAACCACCACCACCTGTAGCACCGAGTTTCAGCTTGGCTTGGCTGCAGGGAGGAGAGGAAGGCGAGCCAGAACAGGGAGAGCCAGAACCAGGGGCAATGTGCCCGGTCCGGCAACAGAAGTTTGGCCCGCCCACCCTTAACGGGGGTCCAGGGCCCCTGGAAAGTCAGTTTGTGGTCCCCAACACTCCCCATCAGCTTAGGGCTATGATAAGCCACCTGGGAAAGCTAACTCCAAAGGGAGACACCTCGGTTCACTAATGGGTGCGATGATGCAGAAATGGCAAAGTTGCTTCTCCTATCTCTAGACAGCAAACTGTGCCAGGCCCTCTCTACTGAGAGCAAAAGAGGACAGAAAACACTTGCTGCCATCCAGAAAGACATTTTAGAAGCTATGGGCTGCAATGATGGAAGTCCCTTCTTCAGAGTGGAAGAGTAGCGCAGGAAATAATTCTCCAGCCCCTGCCCAAAAGACCGAGACAGATAAGCCATGCCACCCCACTCATTCGATACTTTTCTAACCGCACTCCGAGCCATGTTAGATGGCCCTGGAAAGGTAGCCACCACCACTGGTACTGAAATCCCATCTGCCCCCTCCCAACCAAAACCGTGACTAGGACAGGCGCAGCCTGTCCACCTGTGTGCCCTCGAGTATGATGCGTGGGGGAGATCGACTGTTCAGCTGGAGGTGGAAAAGGTGAAAGGGACTTACCTGCTGGACACCGGTGCCTCAAACACCCTTGTCTATGCAGCTAACCCCGCCGCCTCACCTTTGTCTAACGGGGTCCCCTACAGCTTGGTGGGTTTCACAGGCACTGAACAGACTGGCTCATTCTCCGTTCCGCTCTCCATTCATTTAGGTACACTCCACACTTAGTGGACTTGTGTCCTGATGAAGTGGGAGCAGGAAGGGAGAGGGATCCTGGAGGCTGACTTCCTCCTAGGCCACAGGACCCTGGTGGATTTAAGAAACCACTGTCTTTGGGGGTCAGTCTGTATGGGACAGGAGAGTGAGGTAATGGTTATCCCGGGAAAACAGGGAAAAGGGACGGTGTGCACCATGAAACCAAAGGAGGGTTACAACCTTGAATTACTGGTCAGTAACACCCCTGTGGAATATCAAAAATATGTGAGAAAAACCTTGCAGCTTTTGCCACTCACAAACACGACTGTGGGAGAATAAATGGGGTCGAGGTTAGCATAGATGGGGATCTCATGACCTGACCAGAGAAACAGTACAACTTCCCCAGGGAGGCGGAGGCAGACATGGAAACAGCCTTGGGTTCGCTGGTTAAACAGGGGGTATTGAGACCCATAGTTACCTATGTGAACTCTCCATTGTGGCCGGTTAAGAAACTGGACAACTCCTGGAGAGCCACGGTGGATTATCAAGTACTCAACTGTAACATCCCCACCCACTGTTGCTGCTGTCGCTGACCTCATTGGAAGTATCCCAGCCTCCGCGACCACCATCACGGTGCTGGATATTTCCAACGGGTTCTGGTCCATACCTTTAAGAAGGGAAGATCAGTACAAGTTTGCTTTTAGCTTTAAAGGGCAGCAATATACTTGGAACTGTCTCCTTCAGGGCTTCTTCAACAGCCCCAGTATTTTCCATCAGTGTATGGCCAAATGTTTAAAGAACTTCAGCAGACCCCAGCAGCTAGTACAGTATGTGGATGACCTGCTCCTGTTCACCAATGAGGGGGAGGAGCATGGCCCACTGCTGGCTGAACTGCTGGAGCTGCTGAAAGAGGAGGGATTTAAAGTAAACCCCAAGAAGGCACAGATCGGCCTGAAGGAAGTAAAATTCCTGGAACTAGCTGTGCATGGAGGGGAAAGAGCCATTGATAAAGCTAGAAGGGAAGCAGTGCAGAAGTTACCCGCCCCCAACACAGTGACAGGAGTAAGATATTTTCTAGGGCTAACTGAGTACTGCAGAAATTTCATTGAGGATTATGCAGCCCCCGCAGCCCCTCTGCTCCGACTCCTACACAAGGGAGTGGAGTGGGAATGGGACAAAGGTTGCGAGGCAGCATTTATCCAACTCAAGAAAGACCTGCAGACCGCGTCAGCTCTAGGGGCCATCGATGGGGGTAAAGATTTTTTCCTGGAGGTAGCAGCCAGTGGGGACAGCCTGAGTGCAGTAATGCTCCAAGAGCGGCACGGCCAGCTGAGACCAGTGGTCTACACCTCCAGGGTACTCACGGACGTGGAGAAGGGATACTCCAACTGTGAGCGGCACCTCCTAGCCACTCACTGGGCTGTGAAAAGATCACTGATTTTCACAGTGGGGTCCCCTATCGCACTCCTTACCCACCATACGCCCACGCAAATGCTGCTGGACGGGAGAATCAAGGACGGAACAGTGAGCAATGCCCGCATTGCTCGCTGGACCCTGCTCCTCTCTCAAATGGACCTAAGGGTAAAGGGTTTCTGCGAGCCAAGTCTCGCAGCCAACATGATCTATCCAGGGACAGCCCACCGGTGTTATGTAGAAGGGGAATGGGAAATTAACAGATGCTTTCGGGCTGGGTTACACCCCACAGGCCGAGAGATCTATGTGAACGGTTCAAGCACGGTATCTGCGGGTGAACGACTCACAGGCTGTGGAGTTTATGACCCCGAGGTAGGCATTGCCCTGGCAATTAAACTCCCCAGTACTATGAGCGCCCAGCACGCTGAACTGTCTGAGGTGGTGTACGTAGTCACACACCCCGAAGAATTCCCTACCCCATACACGATTTGCTCGACGGTATGTTCATATGCAATTTGTGTACGGAGTATCTGGCAATTAAGCCCCTACTGGAAAAGATCATGAAAGCCGTAGGGGAGAAAGGGAATATCTACATACATAAAGTGAAGGCACATTCCACCACTGAACTCCGAAGCGAGGGAAACCAGCAGGCTGACATGTTGGCCAAGCAGGGAGCCCGCATGGGCAAGCTATGGGATCCATACAATCCAGGACCCATTGCAGCAGTTAGGGGCAGGATGGGGACGGCAGGGAAGGCAGGGATAGCTTTGCCCCCGGACCTAAAAACGGTTCAGACCCTAGACCCCTTCCTCAAAACTGTTCTGAACACGCTAGCTAAAGGGGAAAGGATAGACGGCCCGTATGGTACCGCAGCAATTGCCATTAAAGAAGGCATACTGTTCAGGAGGCAGAAATGGGTAGTACCACAACAACACCAGAGAGAATTCCTCCAGCTGGCCCACGAGGGTCCAGGAGCAGGGAACCCCGGACCTGAGACCACTTGGCAATGAGTGGAACAGGCAGGGTGGTGGCCAGGGCTCAGGGAAGACGTCCGCGAGTTCTGTGCTAGCTGTCTGGTGTGCGTGGCCAACAACCCGACCCCCAGAAAAGAAAGGTGTCGATGGTACATATCAGGAGGGTACAGGGACCCTGGCAGTCAATCCAGATCAATTACATCGGGCCCCTACTCACTGCCCAGGGAGGCTACAAGTACTGCCTAGTATTGGTGGATGTATTCACCAAAGGGGTGGAAGCCTTCCCATGCTGAACAGCCAATGCCCTGGGAACAGTCAGGGTCCTGGTCAGAGAAGAGTTCTCCCGATGGGGACTACCACAATACGTGGAGTCCGACCAAGGCAATCACTTCACCGGGCAGGTGATGCAGGAGACCCTTAAGGTGCTCGGCATCAAAGTCATCCGGGCCTGTGGAGTGTTTAAACCACACCATCAAGGAAAGGCTGCACAAAGAGGCAGGAGACTCACCCAAAGGGTGGGTAGAAGTCCTACCACTGGTTCTCATGGGGATCCAGGCCAGCCAGTCAAAGAGCACGGGGTACTCCCCGTATGAGCTCATGACCAGCAGAGCCATGCGAACCCCCACCCATGTGTTCGTGGAAGGTCAGCTTAGGGAAGCGAACCGGGACAGCTTTGTCAGGAATCTGTTTGAACATCTTAAATAGATTCACTGGCCGGCTGCTAACAACATGGGAAAACAGCATTGGAGTAACCGATTGCTGCTAGAGCCCCGCAAACGCCTTGAGTGGGAGATAGGGGACCAGGTTATGGTGAGCAACTATGCTAGAGTAGGGGTCTTTGAGGCACTGTACATGGGACCGTACCACATTGTCGACAAGACAAGCCCCATGGTCTATGCCATAAAATTGCCCCGCCGAACAAAGTGGTTCCACATAAATCAGTGCAAACTTTTCAACCCGGGGCAGCAGCTAAGCGTAAGGGACAGCCAAAACCCGTAAACCGTACTAAAGACAGGGACCCCCAGCCAACAGCCCCTGACTGTGGAATTCCCACAGGGGACATGGCAGACCCACAGACTGCACCTAGAGGGCGGTGGACTGTGTTACTGGAGGAGCTGTCCCCCCAATCATTTGGGACTCGGACCCACCCCCAGTAGCCAGAGCCTTAAGAAGGATTCCCCAAACACCACGGCCAAAGACACCGTGATCACCAGCGCCCCAATTTGAAAGGGACCAGCCGCAAAAGGGTACCTAAGGTCAGAGACCAGCCCGCAAGCAGGGACACCCAGCCCGTAGCCTCGGACAACGAGGGACCCCCGGAAGAGATAGCGATGGACCAGCCACCAAGTGGGAGTCCCCAGCCCGTAGCCCTTGACCAGGTAGAACTCCCAGGGGGTGAAAAAAACCAGGCAGCCACCCCCAAATGAGCGGTGTGCTGCAGGACCAGATGGGACATTCCCCTGATAGTGTGGGACTCGAACCCACCTCCGGGTCCGACGGTGTAGGCCGACCTACTACTGACCTCGCTGGACACCCAGCGGAAGAAGAAAGAAAGAAAGAAGGCAAGAATTAACCTGGCAACCCGGAGACGGGTGGCAGATATACATATATAGTACGATATGAATTTAAGTATGTTTAGTGAATAATTTAAGAGTAGTGTAAGATTATATGTGTAATGATAAGTATATATGTATTAGTTAACTGGGGTAAGAAAATAATCTACCTGTGCAGCTATTAAAAGAGGCACAGGCCAGATAATGCCCGGGAGTAAGAAGAATCTACCGATATAGCTATTAAGGGAAGCACCGGTGAGATAACAAGCAGAACGGCTGTGAGATAAAAGTTAGAAACAGACATCAGTCCACAAGGAACTGAATAAGACAGCCAGTCAATTAAAGACTATACTATGTCTGAAAGAAAGAGGGCACATACTGGAACTCGGTCATCTTTGTCAAGCCAGAGAGCTTTCTCAGGGCTCGACAATCTGTTTTATGTGCCCCTACAGGAAAAAGAGCAGCATGAGAAGGATCCTGTTCCTGCTCGCCCTGATAAGGATGAGCAGTGGCGACCAAGGAGACGTGGAAGAATCCCTCAGTTACGGGTGTTCAGGAGGAAGAGCACCGATCGTAACCGCTGTAGGTGGCACCCCAGGCGTGGAAGAACTCGCCGTTTACACCTACGAGGGAAGATGGCCAGGGTGGTTGGGATCTAAGTCTACCTGCTACTCCAGCCAGGAAGGTTTAACCTACGGGAGGCCTCAGTTCCATGCCCCCTGTTAAGTCCTGACTCTAATGTACTGACTTACACGAGACACATGCTGAAGTCAAGGTCACTCAGGACCTGCACCTTTAGTTCCAGCTCTCCAGTGCTGCACGTGCCTGAGACCTCTCTTTATATACCTCAGTGGGACAGGTATGGAGTGTCTCCTGCAAGTGCAGCCCTGGTGGTAAGGTATGCTTATTGTTACAGGTCATATCCAGTTACAGTCATGTATAGCATGGTAAGATACAGTTATATACAGTAATGTGAGATACATGACATCACCCTCCCCCAAGGTCGTATTGCCTTTATAGATTCAGTCTCTCAGGTGGTCTGCGCTCTCACGTGGAGTGTCTTAGTTGTGGTTCAGTTGTTTGCCTTGGTGCCTGTTTTTCGTTCGGTGTGATTGCTGGTATCTCGCCTGGGCTGTCTGTTGAGACTGCCCTTTCCTTAGGTTGTTCCACCTGTCTGTCCACCAGGTGTGGTGTGAATTCCACATTGTAGTCTGCCTCTGGTTCTTCAGTGTTATCAGTAAATCTACTTTTTACTTGGTCTACATGCCTCCGGCAGGTTTGGCCATTGTCCATTTGTACAACCAGTAGCCTGTTTCCCTCTTTGTCTGTTACTGTCCCTGCAAGCCATTTGGGACCCCGGCCATAGTTTAGCACAAACACTTTGTCCCCAATCTTATTCCACCTCCCCCTCGAATTTTGGTCATGGTACTCAGTTAGCTTTTGACGCTTAGCCTCAACAATTTCATGCATGTCTGGGAGGATTAACGAGAGCCTGGTCTTTAAAGTTCGTTTCATCAATAGTTGCGCCGGGGGAACCTCAGTCAATGAATGCGGACGGGATCTGTATGCCAGCAGCAGTCGCGACAGGCGGCTCTGCAGTGTGGGACCTTGGATTCTGAGCATGCCTTGTTTAATGATCTGCACTGCTCGCTCCACCTGGCCATTGGAGGCCGGCTTGAAAGGTGCCGTCTTAATGTGATTTATACCGTGGTCAACTATAAAATCGTGAAATTCTGTGCTGGTGAAGCACGGACCATTATCACTGACCAATATGTCAGGAAAGCCGTGCGTTGCAAACATGGTTCTAAGGCTCTCCACAGTGGTGGAGGTGGTGCTCGAGTTTAAAATGGTGCACTTGATCCATTTTGAAAATGCATCAACGACTACGAGGAACATTTTGCCCATGAATGGGCCCGTATAATCTACATGCACCCCCGACCACGGTTTGGTGGGCCATGGCCAGGGTCTTAGGGGGGGCCTCCCTGGGGGCATTACTGAGTTGGGCACAAATGGTGCACCGACGGACGCAGAGCTCCAAGTCCGCGTCAATGCCAGGCCACCAGACATGAGATCTGGCTATGGCCTTCATAAGGACGATCCCCGGGTGCTCGCGATGGAGCTCCCGGACAAACGCCTCCCTGCCTCGTAAGGGCATAACTACTCGACTGCCCCACATCAGGCAGTCTGCCTGTAGTGAGACTTCATGCATGCGCCTATAGAAGGGTTTGACCTCCTCGGGGCAGGCATCGCGAGCCTCTGCCCAGTCACCGGTTAAAACGCATCTTTTAACTAGAGATAACGTGGGGTCGCTGGTCGTCCAGGCTCTGATTTGGCGAGCCATCATGGGCGAACCTGTGGATTCAAAGGCATTGATTGCCATGACCATCCCACAGTCCTGTTCATCGGACCATTCTGTGGTCGCCAGGGGTAGCCTGCTAAGCGCGTCGGCACAGTTGTCTGTGCCTGGTCTGTGCCTTATCGTGTAGTAATAGCCGCCAGCATGAGTGCCCACCGCTGAATGCGCGCCGAGGCGTTGGTGTTGATTGCCTTGCACTCGGGTAGTAGGGACGTGAGGGGTTTGTGGTCGGTTTCTAACGCAAACTTGGCTCCGAAAAGGTATGGGTGCATTTTTTTGACACCGTACACGCACGCGAGTGTCTCCTTCTCAACCATACCGTACCCGCGCTCCGGCCGCGAAAGTGACCCGGAGGCATAAGCAACGGGCTGTAATTTACCTGCATCATTGACGTGCTGTAAAACGCACCTGACCCCTTACGCTGACGCATCACATGTAAGGACTAAGTTTTTACCTGGGTCAAAAAAGGCTAAAACACTCTTGGAACATAGAATGTTGCGTGCCTTATTGAAGGCACATTCTTGGGTGTCCCTCCAAAAGCAATCGCACCCCTTTCTGAGTAGCATGTGGAGAGGCTCCAGCAGCGTGCTCAAGTTCTGCATAAAGTTCCCACAGTAATTGAGTAGCCCAAGAAAGGCGCGCAGTTCCGAGACATTCCGGGACCTGGGTGCCAGGCGAATCGCTTTGGTTTTGGATTCGGTTGGGCGGATTCCATCAGCGGCAATCCTTCTGCCCAAAATTTCAACCTCAGGCGCGAGAAGCAGACACTTGGATTTCTTAACTCTTAGGCCTACCCGATCCAATCGACTTCGTACTTCCTCAAGATTGCGGAGATGAGAGTCGGTGTCCCGCCCGTGATGAGTATATCATCTTGAAACACAACCATCCCCGGGATGGACTTGAGCAGACTCTCCATGTTGCACTGGAATATAGCAGCTGCCGACCTGATGCCGAATGGGCATTGATTGTACCTTTATTTTATTGAACCTTAAAATGTGTTTGACTATGGACCTTTATGTTACCTGAGAATGCGTTTTGACTATGTGCTTTTATTTTACTCTGCTTATATTGTGCTTGACTGTATGCCGTTATTATATTATGAAAACCGAGTAAAAGAGGAGCATCATACCCCCTCTATGCTGCAACCGAATTGTATTCGAACAAAGGATTTTGAACTGATTTGGCGCCAAGATTAGAACCACTGAAATCGTATAACTGCCCCCCTGTTTCAACAGAGGGTATGCCATACTACACCAGGTGCTATACTGCGAGTATGCCATCAAGACAAGGAGAGAAATCAACTTGACAGTTGTAAATTAACTTCTCCAGCCTCGAAGTCCTGAAGTTCTGAAGGAAGGAAGAACATCACCATCGCGGCAGCAACAGACTACAACCAACGTGGTATCAACGGAAAACCACCGCAATCGACCAAACTCGAAACAAAACTTCAAAGGGAAAAAACAGAAGAATCGAAAAGTTTCCAATCTACAATCTGATCCTACCAACGGGTAAAACATTACCTAAAAGACTGTAGAAACCTACTTCTAACGAAGAAAACCGGGTACTGACCCCACAAATCCAAAAGGCGCCTTACCGCATCAGCGGACTCAACCCAACTGAAGATTGCGCAGTAAGAAGTCTTCTCCGACGTTCGGGGTACCAGCGAACCCCGAAACCGCGATCTACCGCTAACTGTCAAAAGGATTGGTAAGCATAGTCCCTGCCTGCCCTGGAGTCCAACCTAGCTAGGATTAGGTATTGGGAGGTGGGAGGTGTAATTCTACTGTAACCTCCTTTGAATGTAATGTGTTGTTCTCTATTAGAGGCATTCTAAGCTATTGTAACCCCCTCTGAGTGTGTAAGGCATTGTTTTTTAATAAGTTTGAATAAGTTTTGACATTGTACTTTCTTATTAGAGTAATTATAAGTTTGTAATTTCTTGACTGTAGTAAAATCAAAGTTCTTTTGCATCAAACCTGTGTCCTGTGCACTTTGTCACATCCCCCAAATAAATCCAGAGTCTAGAACCTAAGGGAGTGGGAGCGATTCGAACCACTCAAGTTGGTTAGAAGGGAACCTGACCCCCTCATAGAGACCACCCCCTTACATAACGGGCCATGTTTCACGAGCCTGGAGTTTCAAGAGTTCATGAAATGCAACGGCACAAAACACGTGTGGTCAGCCCCATTAAAACCCATGTCCAATTGTCAAGCGGAGTGGGCAGTTCAAACCATCAAGCAGAGCCTGAAACGCGTAACTCACGGTTCCTTGCAGACACGCCTGTCACGCATACTGCTCAATTACAGGACAAGGCCACACATGCTCACTGGGGACCTGCCTGCGGAACTATTGATGAAGAGAGGCCTCAAAAACAGGCTCTCTTTAGTCCATCCTGACCTTAACGATCATGTCAAAACCCGACATCAATGTCAGCAGTGGTATCATGACCGCACCGCAGTGTCACGTGACATTTCTGTAAATGACCCAATGTATTTACTTAACCATGGTTAAGGGCCCAAGTGGCAACCGGGCAATGTTACGGATAAGGAGGGTAACCTGGTGTATATGGTTAAGCTCAAGAATGGGCAGATGTGCAGGAAACACATTGATCAAATCAAGCTAAGACACAATGACGAACCGGAACAGTTGGAAGAAGACACCACGAGCTTAGACGACCAACCAACTCACATCCAGCCATCAGAAGAACCCACTGTGGTCAACGCCCAGTGATAGACTTGGAAAGTACTAGGATTGTACTGAGACGGTCAACCAGAGAGCGAAGGGCTCCGGATTGTCTGAACTTGTAATATGGACTTGTGCCAAGAACTGGGGGGGGTGGGAATGAGGTAATGTATGTACATAAGGTCTGCCCACCAACAGTGGGCACTACCGTCAGAGGTTCTAGGGTCATAGGTACACTCATGCAGGGCCGGGTATTTAACCTGAACTTCACCTTTGTATCTTCACTTCTGGAAGCCATTAAAGACTGACCAGGTTACACCTAGTCACTGGCTCGCAGTACGAAGTTCATTGTATCATTTCATACACCACAGAGATCTTCGAAGTGCTCCTTCCAGTGGGCCCTGACTGCCTCGGTGTCCTTAATGAGTGTCTCCCCGTTCTTGGCCAGCAGCGGGGTGAGGCCTTGGGTGCTTGGGCTGTAGGTGGACTTAACTGCGGTGAAGAATCCTCGCATCTCATGGCTGTCAGCCAGCTGTTGTATCTCCTGTGCTTTCTCCACCCACCATCTATTCTTTAGGTCGCGGGTTGCCACATCGGTAACACAGCCTACAGAGCACTGCTGTGTGAAGGTGCTATTGTATGCATGCAGCCACCAGGATCATTATTGAGTATACTACAAGCATCTTAAAGCAGTGGTTCAGGTGTCTAGACAGATCAGGGAGTACATTATAGTACAGTCTCACCAGGATCCCCAAGATTATCATTTTCTGCCACAAGCTGCATAGTTTGTGTTATGTTCAGAATAACTCCACAAGAATAACTGTAAGCTCAAACTGTTGTGACTTTGGTCTCTTAAATGTAACTCCAGAGTGAGGAAGCAGCATGGTAGACTGCCTTTTATACCTGTTTGCCCAGGGTGTGCAGGTGACCCTTAGGTCTCCAACAGGTGCGCCCCCTGGTTGCAAGTCTTACACACTAGTAAAGTTTACATACATAACATCTCTTCACCCCCCAAAGTCTTAGATACAAGTTATTTACAAGTTGAGGTGATTTGGAGCTCTGCGTTCCCGGGTTGATTACCTGAGTTGAAGATCTGGCATGGGTGAGTTGATCGGATCATTGCTGCACTGCAGCGTGGTTGGTCTGATAGGATTGTCGGGCATGGTGGGTTCATCCTCCTGGTTGACTGTGAGGTCGGTTGCTGGTTGGGTGTCTGTTGGTGGATCAATGATCGTAACGTCCTCTTCAAACTGTTCTTGGTTGTCAGTGAATCGCAGTTTGGTCTGATCCAAATGCTTTCTGCATGTTTGTCCATTCAAAAGTTTGACAACAAACACTCTATTCCCCTCCTTAGCTAAAACATTGCCAGCAACTCATTTAGGACCATGACTGTAATTAAGAACAAACACAGGGTCATTCACCTCAATGTCACGTGATATAGCCGCGCGATTGTGGTACACATTATGCCGGTGACGCCGGGTTTCTACATGATCATTGAGATCTGGGTGGACTAAGGAGAGCCTGGTTTTGAGTGCTCTCTTCATTAACAATTCTGCAGGGGGAACACCTGTAAGCGAGAGGGGTCGGGTCCGGTAGCCGAGCAGAACCCGAGATAACCGGGTCTGCAGGGAATCGTCCGTCACGCATTTCAAGCTCTGCTTGATAGTTTGGACTGCCCATTCTGCTTGACCATTGGATGCGGGCTTAAACGTGGCAGACCTGACATGCTTGATGCAATTGCAGGTCATGAACTCGTTGAATTCCGAGCTGGTGAAACATGGTCTATTGTCACTAACAAGGACATTGGGCAAACCATCGGTGGCGAACATGGCCCAGAGGCTTTCAATGGTGGCAGTGACGTACATGATGACATTATTGTTCATTCAATCTATTTAGAGTAAACGTCCACTGCTACAAGGAACATCTTTCTTAGAAAGGGGCCAGCGAAATCTACGTGGATCCTGGACCATGGTTTGGAGAGCCATGACCACAGACTCAGTGGGGCCTCCCTTGGTGCATTGCTCAACTGTGAGCAAGTGTTGCATTGGTGTATGCATAACTCCAATTCCGAGTCAATGCCGGGCCATCAAATGTGCAAATTGGCGATAACCTTCATCATGATTATGCCTGGGTGGATACTGTGTCGGTCACGTATAAATATTTCCCTGCCTTTTTTTGGCAAAATCACGTGATTCCCCCATAGAAAACAATCCGAATGGATGGACATTTCATCCTTGCGTCGGTAAAATGGCTTAATTTCATATTGATTTCCCCGAGAACAGCCGACCAACTCCTATTAAAGATGCAGCTTTTCATTAGTGATAGCACAGGGTCCTGGCTAGTCCAGGTTCTGATCTGGCGAGCCGTGACGGGTTACCCCTTGCTCTCAAAAGCATCCATTACAAGAAGCAAGTCTGCGGGTTGTGCCATTTCCACCCCGATGGTTGGCAATGGTAGCCGACTGAGGGCATCAGCGCAGTTCTCAGTGCCTGGTCTGTGGCGGATTACATAGTTATACGCAGATAACATTAGTGCCCATCTTTGGATGCGGGATGAAGCATTAGTGTTAATATCTTTGCTTTTTAAGAACAGCGAAGTGAGCGGTTTGTGGTCGGTTTCGAGCTCGAACCGGAGTCCAAATAGGTATTGGTGCATTTTCTTAACCCCGCATACGCATGCTAATGCTTCTTTCTCAACCATACTGTAGGCTCTTTCAGCCTTAGATAAACTTCTGGACGCATATGCAACCGGTTGCAGTTTGCCTGGCACATTGGCTTGCTGTAACACACAACCGACCCCGTACAAAGATACATCACAAGCTAGTACTAAATGTTTACATGGGTCATACAATACAAGTAACTTGTTAGAACATAGCAGGTTTCTGGCCTTATTAAAGGCTGTCTCTTGAGATTTATCCCAAACCCAGTCGTCACCCTTGCGTAGTAATAAATGCAAAGGTTCCAGCAAAGTGCTCAACCCCGGTAGAAAGTTACCAAAATAGTTGAGGAGTCCCAGGAACGAACGCAGCTCCATCACATTCTGTGGCCTGGGTGCATTCTTGATGCCCTCCGTCTTGGAGTCCGTGGGTCTGATTCCATCTGCCGCAAGCTTTCTCCCCAGAAATTCGACCTCTAGCACCAGGAAAACACACTTGGAGCATTTCAGCCTGAGTCCCACTTTGTCCAGTCGCTTTAGCACCTCTTCCAGGTTGTGCAAGTGTTCAGTGGTGTTGCGATCAGTGATCAGGATGTCAGCTTGAAACACCACAGTGCGCGGAACCGATTTCAGCAGACTCTCCATGTTCCTCTGGAAGATGGCCACAGCCGAGCGAATCCCAAAAGGGTATCTGTGGTATATGAACAGTCCTTTGTGCATGTTGATGCACATCAATTTTTTCGAAGGTTCAAGCCAGCTCCTGTGTCATGTAAGCAGAGGTTAGATCCAGCTTGGTGAACAACTTCCCCCCTGCTAGCATTGCGAACAGGTCATCTGCTTTGGGTAGTGAGCACTGGTCCTGTAACTAGACGAAGTTGATTGTTACCTTGTAGTCCCCACAGGTTCTGACCGTCCCATCGCTTTTCAACACCGGAACAATTGGACTGGTCCACTCGTTGAACTCGACTGGCGATATGATTCCTTCTCATTGAAGTCTGTCCAGCTCGATCTCGACTTTCTCTCGCATCATATATGGAACTGCTCGGGTCTTGTGATGAACGGGCCGTGTATCAGAGACTAGATGGATCTGCACTTTGGTGCCTGTGAAGTTGCCGATGCCTGGCTCAAATAACGACGGGAATTTGTTTAGCACTTGGGCACACGAGGCGTCATCCACCGAAGACAGTGCTTTGACGTCGTCCCAGTTCCATCGGATCTTTCCTAGCCAGCTTCTGCCGAACAGTGTTGGGCCATCGCCTGGAACAATCCATAGTGATAAATCATACACAGTTCCATCGTATGATATCTTCACTGCCACACTGCCAATGACTGGTATGAGCTCTTTGGTGTAAGTGCGCAGCTTGGTGTGAATCGGGCTTAGTTTTGGCCTTTGTACCTTGTTGCCCCACAGTTTCTCAAAAGCCTTCGGGCTCATAATTGACAGATTCGCCCCACTGGAATGCCGTTTAATTTGACTTTCAACATTATCGGAGAACTTTTGGTGGTGAAGGTGTGTACCCCATACACTTCTTCTTCAGCCTCGGGTTGAGTTGCCTCTCTTACTCATTCAGCATGATCTGCACCGGATCGGTCATCTTCTGCCGGCTCTCCCACGTCGTGAATCGCAGTACGTTTGCACATTCGCTGGAGGTGCCCCATTGTTCCACAGCCCTTGCATACGTAGTGCTTGAATCGACATTGATGGGCTCGATGATTTCCTCTGCAGCGCCAACATGGTGTTAATGGATTCGCATTCACGCCCCACAGCGGACTCTGAGTCATCCTAGGTCTGGCCTCTGCAGGCGTGTAGGCCCTGCCATATACAGTTCTGCCTGCTGAAGGCATTATTTTATGCACAGTACTTGCTGGTGAGCTTCGATGCTGCAAAGATATCTGTTTAGTGTTATCGTTCGTGGATGTGAAAGCCGGGGCTATCGTGATGGCCTTGCTCAGATCTGGGGATTCGGCAGACAGCAGTTTGCGAAGAATGACCTCGTGGCCGATTCCAAGCACGAAAATGTCCGGCAACATTTTGCCAAAAATCCAGCAAATTCACACGGTCCTGTAAGGCAGCTTAGGTCGGCGACATAGCTCGTCACATTCTGGCCCTCGGAGCGATGATGCATGTAAAAGCGTGTAAATACCTGGCCATTAAGATGCTCTCCTTTGGCTTGAGGTGTTCCCTAACCAGCGTGCACAACTCTGCCTAAGCCTTGTCCATTGGTTTCACCGGTGCCAGTAGTTTTTTGATGAGGCCATATATCGTGGACCCACAAACGGTGAGGAGAATCGCCCTGCGCTTGACTGTGGTATCTTCCGTATCCAGCTCCTTGGCCACTAAGTACTGGTCAAGATGCTCAACGAAGGCTTCCCAATCATCACCCTCAAAAAATCTCTCAAGAATACCAATGGCAGCCAAAACCGCTTGTACTCGTCTCCAATTGTTATGCTCAGAATAACTCCACAAAACTGTACACTGTAAGCTCAAACTGTTGTGACCTTGGTCTCTTTAGAAACATAGAAACATAGAAACATAGAAAATAGGGGCAGGAGCAGGCCATTCAGCCCTTCTAGCCTGCACCGCCATTCAATGAGTTCATGGCTGAACATGAAACTTCAGTACCCCCTTCCTGCTTTCTCGCCATACCCCTTGATCCCCCGAGTAGTAAGGACTTCATTTAACTCCCTTTTGAATATATTTAGTGAATTGGGCCCAACCACTTTCTGTGGTAGAGAATTCCACAGGTTCACCACTCTCTGGGTGAAGAAGTCTCTCCTCATCTCGGTCCTAAATGGCTTACCCCTTATCCTTAGATTGTGACCCCTGGTTCTGGACTTCCCCAACATTGGGAACATTCTTCCTGCATCTAACCTGTCTAAACCCGTCAGAATTTTAAACGTTTCTATGAGGTCCCCTCTCATTCTTCTGAATTCCAGTGAATACAAGCCCAGTTGATCCAGTCTTTCTTGATAGGTCAGTCCCACTATCCCGGGAATCAGTCTGGTGAATCTTCGCTGCCCTCCCTCAATAGCAAGAATGTCCTTCCTCAAGTTAGGAGACCAAAATTATACACAATACTCCAGGTGTGGCCTCACCAAGGCCCTGTACAACTGTAGCAACACCTCCCTGCCCCTGTACTCAAATCCCCTCGCTATGAAGACCAACATGCCATTTGCTTTCTTCACCGCCTGCTGTACCTGCATGCCAACCTTCAATGACTGATGTACCATGACACCCAGGTCTCGTTGCACCTTCCCTTTTCCTAATCTGTCACCATTCAGATAATAGTCTGTCTCTCTGTTTTTACCACCAAAGTGGATAACCTCACATTTATCCACATTATACTTAATCTGCCATGCATTTGCCCACTCACCTAACCGATCCAAGTCACTCTGCAGCCTCATAGCATCCTCCTCGCAGCTCACACTGCCACCCAACTTAGTATCCTCCGCAAATTTGGAGATACTACATTTAATCCCCTCGTCTAAATCATTAATGTACAATGTAAACAGCTGGGGCCCCAGCACCGAACCTTGCGGTACCCCACTAGTCACTGCCTGCCATTCCTACTCTTTGCTTCCTGTCTGACAACCAGTTCTCAATCCACGTCAGCACACTACCCCCAATCCCATGTGCTTTAACTTTGCACATCAATCTCTTGTGTGGGACCTTGTCGAACGCCTTCTGAAAGTCCAAATATACCACATCAACTGGTTCTCCCTTATCCACTCTACTGGAAACATCCTCAAAAAATTCCAGAAGATTTGTTAAGCATGATTTCCCTTTCACAAATCCATGCTGACTTGGACCTATCATGTCACCTCTTTCCAAATGCACTGCTATGACATCCTTAATAATTGATTCCATCATTTTACCCACTACCGATGTCAGGCTGACCGGTCTATAATTCCCTGTTTTCTCTCTCCCTCCTTTTTTAAAAAGTGGGGTTACATTGGCTACCCTCCACTCCATAGGAACTGATCCAGAGTCAATGGAATGTTGGAAAATAACTGTCAATGCATCCGCTATTTCCAAGGCCACATCCTTAAGTACTCTGGGATGCAGTCCATCAGGCCCTGGGGATTTATCGGCCTTCAATCCCATCAATTTCCCCAACACAATTTCCCGACTAATAAAGATTTCCCTCAGTTCCTCCTCCCAACTAGACCCTCTGACCCCTTTTATATCCAGAAGGTTGTTTGTGTCCTCCTAGTGAATACTGAACCAAAGTACTTGTTCAATTGGTCTGCCATTTCTTTGTTCCCCATTATGACTTCCCCTGATTCTGACTGCAGGGGACCTACGTTTGTCTTTACTAACCTTTTTCTCTTTACATACCTATAGAAACTTTTGCAATCCACCTTAATGTTCCCTGCAAGCTTCTTCTCGTACTCCATTTTCCCTGCCCTAATCAAACCCTTTGTCCTCCTCTGCTGAGTTCTAAATTTCTCCCAGTCCCCAGGTTCACTGCTATTTCTGGCCAATTTGTATGCCACTTCCTTGGCTTTAATACTATCCCTGATTTCCCTCGATAGCCACGGTTGAGCCACCTTCCCTTTTTTATTTTTACGCCAAACAGGAATGTACAATTGTTGTAATTCATCCATGCGGTCTCTAAATGTCTGCCATTGCCCATCCACAGTCAACCCCTTAAGTATCATTCGCCAATCTATCCTAGCCAATTCACGCCTCATACCTTCAAAGTTACCCTTCTTTAAGTTCTGGACCATGGTCTCTGAATTAACTGTATCATTCTTCATCCTAATGCAGAATTCCACCATATTATGGTCACTCTTCCCCAAGGGGCCTCGCACAATGAGATTGCTAATTAGTCCTCTCTCATTACACAACACCCAGTCTAAGATGGCCTCCCCCCTAGTTGGTTCCTCAACATATTGGTCTAGAAAACCATCCCTTATGCACTCCAGGAAATCCTCCTCCACCGTATTGCTTCCAGTTTGGCTAGCCCAATCTATGTGCATATTAAAGTCACCCATTATAACTGCTGCATCTTTATTGCATGCACCCCTAATTTCCTGTTTGATGTCCTCCCCAACATCACTACTACTGTTTGGAGGTCTGTACGCAACTCCCACTAACGTTTTTTGCCCTTTGGTGTTCTGCAGCTCTACCCATATAGATTCCACATCATCCAAGCTAATGTCTTTCCTAACTATTGCATTAATCTCCTCTTTAACCAGCAATGCTACCCCATCTCCTTTTCCTTTTATTCTATCCTTCCTGAATGTTGAATACCCCTGGATGTTGAGTTCCCAGCCCTGATCATCCTGGAGCCACGTCTCCGTAATCCCAATCACATCATATTTGTTAACATCTATTTGCACAGTTAATTCATCCACCTTATTGCGGATACTCCTTGCATTAAGACACAAAGCCTTCAGGCTTGTTTTTTTAACACCCTTTGTCCTTTTAGAACTCTGCCACACAGTGGCCCTTCCTGCTCCCCGCCCCGGGCCTCTCCGCCCCCCACCACCGCCCCCATCTCCCCTCCGTCTCCTGCCTCTGCCTCCCTTTTGTCTCCCTCTGTCTCCCTGCATTGGTTCCCATCCCCCTGCCATATTAGTTTAACTCCTCCCCAACAACACTAGCAAACACTCCCCCTCGGACATTGGTTCCGGTCCTGCCCAGGTGCAGACCGTCCAGTTTGTATTGGTCCCACCTCCCCCAGAACCGGTTCCAATGCCCCAGGAATTTGAATCCCTCCCTGCTGCACCACTGCTCAAGCCACGTATTCATCTGCGTTATCCTGCGATTCCTACTCTGACTAGCACGTGGCACTGGTAGCAATCCCGAGATTACTACTTTTGAGGTCCTACTTTTTAATTTAGCTCCTAGCTCCTTAAATTCGTTTCGTAGGACCTCATCCCTTTTTTTACCTATGTCGTTGGTACCAATGTGCACCACGACAACTGGCTGTTCTCCCTCCCATTTCAGAATTTCCTGCACCCGCTCCGAGACATCCTTGACCCTTGCACCAGGGAGGCAACATACCATCCTGGAGTCTCGGTTGCGGCCGCAGTAAACGCCTATCTATTCCCCTCACCATTGAATCCCCTATCACTATCGTGCTTCCACTCTTTTTCTTGCCCTCCTGTGCAGCAGAGCCAGCCACGGTGCCATGAACTTGGCTGCTGCTGCCCTCCCCTGATGAGTCATCCCCCCCAACAGTACTCAAAACGGTGTATCTGTTTTGCAGGGGGATGACCACAGGGGACCCCTGCACTACCTTCCTTGCACTGCTCTTCCTGCTGGTCTTCCATTCCCTATCTGGCTGTGGACCCTTCTCCTGCGGTAAGACCAACTCACTACACGTGATACTCACGTCATTCTCAGCATCGTGGATGCTCCAGAGTGAATCCACCCTCAGGTCCAATTCCGCAACGCGGACCGTCAGGAGCTCGAGGCGGATATACTTCTCACACACATAGTCGTCAGGGCCACCGGAAGTGTCCCTGAGTTCCCACATGGTACAGGAGGAGCATATCACGTGACCGAGCTCTCCTGCCATGCCTTAACCCTTAGATACCCTTAAATTGGTAATAACAATGTTACAGTTCACTTACTGATATAAAAAAGAAAAAGAAAAGCTACTCACCAATCACCAGCCAATCACTTACCCCATTGGCTGTGACGTCACCTTTTGATTCCTTTCTACTTCTATTTTGCTTTCTCTCCCGCTGTAGCTGCACCGGTACGCCTTTTATAGGCCGCTCCGACGCTGCTCCCGCCTCTCCCCAACTGCCGCTGGTACTCGAGCTCCCGCTGGGCCTTTTATAGGCCGTTCCGACGCTGCTCCCGCCTCTCCCCAACTGCCGCTGGTACTCGAGCTCCCACTGGGCCTTTTATAGGCCGCTCCGACGCTGCTCCCGCCTCTCCCCAACTGCCGCTGTAACTCCAGAGTGAGGAAGTAGCATGGTAGACTACCTTTTATACCTGCTTTCCCAGGGTATGCAGGTGACCCTTGGGTCTCCAACAGGTGTGTCCCCTGGTGGCAAGTCTTATACACTAGTAAAGTTTACATACATAACAGTTTGGCTGTCCAGAAAAGCTTCATTATGGAAAAGATGAAGGTGGAGGAGCAACAACCAATGGAAAAGCAGGACTCTGACTGACCCAGAAGACATCTCTGCAACCAGGCAGAGTCATGCACCTGGTTTTCTAGACAGGACCTTTATTAAGGTTGGGTCTCTTTTATCTTGAAAAGAGAGAGCTGAGAGGTGGCCTTGTGGAGGTCTTTGTGATTACGAAGGGTTTTGGTGGTGTGGACATAGAAGAGTGTTTTCACTTGTGAGGAAGAGCAAATCTAGAGGCCATCAATATAAGATAGTAACTAAGAAATCAAATAGGGAATTCAGAAGATACTTCTTCACCCAGAGAGTGGTGAGAATGTGAAACTCACTACCACAGGGAGTAGTTGAGGTGAATAGTATTGATGCATTTAAGGGACGTTGGATAGGCATATGAGGGAGAAGGGAATTAAGAGTTATGTTGATAGAGTTAGATGAGGAAAGTTCAAGTGGAGCATATGTGCCGACACGGACTGGTTGGGTCGAATGTCCTGTTTACGTGCCATATAGTTTATGTAATTAAATACCTGAACTGCCAATGGACGAATGGTCCTGCCCACATTTAAACAACGCAGTGTGCACCATCATCAATATTGTTCTCTATACTAATTGACCTATTATGGATCCTATCTCATGCTCTGCTAAGATTTTACTCTGCATCATCAGAAGAAACTGTCGAGGCACAGTTGAAATAAAGTGGAACTAAATTTAACACCTTAAAAGTGATAAGCATATGTAACCCCGATATTAGCGCATTGTTTCCCTTGGTGATTGTAAGGCATAAATTGCAAGGGGCGGTTCCACGACTGAAGCTTCCCTTGCAATTGCTCGTAATAAAAGACGGTTGAACCTTGGATTTTGTGTGTTCACTTCCGTGGTCGTTATACAACAGGGGAAGGGCGAGGTGTCAATTAACTATATCAGTTAGTCCACCTTGAGGAAGAGAAACCTACTTTTTAACCCCTACATTTGGCATCACGAACAGGATGCAGACCCTCTGACCTGGATGATGTGACAGCTGAATGCCAGTGAGTATGATTTTGTACCACCTACAGCTGTAGCATGGACGGGGAAGGAGGTAATCTGTAGAAAGAATTAGAAGAATCTGTATAAAGAATCTGTATAACTGAGTTATAACGAACCACGGAAGGACGAAACCCAAGGTGAAATAAGGTGCATGTCCCGAAGCGTGACACAGTAATAACACAGAGAAGCCGGTATTGATCGTGCGCAGCGCAAACAGGAAGGAATACAACCTAAAAAGGAGGAGAGGACCCCAGCGATCATTAGAGGAAAAATGGCCAGTGAAGTAAAATGGGAATGGTGCCTACAAGGATCCCTAATCGATATGCTAGCTGAGAAAATTAGAAAATTAAAAAAAAAGAAAAGAAAAATTGAATGTTTAATTGGGGAAAAAAGTTTTTGCGATGGTCTTATGTAGTTTAAATTAACAAATTCGCAGAGACACCACCATCAAAATTCCCGGATCCGAACACAAAGCTCATCGACAGTACCCATTAAGACCTGAAGCTGAGGCAGCGGTCTGTCAGATAGTGCAGAAATCAGAGGAGCAAGGGGTAGTGAAACAGGTAATATCCTCCACTAATTCACCTGTGTGGCCGATAAAGAAACCTGACAGGTCTTACCAACTAACTATCGATTATACTGCCCTGAATAAGGTGACTCCCCGAGAACACCCACTAGTGGCAAGTCCAGCCACAATTTTTAATGGCCCGGAACCAGAACATAAGATATTCACTGTACTGGATATAGCAAATGGATTTTGGGCCATACCCTTAGACAAAGATTCTCAAGGAAAATTTGCCTTCACCATAAAGGGAAAACAATACACATGGACCAGAGTGCTACAGGGATTCCATAATAGCCCGAGCATATTTCATCGAGTATTGTCAGGGATTTGGAACCAGTAGACGTCGGAGAAGGAAGCACCTTTTTGCAGTATGTGGATGATATCCTTATTGCCTCCAGCACAGAACAACAACACGTACTAGCTTTAACTACAGTGCTAGGAGCTATACAGAGTGCAAGATTAAAAATAATCCTAGGAAGGTGCAGGTGAGAAGGAGCGAAGTAACATATCTAGGATACATAATATCACAAGGGAAGAGACAGATGCCCGAGGACAGAAAGGAAGCAATTCAATCAATGCTCAGGCCAGGAATCGTGAAAGGGGTCAGGCAGGTACTAGGGCGATTCAACTACTCAGAAAGATCAGGAAATTGTGGTTGTAAGGTTAAAACAAGCTCTCACAGGTGCTCCAGCCCTGGAATTACCTGACCAGAACAGGCCCTTCCTCATCTATACCCACCACAGTAAAGATCATTACATAGGGACAGGCATAGGCCAATGGCATAGTAATGTGGGGACACCTACCCAGCATACCTTAGTAGAATTGCTTAACACAGGAAGGCTAAAAATGGTATCTGACGCGCGAAGGGCAAGATGGGAAGCAATGCTGTTACACCCACAACGGGACGGAAATAATAAAAAACAACTATAATAACCCTGCAGGATGGATCATTACGCAGGGAAGCGGGCATGAGTGTAGCCCAACAGGAGAAGACAAGGGAAGTAGTCAGGCTTGAGGAGGCAGACATGGATCTATATGTAGATGGGTCTCAGCGCTATATGGGACACCACGGACGGGCCATGGTAGATAGCAGCGGACAGGTCATGGAAGGACGATTTTAAGGGGGTCAATCAGCTTAAGTGGCTGAATTAGTGGCTCTCACTGAACCACTGAGGCTGGCTAGGGGAAACGGAGTAAACATCTATACAGACAGTCGATATGCTTTCGGAGTAGTGCATGATTATATGATAGCCTGGAGCAGATGGGGATACATGACCTCAGGAGGAGGGCCGATTAAACATGAGGAGATTGTTGAAGAATTAGTGGAAGCCTCCCTCCTACCCGAAGAGTGTGTGATCAACATCAATAGGGGGATGCATGGGCAGACGAGGCAGCCAATCGACTGGCAGAGACAGGTACACTGGCCCGGGAAGCCCAAGTCGGAGTATGTACAATCGGGCCTGAGGAAATAAACATGCTTAAGGTACAGGGAGAAGCCACCCCACAGGAAAAGGAGGGGTGGAAGCAGAGAGGGGTCCAACAAGGGACCGACGGGATAGGGAAGAAATAATGGGAATGTGGTGGCCCCGGAATGCATCCAGAGGAGCCTATTAAATTTATACCACGGGTATGTCCATACAGGTAGAACCAACATGATAAGCTCGATGTCCAGATGCTGGTGGTGGAAGGAAATGGGTAGAGAAATAGAGGACCACTGTAGAACGTGTGTGACATGCGCAAAATACAACCCAGGGGGAAAGTAAAAGTCAGAATGGGACATCAGCCCCGACCGAAAGGACCCTGGGAAAACGTACAGATAGGTTTTACTGGACCATTACCCAGCAACATAGGGAAGACATACTGCCTAGTTATAATAGATCAGTTTACAAAGTGGGTAGAGGCTTTCGCCACTAGAAATTGTTCAGCAGAAACCGTGGCCAGGATCCTAGCAGAAGAAATAATGCCACTAGAGTAGACATAGAAACATAGAAACAGAGAAACATAGAAAATAGGTGCAGGGGTAGGCCATTCGGCCCTTCGAGCCTGCATCACCATTCAATAAGATCATGGCTGATCATTCACCTCAGTACCCCTTTCCTGCTTTCTCTCCATACCCCTTGATCCCTTTAACCGTAAGGGCCATATCTAACTCCCTCTTGAATATATCCAATGAACTGGCATCGACAACTCTCTGCGGTAGGGAATTCCACAGGTTAACAACTCTGAGTGAAGAAGTTTCTCCTCATCTCAGTCCTAAATGGTTTACTCCTTATCCTTAGACTATGTCCCCTGGTTCTGGACTTCCCCAACATTGGGAACATTCATCCTGCATCTAACCTGTCCAGCCCCATCAGAATTTTATATGTTTCTACGAGATCCCCTCTCATCCTTCTAAACTCCAGTGAATACAGGCCCAATCGATCCAGTCTCTCCTCATATGTCAGTGCTGCCATCCCAGGAATCAGTCTGGTGAACCTTCGCTGCACTCCCTCAATAGCAAGAGCGTCCTTCCTCAGATTAGGAGACCAAAACTGAACACAATATTCCAGATGAGGCCTCACTAAGGCCCTGCACAACTACAGTAAGACCTCCCTGCTCTTACACTCAAATCTCCTAGCTATGAAGGCCAACATGCCATTTGCCTTCTTCACCGCCTGCTGAACCTGCATGCCTACTTTCAATGACTGATGTACCATGACACCCAGGTCTCGCTGCACCACCCCTTTTCCTAATCTGCCTCCATTCAGATAATATTCTGCCTTCGTGTTTTTGCCAAATCAAGGTTCACAGGGAAGGTGATGAAACAGGCCTGCGCTTCACTAGGAATCAGGCAAACATATCCCATATCAAAGAGACTTAAAGGGATGGGTAGACAGGATACCCCGAGTACTAATGAAGTTCAAGGCAACCCCTAGTCGGACAACAGGAGTGACACCCTTTGAACTAAAAAAAAACAGGATACAGAAATTTGTAATGTAACTCTGTAAGCAGTTACATAGAAACATAGAAACATAGAAAATAGGTGCAGGAGCAGGCCATTCAGCCCTTCTAGCCTGCACCGCCATTCAACGAGTTCATGGCTGAACATGAAACTTCAGTACCCACTTCCTGCTTTCACGCCATACCCCTTGATCCCCCGAGTACTAAGGACTTCATCTAACTCCCTTTTGAATATATTTAGTGAATTGGCCTCAACTACTTCCTGTGGTAGAGAATTCCACAGGTTCACCACTCTCTGGGTGAAGAAGTTTCTCCTTATCTCGGTCCTAAATGGCTTACCCCTTATCCTTAGACTGTGACCCCTGGTTCTGGACTTCCCCAACATTGGGAACATTCTTCCTGCATCCAACCTGTCCAAACCCGTCAGAATTTTAAACGTTTCTATGAGGTCCCCTCTCACTCTTCTGAACTCCAGTGAATACAAGCCCAGTTGATTCAGTCTTTCTTGATAGGTCAGTCCCACCATCCCGGGAATCAGTCTGGTGAATCTTCGCTGCACTCCCTCAACAGCAAGTATGTCCTTCCTCAAGTTAGGAGACCAAAACTGTACACAATACTCCAGGTGTGGCCTCACCAAGGCCCTGTACAACTGTAGCAACACCTCCCTGCCCCTGTACTCAAATCCCCTCGCTATGAAGGCCAACATGCCATTTGCTTTCTTAACCGCCTGCTGTACCTGCATGCCAACCTTCAATGACTGATGTACCATGACACCCAGGTCTCGTTGCACCTTCCCTTTTCCTAATCTGTCACCATTCAGATAATAGTCTGTCTCTCTGTTTTTACCACCAAAGTGGATAACCTCACATTTATCCACATTATACTTCATCTGCCACGCATTTGCCCACTCACCTAACCTATCCAAGTCACTCTGTAGCCTCATAGCATCCTCCTCGCAGCTCACACTGCCACCCAACTTAGTGTCATCCGCAAATTTGGAGATACTACATTTAATCCCTTCGTCTAAATCATTAATGTATAATGTAAACAGCTGGGGCCCCAGCACAGAACCCTGCGGTACCCCACTAGTCACTGCCTGCCATTCCGAAAAGTACCCATTTACTCCTACTCTTTGCTTCCTGTCTGACAACCAGTTCTCAATCCACGTCAGCACACTACCCCCAATCCCATGTGCTTTAACTTTGCACATTAATCTCCTGTGTGGGACCTTGTCGAAAGCCTTCTGAAAGTCCAAATATACCACATCAACTGGTACTCCTTTGTCCACTTTATTGGAAACATCCTCAAAAAATTCCAGAAGATTTGTCAAGCATGATCTCCCTTTTACAAATCCATGCTGACTTGGACCTATCATGTCACCATTTTCCAAATGCGCTGCTATGACATCCTTAATAATTGATTCCATCATTTTACCCACTACTGAGGTCAGGCTGACCGGTCTATAATTCCCTGCTTTCTCTCTCCCTCCTTTTTTAAAAAGTGGGGTTACATTGGCTACCCTCCACTCGATAGGAACTGATCCAGAGTCAATGGAATGTTGGAAAATGACTGTCAATGCATCCGCTATTTCCAAGGCCACCTCCCTAAGTACTCTGGGATGCAGTCCATCAGGCCCTGGGGATCTATCGGCCTTCAATCCCATCAATTTCCCCAACACAATTTCCCGACTAATAAAGATTTCCCTCAGTTCCTCCTCTTTAATAGACCCTCTGACCACTTTTATATCCGGAAGGTTGTTTGTGTCCTCCTTAGTGAATACTGAACCAAAGTACTTGTTCAATTGGTCTGCCATTTCTTTGTTCCCCGTTATGACTTCCCCTGATTCTGACTGCAGGGGACCTACGTTTGTTTTTACTAACCTCTTTCTCTTTACATACCTATAGAAACTTTTGCAATCCGCCTTAATGTTCCCTGCAAGCTTCTTCTCGTACTCCATTTTCCCTGCCCTAATCAAACCCTTTGTCCTCCTCTGCTGAGTTCTAAATTTCTCCCAGTCCTCAGGTTCGCTGCTATTTCTGGCCAATTTGTATGCCACTTCCTTGGCTTTAATACTATCCCTGATTTCCCTAGATAGCCACGGTTGAGCCACCTTCCCTTTTTTATTTTTACGCCAGACAGGAATGTACAATTGTTGTAATTCATCCATGCGTTCTCTAAATGTCTGCCATTGCCCATCCACAGTCAACCCCTTAAGTATCATTAGCCAATCTATCTTAGCCAATTCATGCCTCATACCTTCAAAGTTACCCTTCTTTAAGTTCTGGACCATGGTCTCTGAATTAACTGTTTCATTCTCCATCCTAATGCAGAATTCCACCATATTATGGTCACTCTTCCCCAAGGGGCCTCGCACAATGAGATTGCTAATTAATCCTCTCTCATTACACAACACCCAGTCTAAGATGGCCTCCCCCCTAGTTGGTTCCTCGACATATTGGTCTAGAAAACCATCCCTTATGCATTCCAGGAAATCCTCCTCCACCGTATTGCTTCCAGTTTGGCTAGCCCAATCTATGTGCATATTAAAGTCACCCATTATAACTGCTGCACCTTTATTGCATGCACTCCTAATTTCCTGTTTGATGCCCTCCCCAACATCACTACTACTGTTTGGAGGTCTGTACACAACTCCCACTAACGATTTTTGCCCTTTAGTGTTCTGCAGCTCCACCCATATAGATTCCACATCATCCAAGCTAATGTCTTTCCTAACTATTGCATTAATCTCCTCTTTAACCAGTAATGCTACCCCACCTCCTTTTCCTTTTATTCTATCCTTCCTGAATGTTGAATACCCCTGGATGTTGAGTTCCCAGCCCTGATCATCCTGGAGCCACGTCTCCGTAATCCCAATCACATCATATTTGTTAACATCTATTTGCACAATTAATTCATCCACCTTATTGCGGATACTCCTTGCATTAAGACACAAAGCCTTCAGGCTTGTTTTTTTAACACCCTTTGTCCTTTTAGAATTTTGCTGTACAGTGGCCCTTTTTGTTCTTTGCCTTGGGTTTCTCTGCCCTCCACTTTTCCTCATCTCCTTTCTGTCTTTTGCTTTTGCTTCCTTTTTGTCTCCCTCTGTCTCCCTGTATAGGTTCCCATCCCCTTGCAATATTAGTTTAACTCCTCCCCAACAGCACTAGCAAACACTCCCCCTAGGACATTGGTTCCGGACCTGCCCAGGTGCAGACCGTCCGGTTTGTACTGGTCCCACCTCCCCCAGAACCGGTTCCAATGCCCCAAGAATTTGAATCCCTCCCTGCTGCACCACTGCTCAAGCCATGTATTCATCTGCGCTATCCTGCGATTCCTACTCTGACTAGCACGTGGCACTGGTAGCAATCCCGAGATTACTACTTTTGAGGTCCTACTTTTTAATTTAGCTCCTAGCTCCTTAAATTCTTTTCGTAGGACCTCATCCCTTTTTTTACCTATGTCGTTGGTACCAATGTGCACCACGACAACTGGCTGTTCTCCCTCCCATTTCAGAATGTCCTGCACCCGCTCCGAGACATCCTTGACCCTTGCACCAGGGAGGCAACATACCATCCTGGAGTCTCGGTTGCGTCCGCAGAAACGCCTATCTATTCCTGATTTAAAGACATAGGCTAGAGATTAGCAAATCAAGGACTTAGAGAACGACACTAAGGAACTGAAAGTCCAAACACCCCAAATAGGTGATTACCCCAGAGAGGTCCGGGCTCGCATCCAAATGGACCGGACCCTATCAGGTAATAATGGAAAGTTATGGTAGTTATAAGGGGTATCGCCAAGTGGAAACACTGGACCCAGCTCAAAAAGCATGGTCACTAACTAACCGGTGACGACTGGGAAATATTGTTTTTTGCAGGACTCTGGTGCTCGTGGAAACAACGTAGGGTAACGCAGCCTCATAGCAAGGACAACAGGCTGAGGGATGGCAAGGCCTGTATTACAGGGACTTGGACGACATTAGTTGTGATAAAGAATCAAAAACACTGATGGTGACGGTCGGAGCAACAGTAGACTTAAATAACGGGCATAAAACAAGGTAACAAGGAAACGAAACAACATTGGGGATGGGCCAGTAATACAGGACCAATAATTAGTGTGAATAAGACCACGTAGTGTTTTATAATCAGGAGGGACAGAGATATTGCACCCGGGGGAAGGGGGTGCAGGTTTCACTCAACATCTATGATTGGTGGTGGAAGGGTATCTCCTGAGATAGACCCACCAACACGGCCCCACCCACTACTTTAGCAACAGTGAGCACTACCAGGGCCCCGAACATCACACCCCCAGTGCCACAAACGTGTCCAACAATGAACGCTGGGGCAAAAGGGGGATTGATAAGGCAGATACTTCGGGGTATGTTAGCGAATAATTACTGTATTCCTAAATTTAAACACTATAACCATCCCCAACTTCTGCAGGTTAAACACTATAAGCCTGTGTAGAAATCTGACCCTGTGAGCACTTAAAGGCCCTGAATCAAAAACCATGAAGTTTAATGTGGAAAGAGGGTCAGGTAAAAAACGGGACTGGGGAAAAAGAGGGATACTAGAAATGGTATGTGGCGGGATACACGGCAGGATACGCGGCAGGATACACGGCAGGATACGCAGCGGGAGTTGCGACGGTAAACCCTATAGACCAACACACGATAGATGATCGAGTTAACGCCCGAACACGAACCTTACAGGGACTGCTAGAAAGGGCTGAAGATAATGAAAAGAAACAGGCACAGCTGGGTAATGGCGCAGAAAGGGAATTATTACAAATGGCCCACACATTGCGAGACCATGCCAGAACTATAAATGAATAGAGCAGAACGGAACTTAAGTAAAACCATACAGACAGAACTAGTATGTACAGGATATGGAGCCTGGTTGCTCAATGGAATACAACATAACCTAGAGCAGCTTCAGAATGGAAAGGTGCCGGATTGGATAACACTTGATGTATTTACCAACTGGACCTTGGACAAAAACATGATTCATGCCTGCGAGGTGCGGAGAAACAGTCATGCTTGGGTCCCAAAGGCCAGATGTGAAACTGGACATTTAAAGATAGCTTTGTATTATCCATACCACAGTATGATGTGACAAAGGGAGATCCTCTATACCAAATAATGTAGGAGAGATAAGAAATCAAACTCGCAGTTCCATGACAAACCAGAAATGTAACTGAAGAGAACAACAGTACTCTCAGCATAGATGATTGTTATAAAAACAACCAAATTGCTTTATGTTGAGATCCACTACGAATGATCAAAGATGACTGTGGATATAACCAAGTGGACGGGTGCACCTTGAGTATCACCCCCCCAACACAGGACTACTAAAATTATCGCTGTTCCACGAGGAAATGGAGATTGATGTGTGAGCACCACGGCAACTAAAATGAAGAAAGGAACATCTCATGCACCACCATGGATATTGACCTGCTTTACTCTGCTTGGCGAGACAGATATAAACAGATTTATTGTAACCCCTGAGCTTAAGGAGGAAAGGTCGATGGGACAATGATGGACATTACCCGAGGAGGTTATGCAAAGATACCGAGGAGGTATCAGGCCACAAGGAAAACCGATACTCGAACTGAAAGAGGAACAAACTCGACTGAATTTGACCCCATTCGACAACAGAGAGGATACCCCAGGCGGGGCATAAATACGGCAGAATAGAGAAGACCCGAAGTGGAGGAAAGATCATCATCATAGGCAGTCCCTCAGAATCGAGGAAGACTTGCTTCCACTCTTAGCATGAGTTCTTAGGTGGCTGTACAGTCTAATACAAGAACCACAGTCTCTGTCACAGGTGGGACAGATAGTTGTTGAGTGAAAGGGTGGGCAGAGAGCCTGGTTTGCCGCACGCTCCTTCCGCTGCCTGCGCTTGATTCCTGCATGCTCTCGGCGACGATATTCAAGGAACTCAGCGCCCTCCCGAATGCACTTCCTCCACTTAGGGCGGTCTATGGCCAGGGACTCCCAGGTGTCAGTAGGGATGTCGCACTTTATCAGGGAGGCTTTGAGGGTGTCCTTGTAACATTTCCTCTGCCCGCCTTTGGCTCGTTTGGCGTGGGCGAGTTCTGAATAGAGCACTTGCTTTGTGAGTGTCGTGTCTGGCATGCGAACTATGTGGCCTGCCCAGCGGAGCTGATCAAGTGTGGTCCGTGCTTCAAAGGAAAGATAGAAGAAACAGAGGATACCCCAGGTGGGGCATAATTCGAACACCGAGAAAATGTTGGCTAAAAAGGACTTATACATGAACTATGCTGGATTAAATGTACTGGTTGTAGTGCAAGGGAACTCATCTTGCTAGTATTATCCTGTAAAGAGGTGTAACCAACGTAAGAGGCAGGCCCTAGCCCATACTATAGTTAAAACATTGAATAACGAGAAATCGGACAGTCCGGCAGAAAGGACTTACTTAGTATTACCTTGATGGGAAAGCCAACAGGTAGATCCTGCAGCTCGAAAAGTAGCGCTACCCAAGCAAAAAGACAACCCTGGAAGCTCACCCGTGAGGTATTAATTGGGAAATGGCCTATCTTGGACATATAGCCAAGAGCCTTTAGGGAGGAATTGCAAGGGATAAATTGCAAGGGGAAGTTCCACGACTGAACCTTCGCTTGCAATTGTTCGTAATAAAAGCCGGTTGAACCTGGGATTCCGTGTGTTCACTTCTGTGGTTGTTATACAACAGGAGAAGAGCGAGGTGTCGATTAACTATAGCAGTTAGTCCACCTTGAGGGAGAGAAGCCTCCTTTTAACCCCAACAGATGGGCAGGTGTCGATTAACTATAGCAGTTAGTCCACCTTGAGGGAGAGAAGCCTCCTTTTTACCTCAACAGTGATAGAGGCTGCATCAATTTAATTCAGGTAACAGCTCTTTAAGAGCTGATGATGTACACTATTCCCTGAGTCCTCCAGAATGTAGGGCCAATCCAGGCCAAGAGTGCATCTTGCTTATTATGCACATTATGACCAACTGAAACATTATGCTGGGTTTCTATACATTTTAGACACCCAACTGGATTTGATATGGTTCTTCTTTCCTGATATGAGCCACCAAAAAGCTCTGAGTACTCCAACTCCTCTGCTTCAGTGCCAGACTCGAATATAAGCCCCTGCAATGTTTTTCGGGTGTAAAAAGATGTTTTAATGGTGCTTTGGTACTGTCATGTGCATTCTCTCCTTTAATAGAACTGCAAAAAAGGTACAGTTCCAGTGCATCATATGTAATGCACTTGGAATACCAGGGAAAATGCAAATTAGCTGGCTGTATATTACCCAGCAAGATCAACTGTTTCAGGCCTCAGCAGGTAGAGTGCCAGGTTCTGGCAGCAATGTACAAGGGTTGTGTTATCAGCCCCTTTGAATAAATATCGTTCTCTGTCTGTCAGTAAGCTGTTGGTCTCCTATCACTTATCATGTTTTCTTCTTGTGAGCATTCACCTCTTGTTCCATTTCTTAAACTGACTCCCATTTTTCTTTATTTATTGTAGATTTAGAAGTTGTCATAGAGATCAACATTGTAGTATGTTGTCCAATCTATTTCAATATTTAACGTTTTGTGGTGCTTGTGGAAGACAGTGCTTATAATCTGAATTTATTCTTGGTCTTAACATTGATTTTATTGGGTAATATGAAGATATTGCTGTTGCTGTGGAGACATGTTAATGACTTAGCTCATTGTGCTTTCATTTTGTATGCAAGGGATATAGCATTTTTCCGACTGATTTTTTTTCTCTTTCAGAATATGCTAACTTCTATGAGTCTGATGTGAGTGGCTTTAATGTTACATACACAATGTAATTCAGTCTTTCATATTTATTTTGTAATGCTTTTGGAGGTTGTATTATCTGTTATTTTATACTAGGTTTAGACAGTTCTAGTGGATGGAACCATAAACAACCACTATACAATCAGCAGGTATAATGTAATGAGAATATAATATAATATCTATAAATATGAAATTAAATGCTTGCACCTTTTTAAAGAACAATGTCTCAGTTGTTGAACTCATTTTGTTTCCATCCTTTATAAATGAAAGAATCTTGTTGTAATTTGTTTTTAATGGAGTTTGTTTTTTTTAGGCTTGATTGTTTAAACTGTGAATAAACTGATGGGAAGCAGTTCAGTTAAAATGTTTTTGACAAACTATGACACAGGCAACTGGACTGAGTGGAAGTGACATATCAAAGCCAACATGTAAGGACGCTGTGAGCAAGAACAACCTTTGAGAGACAGACAGAGTAACTAGGAATTGCTGGCAAACATAAATAAGATGGAGGGAGAAAGCCTTTGAATGAGTAATGCATTGAAATAAAGAAGATTCAAACACAACAAGGAAACACCTTCAGGATATAAGGGGAAGGGGGAAATTGGCAGTGAAAAGTGGGAAACAGAGCGAGAGAGAGCACAAAAGCAAAATACTGCTGGAATGTGAAATAAAAGCAGAAAATGCTGGAAATCTCAGCGGGTCAGGCAGAATATGTGGAGAGAAAAACACAGTTAAAGTTTTGGGTTGATAACCCTTCGTCAGAACTGGCGAAAGTTCGAAAAGAACACATTCTTAAGCACTGAAAGGGGGAGGGAAAGAAAGAACAAAAAGGAAGGTCTGTGATAGGGCGGAGGGCAGGAGAGATTCGAGACACAAAAGGGATGATGGGCCAAATTGAAATGTTAATGACAGAAGTTAGAAAAAGGTTAGTCTAGATAGGGTGTGTATGGTGGAATAATGACCAGCTGCCATTGGAGACAAAGAGAAAAAAAACATAAGATAGGGATGTGCGGGGGGTGGGGGAGGGAAGAGAGCCAAAGATGGGCAGAATTTATGCTCTGAAATTGTTGAACTCGATGTTGAGTTCAGAAGACTGTAAAGTGCCTAAACGAAAGATGAGGTGCTGTTCCTCAAGCTTGCGTTGTGCTTCATTGGGACAGTGCAGGAGTCCGAGGACGTAGATATCAGAGTGGGAGTGGAGTGGAGAATTAAAGTGACAGGCGACTGGAAGCTCAGGGTCACACTTACGGACTGAACGGATGTGTTCCGCAAAGCAGTCACCCAATCTGCGCTTGATCTCCCCAATGTAGAGGAGACCACATCGTGAGCAGCGAATACAGTATACTAAATTGAAAGAAGTACAAGTAAATCGCAATTTCACCTGGAAGTAGTATTTGGGGCCTTGGATAGTGGGAATGGAGGCGGTAAAAGGACAGGTGTTGCATCTCCTGTACTTGCACGGGAAGATGCCGAGGGAAGGGGAGAGGTGTTGGGGGTGACTGCGGAATGGACCAGGGTGTCGGGGACGGAGCAGTCCCTTCGGAATGCTGAGAGGGGAGCGGAGTGCAAGATGTGATTGGTGGTGGGATCATGCTGGAGGTAGCGGAAATGGCGGAGGATGATCCATTGAACGTGGAGGCTGGGGAGGGGCGGGGGTCGGTGGGGGGGTGAAAGGTGAGGACAAGGGGAACCCTGTTGTGGTTCTGAGAGGGAGGGGAAGGGGGAAGAGCAAAGGTGCTGGAAATAGAATGGACACGGCCGAGGGCCATGTTAACCATGGAGGATGAGAATCCTCGGTTCAGGAAAAATGAAGACATGTCAGAGGCACTAGCGTCAAAGGTGGTGTCGTCAGAGCAGATGCGACAGAGACCGAGAAACTGGGAGAGAGAGAGAGAGAATAATCTAGAGGGCTGAGATTCGAGGCAAGAAAGGAAAAGTTAAAAAAAATGGAGGGCTTGGGAAAAATAATCAGACACTCAAAATAAATGAGAAAAAAGCCAGAAATGATAACATTATAGACTTGTTAAAAAATGCAGCAAAGGGCTGACATATCCAGTGCCAGCAAGAATAAGCTATAACCTGACACATGGCTCGACATGCAAGCATAATGCAATGATGACCTGTGTGGTTGGTGTGGTGTGGAGTGGCACAGAGGGACACTCTCCTTGCAAACACATCATGGAGAACTACCTCTACTTCAGCAGCCACAAGCATGGGGTCCAGTGCTAAATTGCTCGACCTCCTTGCCTACAGTTGAATGTCAGTATCTTGTGTTTCTTTTCTCTTTATTTTTACCTGTCACTTCTAAATCCATCCCTCCTCCATGCTTAGCAAAGGCTGCCATTAGGTTAAAATACTTTCTGGCCTTTTTCAAAGGCTTTCGGAATTTTTACCTCCATGTTCTGCCACTACTCTTAAATTGTTCTTTCCCTTTAGAAAATAAGGCGGCCACTCAATCTATTTTCGCTGTTTTTTTAAAAAAATGGGTTCTGGCGGTAATAACCGTCGGGAAGCGGGAGTTTGCAGCAGTGTGGGTGGGTTAATTGGAGCGGGGCAACCACGGAGAAATTCAGCCTTCTGGTCATGTGCAGCTAACGAGCCAGCTGCTCGCTGGCCTTCTTAAAGGCCAGGGTTTGCAGCTAGGCCCTGAGGAGGGAAGGAGTTGTGTTGAAGGATGGCTGGTGCTGCTGGACCAAAAAGGGCAAGTTGATTTTCAGACGGCAAGTTGGATACCCTGATGCAGATTGTCGAGGGCAGGGGGCGAGTCCTTTACCCAGATGCAGGGAGACCCACTTGCGAGGTGTTGACAAATGCCTGGGGGAGATTGCTGTGGAGGTTTCTGGGACCTCCATTGATAACTGCACCACCACGGAGTGCAGAAAAAGGCTGAACGACATTATCCGTCTGATGAAACATAGAAACATAGAAAATAGGAGCAGTAGTAGGTCATTCGAGCATTTAAGTCTGAACCACCATTCAATATGATCCTGGCTGATCCTCTATCTCAACACCATATTCCTGCTTTTTCCCCATACCCCTTGATGCCTTTTGTTTCTAGAAATCTATCTATCTCCCTCTTTAATATATTCAGTGACTTGGCCTCCACAGCCTTCTGTGGTGGAGAATTCTGAGTGAAAAGATTTCTCCTCATCTCGGTCCTAAATTTCCTATTCCGTGTCCTGTGGCCCCCTTGTTCTAGACTTCCCAGCCGGGGGAAACATCCTCCCCTCATTCAGTCTATCCAACCCAGTCAGAATTTTATACGTTTCAATGAGATCCCCTCTCATTCTTCTAAACTCTAGTGAATACAGACCTAGTCGACACAATCTCTCCTCATACGACATTCCTGCCATCCAGGAATCAGTCTGTTGAACCTTCACTGCACTCCCTCTGTGGCAAGTATATCCTTTCTTAGGTAAGGAGACCAAAACTGCACACAATACTCCAGGTGTGGTCTCACCAAGGCCCTGTATAACTGTAGTAAGACATCCTTGCTCCTGTACTCAAATCCTCTTGCAATGAAGGCCAACATACTATTTGCCTTCCTAACTGCTTGCTGCACCTGCATGTTTGTTTTCAATGACTGGTGTACAAGAAAACCCAGGTCCCTCTGTACATCGACACTTCCCTCGCCATCACCATTTAAATAATACTTTGTTCTTATGTTTTTCCTACTAAAGTGGATAACTTCACATTTATCCACATTATACTGCATCTGCCATGTGTTTGCCCACTCACTCAACCTATCTAAATTGCCTTGCAGCATCTTTGCATCCTCCTCAGAACTCACAATCCCACCTAGTTTTGTGTCATCAGCAAACTTGGAAATATTACATTTGGTTCCCTCATCCAAATCAATTATATATTGTGAATAGCTGGGGCCCAAACACTGATCCCTGTCGTACCCCACTAGTCACTGCCCACCACCCCGAAAAGGACCCGTTAATTCCGACTCTCTGTTTCCTTTCAGTTAACCAATTTTTTATCCATGCCAATACATTAGCCCCAGTCCCATGTGCTTTACTTTTGCACACGAACCTCTTATGTGGGACTTTATCAAAAGCCTTCTGAAAATCAAAATACACCACATTCACTGGTTTTGAGGATGTAACTAGTAGAGTGGACAAGGCAGAACCAGTGGATGTGATGTATTTGGACTTTCAAAAGGCTTTTGACAAGGTCCCACACAAGAGATTGGTGTGCAAAATCTAAAGCACATGGTATTCGGGGTAATGTACTGACGTGGATAGAGAACAAGTTGGCAGACAGAAAGCAGAGAGTTGGGATTAACGGGTCCTTTTCAGAATGGCAGGTAGTGACGAGTGGAGTGCCGCAGGGCTCAGTGCTGGGACCCCAGCTCTTTACAATATATATTTTAATGATTTAGATGATTGAATTGAGTGTAATATCTCCAAGTTTGCAAATGACACTAAACTTGTGTGAGCTGTGAGGAGGACACTAAGAGGCTGTAGGGTGACTTGGACAGGTTAGGCGAATGGGCAAATGCATGGCAGATGCAGTATAATGTGGATAAATGTGAGGTTATCCACTTTGGGGGTAAAAACACGAAGGCAGAATATTATCTGAATGTGGCAGATTAGGAAAAGGGGAGGTGCAGCGAGACCTGGGTGTCATGGTTCATCAGTCATTGAAAGTTGGCATGCAGGTACAGCAGGCGGTAAAGAAGGCAAATGGTATGTTGGCCTTCATAGCTAAGGGATTTGAGTATCGGAGCAGGGAAGTCTTGCTGCAGTTGTACAGGGCCTTGGTGAGGCCTCACCTGGAATATTGTGTTCAGCTTTGGTCTCCTAATCTGAGGAAGGATGTTCTTGCTCTTGAGGGAGTGCAGCGGAGGTTCACCAGACTGATTTCAGGGATGGCTGGACTGACATATGAGGAGAGATTGGATCAATTGGGCCTTTATACACGGGAGTTTAGAAGGATGAGAGGGGATCTCATAGAAACATATAAGATTCTGATGGGACTGGACAGGCTAGATGCGGGAAGAATGTTCTCAATGTTGGGGAAGTCCAGAACCAAGGGACACAGTCTTAAGATAAGGGGCAGGCCATTTAGGACTGAGATGAGTAGAAACTTCTTCACTCAGAGAGTTGTTAACCTGTGGAATTCCCTGCCGCAGAAAGTTGTTGATGCCAGTTCATTGGATATATTCAAGTGTGAGTTCGATATGGCCCTTACAGCTAAAGGGATCAAGGGGTATGGAGAGAAAGCAGGAAAGGGATACTGAAGGAATGTTCAGCCATGATCTTATTGAATGGTGGTGCAGGCTTGAAGGGCCGAATGGCCTACTCCTGCACTTATTTTCTATGTTTTTATGTTTCTCCCTTATCTAATCTGTCAGTTACATCCTCAAAAAACTCCAGTAGGTTTTCCTTTCATAAATCCATGTTGACTTTGTTTAAAAGTGAGTACCTCTTCCAGCTACTGCTTACCTTCCATCTGTGAGCCGCTCCTTCATCCTTCTCTTATTTCCCACCTTCACTGTATTGAAGCAGCATTTCATTGTTGAGGCCTCTATATATATGTATGGGTTTGCACGATGGAGGCTTCCTCTCATCTCACAGTTATAGCTGCATTTCAGGGACACACTTGTGTACTCATTTCTGATGCGTCATCACAGAGGTACTCACCAACCACTCTATGTTTTGCAGGCCAAATTTGCACACAACAGGATGGAGCAAAGGAGGACTGGTGGTGGCGAGCCCAACATCCAAATCCTTACACCCTTGGAGAAGAGGGTCAAGGCGCTTGTCAGCAGACATGCTGCCTTCCCTGTGGCCACCGGTACTGCCGAATGCTGATGTGGGTAAGTGAGGCCCTCCTTTAATGCTATGTCTCCCTGAAATTGGTAAGTGAAGACCCTCCTTTAATGATCTCTCTCCCTGAATGCGCCAGTGCCTACTGTGCCTTTCCTTCCAAACGTGTGCTAGTTTCAGCTTCCATGCGTCAATCCTCTACCTCCCCCTCATAGCAGCCCTTCTCCCATTAATACTTGCAGATGAGAGGCCGAGTGGCAGCCGAGGACAGAGAGAGCCAACACCTGTGAGACCAGCACCAGGCCTCGACAACAGCCTTAAGGACATCAGTTCCAATATGCCTAATGGCAGCATAGAGGGCATTGAGGGCTCCAGCATTGCTGACATCCTGGAGCGCACTCCATCTTTTGGGGACCTCAGTGATGAGGAAGAGGAAGAGGAGGAAACTGTTGGCAGCACCGTGTCACTGCTTCCACCCACACGTACCAGACAGTAAACCAGGAAGCAAAATGCACAGGTTCTAATTTACTTTTTATGAATTTTACAGAGAGCGAAATAAAGATTGGGACACACACATAGGATTAAGGTAGCAGCTGAAATATCATAAACAAACTTTAAAAAATATATATATAATTTTAAAAACCATGTAATTCTTAATCATATTTGTTATATATGCAGACTATAGATATACTCACTGTGTAGTTACTGTATAGTTGCATAAGATGGAGACTTGTTACCTGATGTACTGTCAATAAGGTTTACACTGTGTATATACTATGCTGGCACCACTAGAGTGTGCAACTGGTGGAGACCGGGGTTTCCTGCCCCTGTGGCAGAGGCTTTCCACCAGAGGGCACTGCAGTGGGAGACCTGAGGATCACCTGCATAGGTGTGCAGGGCCCAGTATAAAAGGCTGCCCACCATGCTTGTGCCTCACGCTGGAGTTACAAATAAAGGATCAAGGTCACTACAGTTTGAGTACAACACATTGCCTCGTGAAGTCATTCATAAGTGCATTACAGACATAACAATATTAATGGAAAAATGTTGACATTCTGCAAATATAAAATGAGATTTTCTGGGCCAGAATGGTTGTTCAGCAGTCAATATGTAATTTAAAAATCCATTTACTCCTCTTTCAACAAGGCAATTCTTTTTTGGGGGCGGGGGTAGGTTAACAGTGATATTTCAGCGTAATAGGGGAAGTTTTCATTCTTATATGTGATTTCAATTGATTGCTGGCTTTGGGGAGTTCCACAGCAGATCCTGTGAAGGAGCAGTGAATGACTGACCATAACTGCATGATTTATGCGTTTATCTGTGCATGCGCTAAACTGAATGTTCTGGTAATCTGCTCAGATGATTCTCTGTGAAAAATACTTGCTAACATCCAACCCAACTCTTTGCCTGCATACTTTAAATCATGTCCCTTAGTGCTCCCATCCCTACCCATTTCAAGTAACTGGTTCAGGACAGGATCTAATCCCATCGTTGTTCAAATGAACGGATGGAAAATGATGGCGGGTGGGGGTAAAACATGCCTGAATTCCTGATATGCACCCCTGACAGACAAGACTTCATGCTGGGAGCGTGATTTTATATGATCACCCATAATATCTCTTCTGTTACCAATGAGTTGTCATCAAAAATAAATGTAATCCATTTCAGTACTGTCACATGAAAGGTCAGCTATATGTTACCAGATCAATAGTTTCAGGTTTAACTTTCATGGATATTGTCACTTGTATTGTCACCAAATCACGTTTCATCAGTGCTCATTTGGACCTCTAGATGGAGCTCCTTGTGAATATGTGCCTCTCAAGTGAGGAAAAAATGGGACTGCCCAGTGTCACTCTGCTGTAATTGTCCTTCCCATTGGCCAATAATGAGCAGTCATAAAAATTCCATGGTCTAGAAGACTACCTCACCTAGGGCTAAAATGTCTGAGTTGTGGAATGAAGATTTATGAGAAGGAAAAGAGGGAAAGCAGCTCGAAGTATTTCCATATTGACTACAGTGAAATCTTTTTAAGGAATTAGTATTGTTTTAAAGAATATTCTTTAGATATCTCAGAAAGGGTATTCAGTTTTAAGGGGTTGGCTTTTCTTACCTTTCTTTATCATACTCATAACTACTTTAATATAACCTATTAAATATTACTGCGATATTGGCTGCAAAAATAAAATCTTACATCATTTTATTTTGGAGATCTTATATATAACAGTAAATAAAGAAGCTGTATTTGTATAGCACCTTTCACATTCTCAGGACACCCTAAAGTGTTTTTGGACCAATAAATTACTTTTGAAGTGCATTGACTATTGTTATTTGGCAATCAGCAACATCCGATTAATGCACAGGAAGGTTTCACAAATAGATAACAGCCAGGACATTAGAAAAACTCTCCTACTCTTCTGAGAATAGTGTATAGGCATATGGGGCGCTGATTTAAAATCTGATCTGAAAGACAGTACCTTCAGGAATGCAGCACTCCTTCATTGAGGGGTCATCCTTAAGTTATATGCTCAACTTCTGGAATGAGGCTTATACGGATACAAATCCCAGCACAAGGGTAGAAATCTTGGAGCAAGGGAAGAAGCACGGTAGCGGCAGGTTAAAGGATGAGCAGCAGACATGAATTGAGGGGTATTAGATGGGAGGCTCGTGAATGTTAGATGAAGATAGAGAGTTCTCTGTATGAGACCTGAGAAGTAAGTAGCGGATAGGTCCTGGTGATCACAAGGTGTTGACAAATATGTGACTGGGAAGATTTAAGTAGTAAACTGTAATAAAACCTGACAGGGAGCTCAAAATTTAAACATAGTACAGACAATGAACAAATCATGGAAGCTGACTGTGTTTGGCAGTTTTTCACCCCAGAAGTACCGGAAGCACTCTAAATCTTGGGGCACAATGTAACTATGGTATCAGTTAGACTTTTGCAAGTAGAAACAAATGCTTGTCAAACATTTTTAGACAATGGGCCACAAATTCCAGCCTCTCAGGGTGCGTATGATGTGCACATGCGCCTGAAGAGGACCCGTAAGTCCTGGGTTTAGGCACGTGAAGCCCATGACCCTAAACCCGGTACTTGCATTCTGTCAAAATTTCTTTTGACAGATCACGCGTCTCCCTGGGAGAAGGGCCTTCGCGGGCAGAAATTTGGGCTATTTGGGAAATTTGGGCTCTGAGGCTGGCTAAGGGAAAAAGAATAAACATCTATGCAAACAGCTGGTATGCTTTTGGAGTAGTGCAATGTAAAGTGCAATAAACATTACCGATCAACATCAACAGAAACGCATGGGCAGATGAGGCAACCAAGCAGGCGGTAGAGGCAGGTCCACTGGCCAGGGAAGCCCAGTTTGGAGCATGTACCATCGTGCCTGAGGAAGTAAACATGCTTAAGGTACAGGGAGAAGCCACTCCACAGGAAAAGGAGGGGTGGAAGCAGAGAGGGGCCCAACAAGGGACCAACAGGATATGGAGGAAAGATGGGAATGTGGTGGCCCCGGAATGCATCCAGGGGAGCCTACTAAATACCACGGGTATGTCCATACAGGTAGAACCAACTTGATAAGCTCGATGTCCAGATGCTGGTGGTGTAAGGGAATAGGTAGCGATATAGAGAACCAATGTAGAAGGTGCCTGACATAAGCAAAATACAACCCAGGGGGAAAGTAAAGGTCAGAATGGGACATAGATTTTACTGGACCGTTACCCAGCAACAAGGGGAATACATACGGCCTAGTTATAATAGACCAGTTTACGAAGTGGGTAGAAGCTTTCGCCACTAGAAATTGTTCATCAGAAACCGTAGCCAGGATCCTAGCAGAAAAAATAATACCCTGATGGGGAATGCCACTACAGCTCGACTCAGATCAAGGTACACACTTCACAGGGTACCTGTGCTTTACTAGGGATTAGGCAAAGGTTTCATATCCCATACCATCCGGAATCCTCTGGATTAGTGAAACGAATGAATAGGACCTTAAAAGCAGCCCTAGCTAAAACAATCGAGGAAACTGGGAAAGGCTGGGTAGAGATGTTACCCCGAGTACTGATGAAGCTCAGGGCAACCCCTAGTCGGACAACAGGACTGACACCCTTTGAACCAATGAGACTGCCAGAAGTCTTGGTTACAGGAAACGAGGACGAAGGGCATTATAAAGACAGGATACGGAGGTTTGTGATGGAACTCTGTAAGCAGGCTAGAGATCAGCAAGTAATCAAGGACTTTGAGAATGACACTAAGGAACAGAAGGTCCAAATACCCCAAAGGGATCAATCAAGTGATGTTGAGGATGGTAAAGAATGTGCACCTGCGTAGTTATAAGGGGTATTGGCAAGTGGAAACACTGGACCCAGTTAAAAAAGCATGGTCACGAACTAACCGGTGACGACTGGGAAATTGTTTGTTTGCAGGACTCTAGTACTCGTGGAAACAACGTCGGGTAACTCATGCTCATATCAAGGACAACAGGCTGAGGGACAGCAAGGCCTGTATTACAGGGACTCGGGCGACATTAGTTGTGATAAAGAATCAAAAACACTGATAGTGACGGACGGAGCAACAGTAGACTTAAATAACGGGCATAAAACAAAGTAACAAGGAAACAAAACAACATTGGGGATGGGCCAGTAATACGGGACCAATAATTAGTGTGAATAAGACTGCGGTGTGTTTTATAACCAGGAGGGACAGAGATATTGCACCCGGGGGAAGGGGGTGCAGATTTCACTCAACATCTATAATGGTGGTGGAGGGATATCTCCCGAGATAGACCCACCAACACGGCCCCACCCACTACTTTAGCAACAGTGAGCTACCAGGGCCTTGAACATCACACCCCCAGCGCCACAAACGTGTCCAACTATGAACGCTGGGGCAAAAGGGGGATTGATAATGCAGACTAAGTGTCATGTATACAGACTAACTGTATAGTCACATAAGGTGTGCCACCAGAGGCACTGCAGTGGGAGACCTGAGGGTCACCTGCAGAGGAGTACAGGGCCCAGTATAAAAGGCTGCCCACCATGCTTGTGCCTCACTCTGGAGTCACAATAAATGGGACTAAGGTCACAACAGGTCAAGTACAATACTGGACCTTGTGGAGTAATTCATAAGAGTATTAAAGACATAACAACTGCCGACGAGATTACGAACTTTCACGCAAAAATGACTAACGTTGGTGCATTAGAAAAGTTCTCAGAGGTTGAAGATTGGGAAGCCTTTACGGAACGGCTCGACCAATATTTCGTAGCAAACGACCTGGTAGGCAATGATCCAGCCACGCTGGCAGATAAGCGCACAGAGCTATCGTGTTGACCAATTGTGGGCCCGCGGTCTACGGCCTCGTCAGGGACTTGCTTGCACCTGAGAAAACAACGACCAAGTCATACGAGGAGCTGAAAGTTCTAATTCGGGACCAACTCAAACCGAAAGAGAACATCCTCACGGCCAGGCATCGGTTTTATACACACCACCGCCCCGAGGGCCAGGAAATCGCGAAGTACGCTGCTGACCTCAGGAGGTTGGTAGGACCGTGTGAATTCGGCGCATCCCTCGCCGATGCATTGTGGGATGTCTTCGAAATTGGCATCGGTCATGAGGCCCTTTTTCACAGGCTACTGTCTGCCGAAACCACCGTCACTCTGCAGAAGGACATCAGCATCAGCCAGGCGTTCATGACCTCAAGCTGCAGCTCCAAGCAGATGAATGACTCACTCTCAGGATTCAAACCCGGCAAGTACTGTAAATAGAATGGCGCCTTTCACAAGCAGAACTGTTGAAAGTGATCTGCCCAGCGCAGAGCATACAGGCCCCGGGACCTTTAACTCAGAGTCTGCCGAGGGGTGCAAATGTAAGTCTAGTAGCACCATGCTGGCGTTGCGGAGGTAATCACAGGGCTCATCAATGTCGGTTCAGAGACTATGTGTGCAAAGGCTGCAGCACAAAGGGCCATCTCCAGCGAATGTGCAAAAGAGCTGTGACTCACCACGTGGAAGAGATGTCAGTAGATGGCTGTGAATCCAGCGCGGATTACAAGGAGATGGCTAGAGAGGCAGCTCAGTCCCAGGATGAAGTGTATGGAGTATATACCTGCACCACAGATTGTCCTCCAGTGATAATGGAAGTCGAGATAAATGTAGTTCTAGTCTTCATGGAAGTGGACACGGGGGTGAGTCAGTCAGTAATGAGCTAGGAAGCCTTTGCAAGGCTATGGAACGATCAAGCTGAACGACCCAAGCTGGTCCCAGTTCAGGCAAAGCTGCGCACCTACACCAAGGAATTGATATCAGTTGTTGGTAGTGCGGATGTAAGTGTTTCCCATGATGGCGCGGTGCACAATTTACCATTGTGGATTGTTTCAGGTGATGAACCAATGCTACTTGGTAGAAGATGGATGGGGAAGATTCATTGGAACTGGGAAGACTTCATCCCTCCAGCAATTGACGTTCCCCATGCTCAGAGGCAGAGCAAGCCCCCACCTTCAGTTGGACCAAGCACCGGAGAGCAAATCCGCGCAGTCCCCGAGCCACAGACCGCTCATCACGACCGCATGGCAATGATCCGGCCGGGATGACCCAAATGCACCTTCCCAGCTTCAGTGGCAGAATCCCTGAGAAAGAAGATCGTGGCAGTCGATATCATGGACAGAGAAAAGATGGTGTCCAAACCACAAGGTGCAACGCTAATGGAGCAACGACACGTGGTTCCACGCAAGGAAGACGATTGGAGTAAAAGTATTAAGGCCATTTTAAAGGAGGCCAGCAACCCACCATTTTTGAATGAACTGCTTGAAATTGATAACCAATGTAAAAGTCCAGCTGTAACGAGCAAAATGTTGTTGAGCGCCTGCAAATTGCAATCAGCAATTAGCGGGCGAACACGTAACGGTCATATACAGGTCCAGTGGGCTACCCAATACTGTAGCCTGCATCCCTGGGACCAGAACAAGTGTCACCACAGCTGACAGAAGTAGACAAGCCACAGAGTAAACGATCCCCGGAGAGCAGAGGCACTGGTAGCGATACCCTGTCTCAGATCGGTTTAACATTGCAGGCACCCAATGCCATGAACCGCCACTGGCCAGAAACAGTAAACTGCGCCTATGCTCGCAGTCAGCTACCATTGCCCACCACCCGGGTGGAAAAGGCGCAGCCCACAAACCCACTCGCCACCACGGCAATGCCCAAGAGTGAAGAGTCACCCGCAACGGCTCCTCCGAATGGAACCTGGACCAGCCAGGATCCTAAACTAGAGAGTGTTCACAACGGTGCCCTCAAGGAACGAGAGTCAGAGGTCCCCTGCAAACTGCTAGACAAGACGAGGCAGCCCCATCGTCGCTTAAACGAAACGTTCACTCGCTCAGACCGCTTCCCAGGGAGCAGCGACACTGTGCAAACGAAAAGGACAGGGAGGTCACAGACACATCAGCTGTCTTTGGACCTGCCCGACACTAGGAGTAACGGCAAGAGCCCTGAGCTCCGGCAACATGAGCAAAATGAGCTCACCTCACCCACAGAACCACTAGCATGGGGCGCTGCACCGCCACCAGATGACCCGGATCTCATTCGGCCGTGCTGGAACTAGACTGCCTTGTGTACCTGTACTGATATACCTGTACTGATCATGTAAATGTACCACACAAAAAGAAACGCAACTCTAATCCACCCAACAAATGTACCAGGATGTAAATATAAAACCCATGTGATGAACTTGAATGCAACTTGCGTGTAACGGGCCATTAGCATGATCTCTGTATGGGGGGGGGAGAATGGAGTAGTCATGGACTCACAACCAGAAACCACTGGGACCTCCACTGGCAACAAATCTCACTACCAACCCACCCAAGCTAGAAGCAACCCTCGAATGGTCAACCAGGAAGAGCAAAGCCCAGGTCAATTTTTGAGTCAATTTGCATTAAAGACTTGGGGGGAAGTGATGTCATGTATGTAGACCATGTATATTTACTGTATAGTCACATAAGGTGTGTCACCAGAGGGCACTACGGTGGGAGACCTGAGGGTCACCTGCATAGGTGTGCAAGGCCCAGTATAAAAGGCTGCCCACCATGCTTGTGCCTCACCCTGGAGTTACAATAAATGGGACTAAGGTCACAACAGCTCAAGTACAATACTAGACCTCGTGGAGTCATTCATAAGAGTATTAAAGACATAACACAAAGGATAAGATACACTTCGGGGTATATCAGCGAAATAATTACTGTATTCCTAAATTTAACAAACTTCACCACCCACAACTTCTGCGGGTTAAACACTATAAGCCTGTATAAAAACCTGACCCTGTGAGCACTTAAAGGCCCTGAATCAAAAACCATGAAGTTTAATGTGGAAAGAGGGTCAGGTAAAAAAGCGGGACTGGGGAAAAAGAGGGATACTAGAAATGGTAGTCGCAGGATATGTGCCGGGATAAGCAGCGGGATACGCGGCGGGATATGCGGCGGGAGTTGCGATGGTAAACACTATAGATGATCGAGTTGACGCCCTAACACGAACCTTACAGGGATTGTTAGAGAGAAATGTAGGAGAAACTCGCGTGCGGTACCATGACAATCCAGAAATGTAATGAAGAGAACAACAATACTAAGAGCCCAAGTTTCGGCCTCAGTTGCTCCTGATTTTTTGAAGCAACTGGTGTAGAACGGAATATCTTAGAAATTCAAATTCTCGCCATTTAGTTTGCTCCAGTTCTAGTCAGTTAGAACAGTTTCACTTTGGAACAGAATTTTTTTTTTCAAAAGGGGGCGTGTCCGGCCACTTACACCTGTTTTCAAAGTTTCGGCAGTGAAAACTTACTCCAAACTAACTTAGAATGGAGTAAGTGAAGATTTTTGTACGCTTGTAAAAACCTTGTCTACACTTTAGAAAATCAGGCGTAGGTTACAAATCAGGCGTAGGGAATGGGGCGGGGGGGGGGCGTTTAAAGGGAAATTTACAAACATTAAACACTTCAATTTTACAAAAAGAGTCATCATCAATAATAAATGATAAATACATCAATAAATCAACCAATAAATCAATCAAAAAAAATTAATAAAAAATAAATTTTTTAAAAAATCAATAAATAAAACATTTTCTACTTACTGACTGCAGCACCGGGAGTCCTTCAACAGTGTGCTAGGATACCCCCCCCCCCCCCCCCCAGTGTGTCTCTGTCAGTGTCTCTATCTCTGTCTGTCTGTGTGTCTCTCTCACTCTCTGTCTGTCAGTGTCTGTGTTTCTGACAGCGAGGAGTGGAGGGGAGGGGGAGGATGGGGAGGGGGGGTGGAGGGGTGGAGGGGAGGGGGAGGAGGGGTGGTGGAGTGGGGGAGAGGGGATGTAGTGGGGGAAAGGGGGTGGGGGGTGACAAGGGAGGGAGGGGAGGGGGGGTGAGAAGGGAGAGAGGGGAGGGGGTGACAAGGGAGGGGGGTGAGAAGAGAGGGAGGGAGGAGAGGGGGTGAGAGAAGGGAGGGAGGGGAGGGGGGAGGAGAGGTAGGAGGAGGGAGGGGAGGGGGGAGAGAAGGGAGGGAGGAGGGGGTGAGAGAAGGGAGGGAGGGGAGGGGGAGGAGAGGTAGGAGGAGGGAGGGGAGGGGGGGAGAGAAGGGAGGGAGGGTGGGGGGAGAGAAGGGAGGGAGGAGGGGAGGGGAGGGGAAGGGGGGAGAGAAGGGGGGAAGAGAGAGAGAGAGAGAGAGAAGTGAGAGAGAGAGAGAAAGAAAGGAGAGGGAGGCTGAACGGGCCGGGCCCGGCCGGGCCCAAGACTTCGAGCTTAGACTTACCGGATTGACAGGTAGGTGGCGTCGGGTCCGGGGTCCGGGGGGGTCGGGAGCGCGGATCGGGGGGAGCGCGGGTTGGGGCGGAGGGGAGGGGGGGTGTCGGTCGGTCGGTGGGGGGGGGGGTGATCGGTCGGCGCGGTGGGGGGGGGGGGAGATCGGTCGGGAGCGGAGGTCGGTCGGGGAGGGGGGGGAAGGTCAGGAGTGGGGGAAGCGGAGGTCGGATCGGGGAGGGGGGGGGGCGGTCCGGTGGGGGGGTGGGGTGGGAGCGGGAATCAAGTCGGGTCGGGTCCGGTCGGGAGGAAGCAGGAGCTGGGCGTGGGAGGCAGCCTTATGCACGCAGCCCCAGTGAGGCCATTCGGCCAGGGCTAGGGGATGCGTGCTTCGGCCCCTCCCACACAGTTTTGGGCACCTGGAGCTACTGCACATGCGCGCTCACTGTAGCGTGCATGTACAGAAGTCCCGGCACTGTTTTCAGCGCAGGGACCTGGCTCCGCCCCCTACAGCTTGTGCTGCACCGCGCCGAGCTGCAAACGACCTGCAGGGAGCCGGAGAATCTGGAAGTTTTTTCTCGGTGCACTTTGTGGCGCGAAAAACAGGCGTCCAGGTCGGGGCTGCGCCGTTCTAGGTGCAGCCCGAAACTTGGGCCCTAAGAGTCTCAGCATAGATGATAGTTATAAAAATAACCAAGTTGCTTTATGTCGAGATCCACTACAAATGATCAAAGCTGACTGTGGATATGGCCAAGTGGACGGGTGCACCTTGAGTATCATCCCCCTCAACACAGGACTACGAAAATTATCGCTATTCCATGAGGTAATGGCGATTGATGTGTGAGCATCACAGCAACTGAAATGAAGAAAGGAACACCTCATGCACCATTATGGATGTTGACTTCTGCTTTAGTCCGCTTGACGAGTCAGATATAAACAGGTTTATTATAACCCCTGAACTAATTGAGGAAACCATCGATGGTGGACATTACCCAAGGAGGTTATGCAAAGGCCATGGGCCGCAAGGCAAACTGATACTCGAACTGAAAGGGGAACAAACGACTGAATTGGACATCATTCGACAACATAGAGAAGATCCCAGGTGGAGGAAAGATAGGAGAAACAGAGGATACCCCAGGCGGGGTATAATTCGAACACCGAGAAAATGTTGGCTAGAAAGGACTTATACATGAACTATGCTGGACTCAATGTACTGGTTGTAGTGCAAGGGAACTCATCTTGCTAGTGTTATCCTGTAAAAAGGTGGAACCGACATCAGAGGCAGGCCCTAGCCTGTACTATAGTTAAAACATTGAATAAAGGGAATATAGACAGTCCGGCAGAAAGGACTTATTTAGTATAACCTTGATGGGAAAGCCAACAGGTAGATCCTGCAGCTTGGGAAGTAGCGCTACCCAAGCGAAAGGACAACCCTGGAAGCTCACCCATAAGGAATTAATTGGGAAATGGCCTATCTTGGGCATATAGCCAAGGGCCATAAGGGGAGAATTGTAAGGGATATGGAATTGTAGCAGACAAAGAGCAGACAGATAGGTGGTCACAACACAATGCTGAAGGTAGTGAACTAATCAGTATTAGGAAGGTCTGAGGAATAATTGCCCATTGTATGTAACACTTGCTTATGTAGGTATAGCACACTTATAACACATTAAAACTGTATGGTTAACCTTAGTATCACTTAACAAAACAGCAGAAGTCAGCAGTTACAATTTTGATTGGAAGTCTCTGAAGAAGAAAGAAGAAAGCCCGTATTTTGCAACAGTTACTTCAAGTGTCATATAGACTATGGCAAAGTGTAAATCACGGAACAAACAAAATTAACATATGATGGGAGATGGACAATTGCATGTACTACTCAGAGCCAGTCTGATAAGAGTCGACAAATCAATGTAACTCCACTGATAGCAATAGACCTGTCGATGATTTTGTAGGAGGGTAGCTCCTCTCCAAAACCTGTATAAATTATACTTGAAATCTCTTGTATTTTGAAGATTCCATGAACTTTCCCTTGCATTTGCTCGAAATAAAGCCAGGTTGAACTTAAGGTTTTGTTTGTTTGATTCTGTGGTCGTTATACGGAGGGCGAAGGGCAAGGTGTCGACTTCCTAATTCAGGTAGTCCGCCCCAAGGAAGAGAAGTCTTCCTTTTACCCCAACCTAAAGGGCAAGTGTCGACTTCCTATATCAGGTAGTCCGCCCCGAGGAAGAGAAATCTTCCTTTTATCCCAACACCCACCTACCAACAGTCTCTATCAATCAGTACCCAACACTAAAATTCATATGCTTTACCTCATCCTCACACTTAGCACTGCTGTAAGCCTCACACCCACAATTCAGAGGTTGCAGACACTGGCAGCTATTCAACCATGTCAATTATATCACCCAAACATACTGGCGAGGCTGGAAGGATCAATGATGAGGGTATCTTCATACCTAATCCTCCTTTTCTTATCTCACTTTCTTCTCATCCAACAATCTCTTTTGATTCACAAGCTGCAGATGGTGAAAGCATGCACTTCTTACTTTCTCCTCTCCTCTTTCCACAACCCAACTCTTGTCCCTTTTTCATTTCAGATAATTAAGAAATGGAACCTTCCCGGTCAGTGAAAGAAGAGGATAAAGACAGTGAAGATGAACAGACAATGTCATCCGATCTTACATTCGCAGCAAGAAGCTCAGACACTAACACTGCGTGTATTTTAGAGGCTAGAATAGAGGAGGGGTCTGCACGTGGTGAGACACTGGGCACCAGTGCACAGGAGCCAGGGCAGGGAAAAAGGATAATGTAGGTGTCAGCTCGCAGAGGATGATGTCGCACACAAGTTCTGTTGTAGAGAAGTCAGATGAGGACTTTGATGGGTCAGGCCACAGAGGAAGGCTGATGGGTGTACATAACCAAATGTTTGGTGTACTGGAAAGCCTGCCAGAAAGCATGTGTGTAATATCAAGGAGCATGGAGGAATCTAGCACCAAACAGTCAGAGGGAGGCAGAGGAGCAAATATGTAGGCAAATTTCTGAGAATGCAAGAACTATAAAGCAGTAACAGTAGGGGATTTCAACAATCCTTATATTAACTAGGATAAAATTAGTGTGAAAGGTATAGAGGGTGCAGAATTCCTAAAATGCATTCAGGAGAACGTTTTTAGCCAGTATGTAACAAGCCCAACATGGGATGGGGAGGTTCTGGATTTAGTTATAAGAATATAAGATCATAAGAAATTGGAGCAAGAGTCGGCCATTTGGCCCCTTGAGCCTGCTCCGCCATTTAATAAGATCATGGCTGATCTGATCTTGGGCTCAGCCCATTCCTCATAACCCTTCACTCCCTTATCACTCAAAAATCTGTCGATCTCCACCTTAAATATATCAATGACCCAGCCTCCACAGCTCTCTGGAGCAGAGAATTCCACAGATTTGCGACCCTCTGAGAGAAGAAATTCCTCCTCATCTCAATTCTAAATGGGCGCAGTAACAGTAGGGGATTTCAAGTACCCTTAGATTAACTAGGATAAAATTAGTGTGAAAGGTATATGTTATATATGCAGACTATAGATATACTCTTTGTGTCGTCACTGTATAGTTGCATAAGATGGAGACTTGTTCACCTGATGTACTTTCAATAAGGTTTACACTGTGTATATACTATGCTGGTACCACTAGAGGGTGCAGCTGGTGGAGACTGGGGTTTCCTGCCCTGGTGGCAGGGGCTGTATAAAAGGGCAGCCACTATACAGCTGCCTCACTCTGGAGTTACGAATAAAGGACCAAGGTCACTACAGTGTGAGTGCAACACATTGCCTCGTGGAGGCATTCAAAGGTATATTGCAGACATAACAACTGGTGAAGAGAATACGGACTTTCATGCGATTATGGCTACCTTTGGCACACTAAAAGACTTCGCAAAGGGTGATGATTGAGAATGCCTTCACGGAAAGGCTCGAGCTATATTTCGTGGCAAATGACCTGGCAGGGGAGACGGATGCATCGGCGGAGAAGCGCAAGGCTATACTGCTGACCCGTTGTGGGCCTGAGATCTACCACCTTGATAAGACATACGATGAGCTGACTGAACTAATTCGCGACCAACTAAAACCAAAAGGGAGCATCCTCACAGCCAGGCACAGATTCTACAGCAGACCTGAGGGCTAGGAGATTGCAAAATATGTTGCCGAGCTCAGGAGACTTGCGGCACCATTTGATTTTGGTACGCACCTCAACGAAGTATTGCGAGACATCTTCGTTATAAGAATTGGCCATGAGGGCCTCCTTCACAAGTTATTATCTGTCGACACCACAGTCAACCTGCAGAAGGCCATCAGCATCAGTCAGGCATTCATGACTTGACATGCAGCACCAAGCAAATTATTCATCCTGTCGACTCAAACCCGGCAAGTACTGTATACAGAATGGTGCCTTTCACAGGCAAGACTGTAGAACATGGTTCTGCCCAGGGCAGAGAGCACAGACCTCAGGATTGCAGAACTCAGAGTCCGTCGAGGGGCGCTAATCGAGTGGCACCATGCAGGCGTTGCGGAGGAAACCATAGGGCTCACCAGTGTCGGTTTGCTGAGTATGTATGCGAAGCCTATAACACGAAGGGCCACCTCCAGGGTATGTGTAAAAGAAATATGACTCACATCTAGCAGAGGAGTCAGTAGATGACTTTGAATCCAGTGGGGAGTATGATGATTTGGCCAGAGAGGCAGCTCAGCCCCAAGAAGAAGTGTATGGAGTGTAAATCTGCACCACCGATTGTCCTCCAGTGAAGATGGAAGTCGAGATAAATGGCGTTCCAGTCTTCATGGAAGTGGTCACGGGAGCGAGCCAGTCAGTAATGAGCCAGGATGTCTTTGAAAGGCTATGGAACAAAAAACGATCCGAGCTGATTCTAGTACAGGAAAAGTTGCGCACCTACACCAAGGAGCTGATCCCAGTCCTTGGTTGTGTGGAAGTAAGTGTATTCCATAATGGTGTGGAGCACAAGTTACCTCTGTGGATTGTTGCAGGTGATGGTCCATTGTTACTCGGAAGAAGGTGGATGGGGAAGATTCAGTGGAAATGGGAAGACCTCTTCACTCCAGCAATCGATGTCCCCCGTGTTCAGAGGCAGAGCAAAACCTCACCTTCGCTTGGGCCAAGCACCAGAGAACAGACCAGCACAGCACCTGGGGCACAGACTGTCCATCACGACTGCGTGGCAATGATCCGACCGGAATGACCTAAAAGTACCTTCCTGGCTCCAGTGGCAAGATTCCTGGGGAGGAAGATCGAATTCACAGGCACTCTTCCAGCTTTTGTGGCAGAATCTCAGGAGAGAAGGATCAAGGGAGTCGACCTCGAGGACAGAGGCAAGATGGCGTCCCTGCTGCAGTGAGGTGCAGCGTGGCTGAAAAAAAAGATTGCCAAGGTCAGGCCATGAGGTGCAACGCTGAGGGACCAACACGTGGTGTCTAACAAAGGATTTGATTGGGGTAAAGCCAGCAGGGTTCTCTTAAAGGAGACCTGCAACCAACTGAATTTGAAGAGACGTTGTATGCATGGCAATCAATGTAATGAACCATTTAAGATTGTGAACAAAATGTTGTTGCGAGATGTCGGGAATAGCATGTCCCCAAAAGTAGCAAGCGAGCGAATTCAGAGGGGTAAAGGCACTGATCCTGATGCCCTGCCCCAGGTGTCCCCACAAGTTATAGGCCAGCAACCTCAGGAGGGTCAAGGCGCTGATCCTGATACTCTGCCCCAGTCTATCCCACGCTGCACCCGATGGCACAATTCACCACGGACCTGGAAACGAAAACGGCGCCAATACGCACAGTCGCCCGCCGTTGCCCTCCAGCCAGGTGGAGACGGTGCAGCCCCCAGACCCAGTCGCTACCTCGGCTATGTCCGGGAGCAAAAGGTCAGAACCAACGAGGTCCCTAAATGGGACCTGGAACAGCCAGGTTCCCAATACTGTTAGAGAGCAGACATAAGATTCTGCAGCCCTCAAAGGAGGACAGGGAGGCCACACATATCTGTGGCTCTGCCCACCACTAGGCAATGGCAAAAGCCCTGAGCCCTGGTAAGGTGAGCGAACCAAACCCACCCCGCTAGCAGGGGGTGCAGCGCCGCCATCAGACGACTTGGACCCCGTCCAGTTGCTCTGGAACTCGCGCCCTCGCATATCTGTACTGCTACCTCAGTACTGACCATGACTGAACTAATTATGCAATCTACCCAATCTTGACACACGACCATAAAATATAACGAATATAAGTCACTGAACCAAGAGTCACGATACAAACTGTAAAATGTGTTTTTTCTTCCTTTCTTTGTACTTGCACTGTGTCTGATCCTGCATGTTAATGTAACGGGCCAGCTGCAAGATCTCGCTATCAGGGGAACGGGGGGGAGAGGTGGGAAATGGATGTAGTCATGGACACACACATGGATCACACCCAGAACCCATTGGAACCTCCACTGCATCATCGAACCATCCAAACTGGTAACCACTACCCAACGTTGTGGCAAAAGGACTTGGGGGTTAACAGGGAGAGAGCCAAGCAAAAGCACAGCCAAGGTGCAAGGGCTATTGACACTTAAGTCTGGGGAGAGCTAAGCCAGAGCATGTAGTGCAAAGGTAATTGGCACAAAGGACTTGGGGAAGAGTGATGTTATATATACAGACTATAGATATACGCTCTGTGTCGTCACTGTATAGTTGCATAAGATGGAGACTTGTTTACCTGATGTACTTTCAATAAGGATTACACTGTGTATATACTATGCTGGCACCACTAGAGGGTGCAACTGGTAGAGACTGAGGTTTTCTGCCCTGGTGGTTGGGGCTGTATAAAAGGGTAGCCACTATATGGCTGCCTCACTTTGAAGTTACGAGTAAAGGACCAAGGTCACTACAGTTTGAGTACAACACATTGTCTCGTGGAGTCATTCATAGGAATATTACAGACATAACAGTATAGAGGGTGCGGAATTCCCAAAATGCATTCAGGAGAACTTTTTTAGCCAGTATGTAACAAGCCCAACAAGGGATAGGGTGGTTCTGGACTTAGTTATAAGAACATAAGCCCCCTAATTCTAGATTCCCCCATGAGGGGAAACATCCTCTCTGCATCTACCTTGTTGAGCCCCCTCAGTATCTTATACGTTTCAATAAGATCACCTCTCATTCTTCTAAACTCCAATGAGTATAGGCCCAACCTGCTCAACCTTTCTTCATAAGTCAACTCCTTCATCTCAGGAATCAACTTCTCTGAACTGCCTCCAAGGCAAGTTTATCCCTCCTTAAATAACGAGACCAAAACTGTATGCAGTACTCTAGGTGCGGCCTCGCCAATACCCTGTACAGTTGTAGCGAAACTTCCCTGCTTTTATACTGGGTCCCTTACTTTTTGTGGTATATATAAATGATTGAGACTTGAATGTAGGGAGTATGATTAAGAAGTTTGCAGATGATACTAAAATTGGCTATGTGATTGATAATGAAGAAGAAAGATGTAGACTGCAGAAAAATATCAATGAACTGGACAGGTGGGCAGAACAGAGGCAATTGGAATTCAATCTGGAAATGTGTGAGGTAATGCATTTGGGGAAGGTTAACAAGGCAAGGGCATACACATTAAATGGTAGGATACTGAGAAGTGTAGAGGAACAAAGGGACCTTGGAGTGCATGTCCACAGATCCCCAAAGGTAGCAGGCCAGCTAGATAAGGTGGTTAAGAAGGCATACGGAATACTTGCCTTTATTAGCCAAGACATAGAATACAAGAGCAGGTGGGTTATGCTTGAACTGTATAAAACACTAGTTAGGCCACAGCTAGAGTACTGCGTGCAGTTCTGGTCACCACATTACAGGAAAGATGTGATTACACTAGAGAGGGTACAGAGGAGATTTATGAGGATGTTGTCTGGATTGGATAGGCTGGGTTTGTTTTCTTTGGAACAGAGATGGCTGAGGGGAGACCTTACAGAGATGTATAAAATTATGAGGTGCCTAGTTGGAGTGGCCCTTAGCAGAGGAGTCAACAACCAGGGGTCATAGATTTAAAGTAATTAGTAGGAGGTTTAGAGGGGATTTGAGGGGAAATTTCTTCACCCAGAGGGTGGTGGGGGTCTGGAACTTACAGCCTGAAAGAGTTTTAGAGGCAGAAACCCTCATTACCTTTAAAAAGTACTTGGATGTGCACTTGAAGTGCCATAACCTACAGGTCTACAGATCAAGAGCTGGAAAGTGGGATTAGGCTGGATAGCTCCTTGTCAGCTGGCATGGTCACGATGGGCCAAAATGGCCTCCTTCTGTGCTGTAAATTTCTATGATTCTATGAACTTGGCACAGGGCTTTGCCCAGACCTTGGAGCCCATCCTTTCCAACATGAAATAGGTGGTAACTCCATCAGCACACCTGTGGAACCCAGCATGATGAAACGTCTGATGTCCGAGGTCATAGCTTCCAATGCAACTTCAATGAAAGATCCGAGTGCTGCATTTGAATCTCAGACTTCTGCCTTGCAAGCTCAGAGTGCTCCATCATGGCTCTGGATACCACTGTTCAAAGGATACCACTGTTCACTGCTTCCAGAGCATCACAGCAGTCCATCTTCAACAGATCAGTAGGATTGCTGTGGTGGAATCTCGGGAGGGTAGCAGTGGTTCCATGGAATACGAACCTGCTGTCCCCTCTCAATATGACAACCCCTGCTCCAACCCCTGCCACTCCGCCAGTGCCCTTGCTGTTGCCTGTCAGCCAACCCAGACTGATGCAGCCTAGGCCAAGATGGTGTAGTCTGAAGCTTGGCGTTGTAGGCCAAGAGCTGCTCAAGATTGCCCTCCGAGTTCCTCTGCAGTCTCCTCAATTGAAGGTCAGCAGCCTTTCACCACCCATGCTGCAGCCACTGAGGAAGCACATCGTAAGATAACTAGGATAGGCAAAGGCACATGGAGGACTCGTACTAAGGGAATGCACAAGGGTGATTAGTTTATTTTTGCATGCATGATTGAATTCATAAAATTGGATTAGAATGTGTATTTCCTGAAAGTTTTTATTTTTGTTTTGTCGTAAAGAGGGCAATGTGATGGTCAGTGATGGAGGAAAGGTAAGGAGTGTGGGACTGTTCGTGAATGGGGAGGTGTGGTTGAGGTTACCCGTATAGCTTATTAATTATTTGATCACATAGAGTCCGGGCCTTCCTTCCTCTTCCTATTCCTCCACTTTCTGTTGCACATTCCTCCCCCACTTCCTCCTGCTCCTCAAATTCTCACGTGCTAGGTAGTGGCAAGGGCTGTTCTCTCAATGGTCAGGTTGTGCAGCATGCAGTATACAACCACAAATACTGATAGCCGCTCAGCTGAGAACTGCAGGGCTCCTCCAGAGCAGTCCAGGCAGTGGAAGCATTGCTTGAGAAAGGTGATGGTGTGCTCTATCATGTTCCTTATGGCTGGATGGCTCTCATAGTAGGCCTGCTGTGCACGTGTGTGTGGGTTGCGGACCAATATATAACATGAGTATATAACCCTTGTCACCCAGTAGCTAGCCTTTGACTTGCCGTGGTGGATCAAATGCAGGTGGCACAGGGGACTGCCGCAGGACTGCTGCCAGGATAATGGGCATTCACCTGCATGATGCACTGCCTGTGGTCGTACACCAGCTGCACATTGAGGGAGCGAAATCCCCTTCGGTTCATGAAAATTGCCGAGTTCATTTGAGGCACATACAAGGCAATGTGCATGCAGTCAGAGACACCCTGCACCATGGGGAAGCCTGCATTCCGTACAGACCCTCGTGCTTGCTCCTCTTACTTGTCTCTGACAAGAGTGAATGAGATGAAGCTATCTCTCTGTGCATAGCGAGCCTCAGTAACCTCCCTTATGCAGCACACAGTTGGAAAACTAGACCTTAATGTAAATAAGATAACAAACTATGGGATAAGAGGTGTGTGTTTCACACAGCTGTGAAAATACTGACAGCTGTTAGTTAAAAAAAAGTAATCATTGTCTTCATGTGCACAGTACTCCATTTAATTATAAGTTTGAGTTCAGAAAGCCCACTTTTAAGATCAACACTTACCATTTTTGAACTGGTGGAATCAGGTTCTGCGGCTGTTTCTTAGCCAGGTTTCTACAAATTACTTCAACCTTGGATGCCACTTTTTTAAGGAGAAAAGGGTAAGGAGAAGTGTATTAGATAGAAATGTAAAATTAAAGTTAACATATTAAAAGTAACAGCTAGAGAAAAAAAATGTGGCACAAGACAGTAAATGAGTGAAAAAGATAGAGCTAGTAGAAGAACAGTGTTGGAGAATTATTCTTTATATTTAGATATTGTGCTATATGTGCTTCATGTTTACAGACTTAACGGGCCAGAAGTTGCTCTGAGCAGTGAAACTTGCTCCTCTTGGAACCTGTGGCAACTAATTAGATTGAAGAATCATTAATGAGTTGTGCAGAGTCTGAACCAGGGAGTTTCAGTTAGAATTGTGAATTCAGTGTCAAACTAGGTACAGAAAGCAAAATAAAGAGAAAGAAAGAAAGATCATCCATGATTTCATTGAATGACAAAATAGGTTCACGGCGCTAAATGGCCTACTCCTTTGGGCTGGATTTTAGGCTTTTCTGTTTTCGGGGCGAAAATGGAGGCCGGGCGGGAAAGTTAGCGGCCGGGAATAGGTTGCGCTTTTGTAAGGAATTTTTGCCATCTGGGCCTTGCGCCAGGGTGCGCAGCACAAAGGGAGGCGTTGTACAACTTTCGAGGCGCAAAAATGCCGGGCCGTGTGCGCTCCGAGAGAGGCCTTGTGGAAAACTTTTTAAAAAAGATAAAAACATTCCTAAATCATTACCCAGGCCACCACAACACAAATCGCTAAAAACATTAAAAGAACAAACGCTCGCACTTACCTTTACACTTTACCTTCATCACCGCCGCCAGCATGGCTGAACCACTCTGGTTTCCCAGGTGGTCATTGTGAGGTGCGATTCCAGGCATACGGGTCTGGTTCGAGTCAAAACTCGAACAATGTTGCAACAAGAGGCATTGCACACCTGGCGCAGCTCTTCCAGCGAGACCCGGAGCGCAAAGGACCGGAAAATCCAGCCCATAAACATATTCCTATGATTGGATTAAGAGAGAGACAAAAGAGGCAGAAAGGAAAATTTAAAAAATGTTTTTATTTACACTTTTTTTAAATTTCCAGCAATTCCAGCTGAAGGAATGAGACTACACACTTGTAAAAGTTACTTTTCAGTGCCGGAGGGGTTGTTTGGCAGTAATTAAGACTTACCACACTGTTAAAAGGATACTGACACTGGAATGGACAAACCTTAATCTTTTCTGGCGAGTTCAGTCCGTATCTATGAGGTAAGTGCAGCAACTTCATACCATTCAATAAATTTGAATAGCGAGTCAGATGGAGAGATGTCATTTTTGGGTAGCTTTTGGAGGAGCAGGGCACCTCAGACAGTAACTTCCAGATTTCTGCACTTAACTGAGCATGTGGTGGCCGGAAGTTGCTGTCTGATTTGCACATAATTAAGCTGATAGCTTCACCGTTATTTTTCCATCAAAATCCAGCCCAATATTACAGCGATAGAGGTATTCCTGACATTAGAAAGCTTTAGTACTGTAATACTGATGTTTGTTTCAGCAATAGTGTGAGCTGAGAACTCACAAAATCCTAGGAAGACTGTAATCACATGGCTCCGATTGGGGTGGAGTGTCGAATGTTTCAGTGTAAGGAGTGTCGCAGTTGCGTGGGGTGGACTGGTTGGGCTGGGTGCTCTTTACCTTTCCGCCATTGTTTATTGTTCTTAGGTTTATATGTAACCTTCAGGTCTGCTGACCAAGGGCCGTGCGGCTCTTTGTCGGCAGGCGCGAACACGATGGGCCGAAATGGCCTCCTTCTGCGCTGTAAATTTCTATATTTCTATGTTTCTGTGTTTCTAATTTCCCTGGATTTGCCAGCAATCTAAGTGTTAAAGGTTCCTAAAAGATTTCCTGTATATTGGTATATAAATGAATGTTGTCTGAGTATAATAATTATATGCGCAACAGGTTTGCACATTTAGAAAAAAATAAAATTGAAGCACCCTTATCATCAGCCTTAGTAACACTTCATCAACTTTAGTAATACTTAGTGTAATTACTCAAGAATTACTCCAAAGTCTAACATTGAAATCATTGTATATTCAAACTGGAAGTTAAAGTTTAAATTAAAATTTGTCTTTTAATATTTTCATTGTGCTCTAGATCCTTTTTTACCACTCTTCTTAGAACTCATAATTTTACTACATTTGCCAGCTACATTTATACAATATATATATAATTTGTTGTTACCCCCTGAAAATAAAAATGTTTACATGAAAATTCAGAAGTTGGATTTTACAACTACGAGCTGAGGGTGGAGCAATTGAACTGTATACTGATGTTACCACACTGCATCAGACAAATAGCTGAGGTTATAAATTCAAATCTAAATGTGTGCTGGGAACAAGCTCTCTATCAAACTGACCCGTGTTCGCTTGGTTATAGTTAAATTATCTTGGGTATAGTTAAATTATCTTGATTAGAGTTAAAATAGCTTGGTTGAGTTTGATAAAATCTCATCTTTAATTTTACGTGCCTTTTTTTCCATCTACTGTCTCCCTTTCTCCTCTCTTGAAGTCATTGACTTTGTACTGTTGTAAGGCTCCACAGGTGCTGAGAGTCTTTCAGCACATTGCTCCAAGTGGTCATTCCTCATGAGTAAGCATAGCTATTGCGTGTTAGCAGGCCTTTCATCTGGGTGATATCATGGCCAAGCCTGATTCTGGGTTGATGTGCAATGTATCTTGTCCTTTTGCAAATGCACTCCAGCAATTTCCTTAGCCAACACAATGGCTCTACTGTCAGATTTGCTGTTGGAGGAGAATCTATGGCATAGTGACACAGTTAAGTTTTTAAAATTATTTCTATCCAGTGGACTAATAGTGGAATGTTAGTTCTTGCATGTCGAATGGACAATGTCAAAATCCAGAGAGAGTATAAATCCAGATATTTCTTTAAATCCTTAATATTCTTTGAAGAGGGTAGAGATATGCAGCCTCTTGATGAGTAGTCATCTGTGCTGTAACTGTTAGGGTAGTGAAGAGGGAAGTTTGTATGTATAATCATTGACAGCCCAATGATGAGGGGGTAAACAACCTTGTCATGGAGATGTGTCCACATGATCTCCCTCCAGTACTTTATGGAGGGGAATGTGACCGCATGGCTGTTATCTGCATGCTCTCTTAGTGCTATTCAACTTATGCTAAATAACGTGTGGTCCAGAAGGCCACAGAGTTTTATCCAAGAGCAATGTGAATCCCCCTGCAATACAACGGTACGAGGCATCTAAAAAAATAGCCAGAAAAGGTCATTTCAGTTCTTAATTATCTGAAGATAAATTGCACATTTGTTATCTTTTCTGATGAAGAGTGTGTTTTCTTTATTTTGTTACCTATTGTGTTTGACAATCCATTGTGCTGAAAAGCAAACCACATCACCAACAGGCTTATGACATGCTCTTCATACACATTACTGCATAAAGCCACAAGTTGGTGATAACAATAGTTATTTGTGTAGCACTTCTAGAAGTATTGATGAGATAAAGAGGTAGATTTTCCAATTGGGATTAGTCAAACAGTGTGTCATTAGCATCTATAAATCAGCTTCCTTTAACATAGTCAGTTCTAAATCTGACCACAAATTTAAGCTGGTCCAAGATGAGCTTGTTTGTATTAACTTGGTTTAATTTTTATTGAGAGGAAATTATTCGCAATAAGCAAAATGCAGCAGATGCACACAGTGTCACGCTAATGTCTGCAATACACCAATCAATCTTCTGTGGCATTGCACATGGTAAATCCAGAAAGGTCAGTTTCTAATCTGTCTCTGATATCTTTGTGCAACTATTTATTTCTATTTTTCCTCTTTGCTTCTGTCTCTCCCTTCTCATCCTATTTTTTGCTTCACTCTTTTGTCTTTTTCTTCTTTTATTTTTAAAATTAGCGTAAACGGCCATTTATATAATTTCTGCAGAGTTTGCGCTGCTCTTCCGCCAAAATTGCCATTGGAACCTGGGTTGGAAACACCCACACAATTTCTACCCCAATAAATTGTAAAAGAATGGACCGTACCTTGCTGGAAAAATAACGGCTTATAAACAATACCTGCCATTATTAATGTGCAAATTGCCCGGCAAGTTCAGGGGATTAAGAGATAAGCCGAAAGCTGCGAATCTCCAGAATTTACTGGTCGATTTACACTGCTCTGCTGTTTGCTTCACACTAACAGCATCTCGCCCTTAACCTCCCCATTTTTAAGAACTTGCTGGATTTGCACATTTAGTGCCATTAGATTTGCCAGAGAAAGTTAAGTCCTATAATTAAGAGTGAAATTATCTTTTTAACAACATGATAATTTTAATACATGCCAATTGACCTCTCTGGCCCAGAATGGGAACAATTTAAGGTGTTCAATCTCATTCCTGCATGAAGTCAATTGCTGATAGATATTTTAAAAATGTCAAGTTTTTATTTTTTTTAATTACTTTTCCTTTCTGTCTCTTTTTTCTTTCTCTCTTAATCCAATCTTTCCCTTCTACTCTATTCCTTTTCCTGTACCTGATTTGACTCTAACATAAAAGAGAATCCAAAAGTTTTCTACAGGCATATAAATAATAAACGGGTAGTAAGAGTATGGGTGGGGTCGATTACGAACCAAAAAGGAGACTGAGGCAGAGGGCATGGCTGAGATACTAAATTAATACTTTGTACCTGTCTTTACCAAGGAAGAAGATGCTGCCAAAGTCATAGTGAAAGGCAAGTTAGTGGAGATATTGGATGGGATAAAAATTGATCAAGAGGAGGTACTAGAAAGGCTGGCTGTACTTAATGTAGATAAGTAATGAGACAGGATTAATAAACGATCTCCGAGTAAAGGATTCTCTAGGAATGAGTGACCATATCATGGTTGAATTTTTAAATTCAGTTGGAGGGTGAGAAAGCTGGATCTCAAACCAGTGTCCTAAGTTTAAATAAAGAAGACAACAATGGTATGAAGGCAGAGTAGACTAAAGTGGACTGGGAAAATAGATTAAAGAGTGGGACAGTTGATGAGCAGTGGCAAACATTTAAGGAGATATTTCATAACTCTCAACAAAAATATATTCCAATGAGAAGGAAAGACTATAAGACAAAGGATAACCATCCATGGCTAACTAAGGAAATAAATGATGGTATCAAATTGAAAACAAGGGCATACCAAGTGGCCAAGACTAGTGGGAGGCCAGAGGATTGGGAACATTTTAAAAGGCAACAAAGAACCACTAAAAAAAATAATAAAGGGGAAGATAGATTCTGAAAGTAACCGAGTACGAAATATAAATACAGATAGTAAGAGTTTCTACAGGTACATAAAAAGGAAAATAGTGGTTAAAGTAAATGTTGGTCCCCTAGAGGATGAGACTAGGGAATTAATAATGGGGAACAGGGAAATGGCAGAGACTTTGAACAAATATTTTGTATCGGTTTTCACGGTAGAAGACAATAAAAATACCCCAATAGGGGATAATCAAATGACTATAGGGAGGGAGGAACTTAATACAATCACTATCACTAAATAAATACTACTCGGTAAAATAATGGGACAAAAGGCGACCAAGTTCTCTGGACCTGATGGCTTGCATCCTAGGGTCCTAAAAGAAGTGGCTGCAGAGATAGTGGATGCATTGGTTGTAATCTACCAAAATTCCCTGGATTCTGGGGAGGTCCCAGTGGATTGGAAAACCGCAAATGTAACACTCCTATTTAAAAAAGGAGGCAAAGAGAAAGCACAAAACTATAGATCAGTTAGCCTAACATCTGTCGATGGTAAAATGATGGAGACCATTATTAAGGAAGCAGTAGCAGGACATTTGGAAAAGCATAATTCAGTTAAGCAGAGTCAGCATGGTTTTATGAAAGGCAAATCATGTTTGACAAATTTACTGGAGTTCTTTGAGGATGTAACAAGTGGATAAGGGGGAACCAGTGGATGTGATGTATTTGGATTTCCAGAAGGCATTCGATAATGTGCCACATAAAAGGTTACTGCACAAGATAACATTTCACGGAGTTGGTGGCAATATATTAGCATGGATAGAGGATTGCCTAACTAACAAAAAACAGAGGGTCGGGATAAATGGGTCATTTTCCGGTTGGCAAACAGTAACTAGTGGGGTGTCGCAGGGATCGGTGCTGGGGCCTCAACTATTTACAATCTATATTAATGACTTGAATGAAGGGACCGAGTATTATGTAGCCAAGTTTGCTGATGCTACAAAGAGAGGTGGGAAAGCAAATTGTAAGGAGGACACAAAAAAAATCTGCAAAGATATATAGACAGGCTAAGTGAGTGGGCAAAAATTTGGCAGATGCAGTATAATGTGGGAAAGTGTGAGGTTAGCCACTTTGTCAGAAAAAATAGAAAAGCAAATTACTATTTAAATGGAGAAAAATTGCAAAGTGCTGCAGTATAGAGGGATCTGGTGGTACTTGTGCATGAAACACAAAAAGTTAGTATGCAGGTACAGCAAGTAATCAGGAAGGCAAATGGAATGTTGGCCTTTATTGCAAGGGGGATGGAATATAAAAGCAGAGAAGTACAGGGTATTGGTGAGATCACACCTAGAATCTTCGTATTTAAGGAAGGATATATTTGTATTGGAGGCAGTTCAAAGAAGGTTGACTAGGTTGATTCCGGAGATGAGGGGGTTGACTTATGAAGTGTCATATATGTAACCATAATGTAACACCACTGTATTACTGTATACACTCAACCTAGATGCACACCTTGACCACTAGGGGTGAACTTGTGGGAGACACTCCTTACCTGATCACACAGGTAAAAAAGGGAGGTCCCGCGCAGGGTCATCGTCTTTGGAGTCCTGTGAATAAAGAGTTAAGGTCACAGAGTGACCTTGTCCCCAGAATGTGCCTGGTGTGGTTTCAACTGTAGAGTAAGGACTTTACTTTGGCGACGAGAAATGGGAATTCACGACCCACGAGAATGGCCACCGGTAGCACAGAGGAACGGTACGGTGTTGGGGAAGACTGGGTCGATGTTGTTGAGAGGCTTCAGCAAAGCTTCATTATGAAAAAAAGGCTGGGGGATGCAGCGGCCAACAAGCGAAGGGCTCATCTTCCGACCAGCTGCGGACCAAAGACTTATGCGCTCATGAAGGACTTAGTAGCATCCGAAAAGCCGGCAGACACAACCTTTGAAGAACTTAGCAAATTGATCGGGGAGCACCTCAAACCGGCGAGTAGCATACATATGGCCCGACACAGATTCTACACCCACCGACGTCGTGAAGGACAGAGCATACCGGACTTCGTAGCGGACCTCCGGCGTTTGGCCAGCCTCTGTAAGTTCACAGACGCCTGCAGGGGGGAGATTCTAAAGGACTTCTTTATCGAGGGCATCGGTCAAAGTCTAAGGATATAGGGTAAGCCATTTAGGACCGAGATGAGGAGAAACTTCTTCATCCAGAGAGTGGTGAACCTGTGGAATTCTCTACCACAGAAAGTTGTTGAGGCCAATTCACTAAATATATTCAAAAAGGAGTTAGATGTAGTCCTTACTACTAGGGGGATCAAGGGGTATGGCGAGAAAGCAGGAATGGGGTACTGAAGTTGCATGTTCAGCCATGAACTCATTGAATGGCGGTGCAGGCTCGAAGGGCCGAATGGCCTACTCCTGCACCTATTTTCTATGTTTCTATGTTTTTATGTCATGCGGGAATTTTCCGCAAATTAATTGAGACCAAGGATTTGATCTTGGAAGCGGCGGCATTGATAGCTCAAACTTTCATGGCAGGGTAGGAAGAGACGAAAATAATATACGCGTGCAATTCTGCCTCGAACGTGGCGATGGATCAGGGAGTCATCATCAATGCGACTCAGAGCCCCGCAGGCAGGCAAGGGCAGTCCGACACTCCCCAGGCAGCAATAGACCCCAGAGTAGGACTTCAACAGATACAATGGCAGGCTGAACGGACATTCACGCCATCACAGTGGACAATGCAGCCCAAGATGGGGCCATTGACACCCACTAATAGGGTACTTAAGAGCAGTCAAAGGGACAGTCAGCGCGGAATGCCTGGCCATAGTCCCTTTGTTCTCAACAGTGGAAACTTTAACTCATGCTGGAGATGTGGGAGAAAACACTCAGCTAGATCTTGCAGATTTCAACAGTTTGTCTGCAGGAACTGCAATCTCAGTGGCCGCTTAGCTCGAATGTGCAGGAAGCCTGCAACCAGACTAATATATGAGGCGGATGGACCAGAAGAGGGATCTTTGAGGCAGGATGACCTTTGGGGCAAATCGATGGATGCCAAGGTTCAGCGGGTCCATGTGGCGAATATTCACAGTTCATACACTAAAATGCCACCAATGATGATGAGGGTTTTATTAAATGGTATCCCAGTACGCATGGAGCTGGACACTAGGGCCAGCCAATCACTCATGGGCGTTCAGCAATTTGAGAAGCTATGTCCACTTAAAGCCAGTAGACCCAAATTAGCACGTATTGAGACACAATTACGGACTTACACGAAAGAAATCATTCCGGTGCTAGGCAGTGCAATGTTGGCTGTCACACACAATGGGTTAGTGAATCGGCTGCCGCTCTGGATTGTCCCGGGCAATGGTCCCGCACTGTTGGGGAGGAGCTGGTTAGCCGAGATGAACTGGAAATGGGGGGATGTTCACGCAATGTCATCTGTGGAGCGAAGTTCGTGCTCACAAGTCCTACAACAATTCGATTCACTATTCCAACCTGGCGTCGGGACTTTCAAAGGCACTAAAGTAGTGATACACATCACCCTGGACACCAGGCCAGTGTGCCACAAAGCCAGAGCGGTGCTGTATGTGATGCGGGAAAAGATCGAGAGTGAATTGGACCGGCTGTTGAGAGAGGGCATCATCTCTCCTGTTGAATTCAGCGACTGGGCGAGCCCCATCGTTCCCGTCCTAAAAGCAGATGGCTCTGTCAGGATCTGTGGCGACTACAAGGCCACCATCAATCGGGTGTCCCTACAAGATCAATACTCGCTCTCGAGAGCGGAGGACCTCTTTGCCACGCTGGCAGGCGGCAAGCTGTTCATCAAGTTGGACCTCACTTCAGCCTATATGACCCAGGAACTGGCCGACGAATCTAAACTACTGACCACCATCACCACGCACAAGGGTCTGTTCATTTATAACAGGTGCCCGTTTGGCATTCGATCAGCGGCCGCGATTTTTCAACGAAACATGGAAAGCCTGCTTAAATCCATTCCTGAAACGATCGTATTCCAGGACGATATCCTCATCATGGATCGAGACACCGAGGAACACCTCCACAACCTGGAGGAGGTGCTATGCTGACTGAACCGGGTAGGCCTGCGACTCAAGAAGTCTAAATGTGTATTCTTAGCTCCTGAGGTTGAGCTTCTGGGCAGGAGGGTTGCTGCAGATGGGATTCGGCTCACCGAATCCAAAACAGAGGTGATTCGACGAGTACCCAGGCCCTGCAACACATCGGAGTTGCATTCATTCCTGGGACTGTTGAACTAGTTTGGGAACTTTCTGCCGAACTTGTGCACGTTGTTGGAGCCGCTACACGTGCTCCTGCGTAAGGGTTGCGATTGGTTTTGGGGGAACTGTCAGGAATGGGCTTTTGATCGGGCGCAAAACCTACGTTGTTCAAACAAGTTGTTGACCCTGTACGACCCCTGTAAAAAATTGGTCCTGACATATGATGCATTGTCCTATGTGGTTGGGTGCGTGTTGCAGCAGGGTAATGCTGAGGGTCAACTACAACCTGTGGCTTATGCCTCCAGGTCGCTCTCTCAAGCAGAATGGAGATATGGGATGGTCAAGAAGGAAGCGCTTGCATGTGTCTATGGTGTTAAAAAAAATGCATCAGTACCTCTTTTGTAGGAAGTTTGAATTAGATTTGGACCACAAGCCATTAACATCCCTGTTGTCAGACAGCAAGGCTATCAATGCCAACGCATCAGCTCGCATACAGCGATGGGCTCTCACGCTGGCTGCTTATGACTACTCCATCCGACACCGGCCCAGCACTGAAAATTGCACTGATGCGCTCAGCAGGCTTCCACTGGCTACCACTGAGTGGGCAGCGGAGCAAAGCGCTGAGATGGTCATGGCTGTCGATGCCTTTGCCAGCGCAGGCTCCCCCATCACAGCCCGCCAGATCAAAATCTGGACAAACAGAGATCCCCTCCTATCCCTGATTAAGAAATGTGTCCTGGCTGGGGATTGGGCGCCCGCACACGGAGCATGTCCTGAGGAGGTCAGACCGTTCCACAGACGGATGGATGAGTTCTCCATCCAAGCCGACTGCCTACTCTGGGGCAGCCGGGTAGTTATGCCCCAGAAGGGCAGGGAGGCATTCATCGGGGAACTCCACAGCGAGCACCCAGGCATTGTGCTGATGAAGGCCATTGCCCGGTCACATGTTTGGTGGCCTGGAATTGATTCAGACCTGGAACACTGTGTTCGCAGGTGCATGACGTGTGCCCAGCTGGGTAATGCCCCCAGGGAAACCCCGCTCAGCCCATGGCCCTGGCCCACCAGGCCATGGTCACGTATTCACGTATACTACGCGGGCCTGTTCATGGGAAAGATGTTCCTTATTGTGGTAGGTGTGTACTCGAAATGGATCGAGTGCATCATTCTGAATTCATGCACGTTATCCACCATCGTGGAAAGCCTACGTGTGACCTTTGCAACCCATGGCTTGCCGGACATCCTGGTTAATGATAATGGCCCATGTTTCACAAGCTACGAATTCCGAGAGTTTATGTCGGGTAATGGCATCAACCACGCCAGGACTGCACCGTTTAAGCCGGCCTCCAATGGCCAGGTGGAACGTGCAGTCCAAATCATTAAGCAAGGTATGCTCAGGATTCAAGGACCCTCCCTACAATGCCGCCTATTGCATCGCCTGCTGGCCTATTGATCCCGACCGCACTCGCTCATGGGGGTCCCGCCCGCAGAGCTACTAATGAAACGGACACTCAAAACTCGGTTGTCCCTCATTTACCCAATCCTGACCAACATAGTTGAGGGCAAGCGCAAGACACAAAACGAGTACCATGACCGTAATTTGAGGGGGAGATGTACAGAAATAAATGACCCTGTATTCGTCCTCAATCACACCATGGGGCCCAAATGGCTTGAGGGCACTGTAATTGATAAAGAGGGGAATAGGATCATCGTGGTAAAACTCAACAATGGTCAGATATACCGTAAGCATCTGGACCAAGTAAAAAAAAGGTTCAGCATCGACACAGAGGAACCTGAAGAAGACCATGAGATGGAGCTCACAACACCGCCAGTGAACGAGCACCAAGAGCAATCAGAAGAATGCACAGTCCTTGCGGTCAGCCCGGACAGGCCGGAATCACCACAGGTGACAGACACCCACGTCAGTGTCCAACAACCAGAGCCCCAATTGCGGCGCTCCACGAGGGAGCGTAGACCACCTGAAAGACTAAACCTATGATCCCAATAAGACTTTGCAGGGAGGAGGTGATGTCATGTATGTAACCACAATGTAACACCACTGTATTACTGTATACACTCAACCTAGATGCACACCTTGACCACTAGGGGTGAACTTGTGGGAGACACTCTTTACCTGATCACACAGGTATAAAAAGGGAGGTCCCACGCAGGGTCTTCATCTTTGGAGTCCTGTGAATAAAGAGTTAAGGTCACAGAGTGACCTTGTCCACAGAATGTGCCTCATGTGGTTTCATACTGTAGAATAAGGACTTTACATGAAGATAGGTTAAGTTGTTTGGGCCTGTACTCATTGGAGTTCAGCAGGATGAGAGGTGATCTTATCGAAACATATAATATAATGAGGGGTCTCGACAAGGTGGATGCAGAGAGGATATTTCCACTCATAGAGGAAACTAGAACTAGGGGGCATAGTCTCAGAATAAGGGGGCCGCCCATTTAAAACTGAGATGTGGAGGAATTTCTTCTCAGAGAGTTGTAAATCTGGAAGCTGGGTCATTGAATATATTTAAGGAGGAGATAGACAGATTTTTGAGCGATAAGGGATTAAAGGGTAATGGGGAACGTGCAGAGAAGTAGAGCTGAGTCCATGATCAGATCAGCCATGATTATATTAAATGGCAGAGCAGGCTTGAGGGGCCAAATGGCCTACTCCTGCTCCTATTTCTTATGTTCTTATGTTCTAAGTCTGGAGCAGATGGGATGCATCTGAGGATGTTGAAGGAAGTAAAGGGGAAAATTGCAGATTTGCTGGCTATAATCTTCTAATCCTCTTTGGATACGGGGCTGATGTCAAAGGAGTAGAGAATTGCAAATGCTACAACTATTTTGTTGCAATCAGTAAAGCAATCATGAAAACAAATGCCCCCTTGTTTTTTTTTTTTCTTTTTTTTTGAGGGTACCAGAAACATAAATTATACAAGTGCCCCCTGGCTAAAAGGGAGGGGGAGCGCAATAAAACTGACAAACATAGACAAATTAAACTTTAGACAAATGGTTCAAATCCAAATTTGGTTGCCGGTGGTGATGATACACTCCAGTCTCTCCGACGCCCACCTCTCGCGGAAGGCCGCGAGTGTACCAGTGGACATTGCGTGCTCTATCTCCAGGGACACCCTGGCTCGGATGTAACAGTGGAAGAGAGGCAGGCAGTCAGGCTGAAAAACCCCCTCGACAACCCGCTACCTGGACTGGCTGATGGCCCCCTTGGCTATGCCAACGAGCTGTCCTACGAGGAGGCCTTCCGACTTGCCCGCTTCCCTCCGCACAGGGTGCCCAAAGATCAGGAGTGTGGGACTGAAAGGCAACCATAATTTGAGGAGCAGTCCCTTCAAATAATGGAACAGGGGCTTCTCCAGACCGTAGAAACTGCAGGTGGCCTGGGAGCCTGCAGCAGCTCTACAACTCTTTTTGGGGGGGGGGGAACAAAATAAACATTAGATCAAGTGCCCCCCCGATCTGGGGGACACTCTAGACACTTTTAACTGCCCTCTTTTTTCATTTTTTGGGGGGGGTTTTTGTGTTTTTAAAAAAAAATTTTTGGGGGGCATTAAAATTATATATATTTACAAGTTCCCCCTATAAAACATAAGAACATAAGAATTAGGAACAGGAGTAGGCCATCTAGCCCCTTGAGCCTGCTCCGCCATTCAATAAGATCATGGCTGATCTGGTCGTGGACTCAGCTCCACTTACCCGCCCTCTCCCCGTAACCGTTCATTCCCTTATTGGTTAAAAATCTATCTATCTGTGACTTGAATACATTCAATGAGCTAGCCTCAACTGCTTCCTTGGGCAGAGAATTCCACAGATTCACAACTCTCTGGAAGAAGAAATTCCTTCTCAACTCGGTTTTAAATTGGCTCCCCCGTATTTTGAGGCTGTGCCCCGTAGTTCTAGTCTCCCCAACCAGTGGAAACAACCTCTCTGCCTCTATCTTGTCTATTCCTTTCATTATTTTAAATGTTTCTATAAGATCACCCCTCATCCTTCTGAACTCCAACGAGTAAAGACCCAGTCTACTCAATCTATCATCATAAGGTAACCCCCTCATCTCCGGAATCAGCCTAGTGAATTGTCTCTGTACCCCCTCCAAAGCCAGTATATCCTTCCTTAAGTAAGGTGACCAAAACTGCACACAGTACTCCAGGTGCGGCCTTACCAATACCCTATACAGTTGCAGCAGGACCTCCCTGCTTTTGTACTCCATCCCTCTCGCAATGAAGGCCAACATTACATTCGCCTTCTTGATTACCTGCTGCACCTACAAACTAACTTTTTGGGATTCATGCACAAGGATCCCCAGGTCCCTCTGTACCTCAGCATGTTGTAATTTATCCCCATTCAAATAATATTCCCTTTTACTGTTTTTTTTCTCAAGGTGGATGACCTCACACTTTCCGGCATTGTATTCCATCTGCTAAACCTTCGCCCATTCGCTTAACCTATCCAAATCTCTTTGCAGCCTCTCTGTGTCCTCTACACAACCCACTTTCCCACTAATCTTTCTGTCATCTGCAAATTTTGTTACACTGCACTCTGTCCCCTCTTCCAGATCATCTATGTAAAGCAGAGTGAAGAATGCGGGGAGGGGGACACTAAAACCCCGGCAATTAAAACAAATTAAACTTTAAAACATGTAAAATCAAATTAAAATTTGGTTGCCGGGGGTGATAATGCACTCCAGTCCCACTGGCGCCCACCTCTCACGGAAGGTCGCGAGCGTACCGGTGGACACCGCGTGCTCCATCACTAGGGACACCCTGGCCCGGATGTAAGCATGGAAGAAAGGCAGGCAGTCAGGCTGAATGACCCCCTCGACCGCCCGCTGCCTGGACCGGCTGATGGCACCCTTGGCCATGCCAGGAGCCGTCCTACAAGGAGGCCCTCGGACCTACTCGCTCCCCTCCGCACAGGGTGCCCAAAGATCAGGAATGTGGGACTGAAGTGCAACCAGAATTTGAGGAGCAGCCCCTTTAAATCATGGAACAGGGGCTGCAACCTCGCACATCCCATAAAAACATGGAACACGGACTCTTCCAGACCGCAGAAACTGCAGGTGGGAGCCTGCAGCAGCTCTACAAACCTGTGAGCATTCTCACAGGTGCATACATTACAGTTGTGATGCCCGCTACAGTTTAATAGCCCCACAACCATACTGTCAAGCCACGTGAAGAATGTTTACTTGGATGTGTACCTAGTAAGTGACTCCCTTCTCTCTCCACCTCCCGTCCATCCCCTCAAGTCGTTATGTACACACAGTAGTACATGGATGAGGCTCCATTGCGTGGACACAACCCCTACCCCCTCTGTGTGGGACAGTGAGCCCCTTTCTCTCTGTAATCCTGTACTGGGAGTTAATTCAGTGCCTGGTGTGTGTATGAGACAATGAGCCTCTTTGAATACACCTTAGAATATGAGAACTTTTTAATTACACAATCCAATTATTTGCAAGGCTTTTAGAGGTCACAATCCTTTATTGATTTCCTGATACAATGTTTGCACGTTGGTGAGATGATGTTCCAGTCTACCACAGAGTCGGAGTGTCAATCAGCTAACACAGGACTAAATTATAGCAGAAACTCAGCATATATGTCAGCCCAAAGCCTACTGAACAAAATGTTCTCCCAATCACATTCAAATGGTACAAAAGTTCATTTTCTGCATAGAACCACTTAAGCACAGTAGTGGTGGTCATGTTGTTGAAACCTCACATATCTGTTAATATGTGCAGCACACATCATTACATTTGCATCAAATATGGCTTTTCTTGATTATCCACCATCTTCTGGGCCACTGTGAAGCTGCAAGCAAAATGGAGGGAGTCATAATGCTGGGTCCAAGTCAGGTAAGTACTCCAGAAATGGGCGGTATCCAGCGCAGTGTTAACGGGCATTAACGGGCCTTAAAAAACAGATTTTAATGGAATTTAGCCTGGGAGAGAATTTTCCGACGTTTTTGGATCTCCAAAGTGGGCGGGTGATTTGCAGTAACGTTGGTGGTAATGGTAGGCCCAAATTACTGCTGCGCCAATCGGGAGCGGAAATGGGCAGTAATGGGCGGTAATTTACATTTTTTATGAAAACGGGCGGTAACTGGTCAGTAATTGGGCAATTTGAGAGGAAATTCTAGCCCTATGTCGACTTCAAGAAGACATATGCAGGCTGGTGGAATGGGCGGACACTTGGCAGATGAAATTTAACACAGAAAAGTGCAAAATGATACATTTTGGTAGAAAAAATAAGGAAAGACATTATAAACTAAAGGGTACAATTATAAAGGGGGTGTATGAACAGAGAGACCTGGGGCTATATGTACACAAATCCTTGAAGGTGGCAGGGCAGGTTATGAAAGTGGTTAAAATAGCATACGGGATCCTGGGCTTCATAAATAGAACATAGAATACAAAAGCAAGGAAGTTATGGTGAACCTTTATAAAACATTGGTTCGGCCTCAACTGGTGTGTTGTGTCCAATTCTGGGCACCGCACTTTGGAAGGATTTGAAGGCCTTAGAGACGGTGCAGAAAAGATTTACAAGAATGGTTCCGGGAATGAGGGACTTCAGATACGTGGATAGACTGGAGAAGCTGAGGAAATTTGATACAGGTGTTCAAAATCATGTGGGGTCTAGACAGAGTAGATAGAGAGAAACTGTTCCCATGGGTGGAAGTGTCGAGAACCAGAGGTGATTGGCAGAGGAACCAAAGGCAACATGAGAAAAAACTTTTTTACGCAGCAAGTGATTAGGATCTGGAATACACTGCCTGAAAGGGTGGTGGAGGCAGATTCAATTGTGCCTTTCAAAAGGGAATTGGATAAGTACTTAAAGGAAACATTTTGCAGGGCTATGGGGAAAGGGCGGGGGAGGGGGACGAGCTGAAGTGCTCTTGAAGAAAGTCAGCACGGGCTTGACAGGCCAAAAGGCCTCCTTTTGTGCTGTAACCATTCTATGATTCTATGATTCTAATTTACCCTCATTCTCAGTTGTTCCTCTAATTCTTTCACACTCCTTAAATCACATTGGTTAAGCAGAGACACTGTTGGTCCTATCATTCACTAAGGCCCCAAATACCATTTTGCCCTTGCCACACCATTATCAGCTCATACTTCCAGCAAGTTAGACCACAAAAACTTTTTGAGTTGAAAGGTGCAGAAATAAGTCTAACTATTGGGGCATGCTGCAAAATGCCCCGCATCAGCAAGTTCCAGCCCAATTAATAATTAGTGTTAATCTGTGGGCTTTGATTTGCATTCATGCCTCTTAATCAGATAACGAGAATGTGCTGGACACTGAGATGCTGAGAGTCGGAGATCAGAGAAAGCTGTGGAAACAAAAGATACAAAAAGGCAATTGGAGGAAAAGTAACTAAAAATGACAGAAGCCAGAACTCTAGCCAGCACATATAGAATTCTTATATCGGGGCAGATGTGCATTGGGCCGACTTTAAAGAGCACAGTGAGAGATCACACCTGACGGGCCAGAATAACACAACTGTAAAAACTATTATATAAGAAAAAAAATAAGCAATGATAGCAAATTAGAAAATCAAACTTGGCGTCCGCCTAGATCCTGAGATGAGCTCATATCTGCTCCATCACCAAGACCACCGACTTCAACCTCCATAACATTGCCCATTTCCGCCCCTGCCTCAGTTCATCTACTGCTGAAAGCCTCATCCATGCCATTATTACGTCTTGACTTGACTATTTGAATGCTCTTCTTTGCTGTACGTTTCCTAAGTCGCACCAAGTCCCATTCACCCATCACCACTGTGCTCACTGACCTATATTAGCTTTTGGTTCGGCAACACCTTGATTTTAAAATTCTCATCCTTGTTTTCATATTTCTCCTTGGCCTCACCGCTCCCTATCTCTGTAACCTCCTCCAGTCCTACAACTCCCTGGGATCTCTGCGCTTCTCCAATTCTGGCCTCTTGCATAGCTCCAACTTTTACTGCTCCACCATTGGTGGCCATGCCATCAGCTGCCAAGGCCCTAAGCTGTGGAATTCCCTCCTTAAACCTCTCCACCTCTCTACCTCTTCCTCTTCCTTTAAGACACTTCTTAAAACTTCCCTGTTTGACCATCCTGTCCTAATATCTCCTTAAATGACTCAGTGTCAAATTTTGTTTGCTCCTGTGAAACACTTTGAGATGTTTAGCTCCGCCGATTTATACCGAAAACTACAACGTGAGACCTATTACCAATTTGCATAGCTAAGTAGTTTCCCACCATAAAAACATAAGAAGAACATAAGAAATAGGAGCAGGAGTAGGACATTTGGCCCCTCAAGCCTGCTCTGCCATTCAATAAGATCATGGCTGATCTGATCATGGGATGAGCTCCACTTCCCTGCCCACTCCCCATAACCCTTTACTCCTTTATCACTCAAAAATCTGTCTAGCTCCTCCTTAAAAATATTCAATGACCCAGCTTCCACAGCTCTCTGGGGCAGAGAATTCCTCAGATTTACAACTCTCAGAGAAGAAATTCCTCCTCATCTCAGTTTTAAATGGGCGACCCCTCATTCTAAAACTATGCCCTCTAGTTATAGATTCCCCCATGAGTGGAAACATCCTCTTTGCATCTACCTTGTCGAGCCCCCTCATTATCTTATATGTCTCAATAAGATCACCTCTCATTCTTCTGAAGTTCAATGAGTACAGGCCCAACCTGCTCAACCTTTCTTCATAAGTCAACCCTTTCATCTCAGGAATCAACCTAGTGAACCTTCTCTGAACTTCCGCCAATGCAAGTATATCCCTCATTTAATAAGGAGACCAAAACTGTACGCAGTACTCTAGGTGTGGCAGGACTTATTTGCTTTTATACTCTATCCCCCTTGCAATAAAGGCCAACATTCCATTTGCCTTCCTGATTACTTGCTGTAACTACATACTAACTTTTTGTGATTCATGCACAAGGCCCCCCAGGTCCCTCTGTACTGCAGCATGTTGTAAGTTTTCTCCAGTTGAATAATAATTAGCTTTTTTATTTTTTCTTCCAAAGTGGATAACCTCACACTTTCCCACATTATACTCCATCTGCCAATTTTTTGCCCACTCACTTAACCTCTCTATATCCCTTTGCCGAAATAGCCTAGTGGGCTGCTCACTCATTTACATCAATGCAGTGGCCAAAGTGCTCCCCACAATTTTCAGCTGCCGGCTTTGTTATGTATGTGAACCGCACCTTTGTGTAAGACTTGCCACTAGAAGGCACACCTGTGGGAGATCTATGGGTCACCTGTGTACCCTGGTGCTAGCAGGTTATAAAAGGCAGTCCACCATGCTGTTGCCTCACAGTTAGATTAAAGAGACCAAGCCCACAATGGTTTGAGCTTACAACACAGTCTCGTGGAATTATTCTGAACTTAACAACTGGCGACGAGTTACAGATCACGAACTTTCACGTGGAAATGGCTGCCGTTGGTATTCTTGAGAGATTTGTTGAGGGTGATGATTGGGAAGCCTTCATGGAGTGCCTCAACCAGTACTTTGTGGCCAACAAATTAGACACGGCTGAAACAGAGATCAAACGCAGGGCAATTCTCCTCATCGTATATAGGTCATCGCTATATGGCCTCCTTAAATATTTGCTGGCACCGGTCAAACTAACGGACAAATCTTATGCAGAGCTGTGTACGCTGGCTAAGAAACACCTCAAGCCAAAGGAGAGCATCCTGATGGCCAGGTACCACTTTTACACGCGGTACCGTCGCTCCGAAGGCCAGAACGTGACGAGTTTTGTCATCGACTTAAGATGCCTTGTGGGGCAGTGCGACTTTGCAGGATCCTTGGGGGAAGTGTTGTGGGACTTTTTCATGCTTGGAATTGGCCACGAGGTCATCCTCTGCAAACTGCTGTCTGCCGAATCCCTGGATCTGAGCAAGGCCATCACGATAGCCCAAGCCTTCACATCCACGAGTGACAACACGAAGCAGATATCTTCACAGAATCGAAGCACACCGGCAAGTACTGTGCTTAAAATAATGCCTTCAGCAGGCAGGACTGTACATGGTAGGGCCCACACGACCGCAGAGGCCAGACCCAGGGTGACTCAGAGGCCGCTGGGGAGTGCTAATGTAAATCCATTAACATCATGCTGGCGCTGCAGAGGCAGTCACAGAGCCCATCAATGTCGATTCAAGCACTACGTGTGCAGGGGCTGTGGAACAATGGGGCACCTCCAGCGAATGTGCAAGCGACCTCGGACTCACCACTTGGCAGAGTCAGCAGAGAGCGACTGATCCAGCGTGGATCACTCTGAACGAGCAGGAGAGGCAACTCAACCTGAGGATGAGGAGGAAGTGTATGGGGTACACACCTTCACCACCAGAAGCCCTCCGATAATGTTAAAAGTCAAACTTAACGGCATTCCAGTCTCCATGGAATTGGACACGGGCGGGGGGGGGGCGAGTCAATCGATTATGAGCCGGAAGACTTTTGAGAAACTGTGGAGATACAAGGCACAGATGCCAAAACTGAGCGTGATTCACACTACACTGCGAACTTAAACCAAAGGACTCATACCTGTTATCGGCAGTGTGGCAGTGAAAGTAGTGTATGACAGAAGGGTGCATGATTTACCACTATGGATTGTATCAGGCGATGGCCTAACGCTGTTCGGCAGGAGTTGGCTAGGCAAGATCCGGTGGAACTGGGGTGACATCAAAGCACTGTTCTCAGCGGATGACGCTCCGTGCACCCAGGTGCTAAACGAATTCCCGCCATTATTTGTGCCAGGCATCGGCAACTTCACAGGTGCAAAAGTGCAGATCCATCTTGTTCCTATTCATCACAAGGCCTGAGCAGTCCCATATATGATGTGAGAGAAAGTTGAAATCGAACTGGACAGACTTCAATGAGAGGGCACCATATCACCAGTCGAGTTCAACGAGTGGGCCAGTCCAACCATGCTAGTACTAAAGAGTGATGGGACGGTCAGAATCTGCGGGGACTACAAGGTGACGATCAACCGACTCTTGTTACAGGACCAATACCCGCTACCCAAAGCGGAGGACTTATTCGCAACACTAGCAGGAGGAAAGTCGTTCACCAAGCTAGACCGAACCTCCGCTTATATGACACAGGAGCTGGCTGAACCGTCAAGGAAGTTGACATGCATCAACACGCACAAAGGACTGTTCATGTACCATAGATGCCCCTTTGGGATTCACTCGGCGGCGGCCATCTTCCAGAGGAACATGGAGAGTCTGCTGAAATCGGTTCCATGCACAGTGGTGTTCCAGGGCAACATCTTGATCACTGGTCGCAACACCACCGAACACTTGCACAACCTGGAAGAGGTTTTAAAGCGACTGGACAGAGTGGGGCTCAGACTGAAACGCTCCAAGTGTGTTTTGCTGGTGCCAGAGGTCAAATTTCTGGGGAGAAAGATTGCGGCAGACGGCATCAGACTCACGGACTCCAAGACGGAGGCCATCAAGAATGCACCCAGACCACAGAATGTGACGGAGCTGCATTCGTTCCTGGGACTCCTCAACTACTTTGTTAACTTTCTACCTGGGTTGAGCACTTTGCTGGAACCCTTGTATTTGTTACTACGCAAGGGTGGCGACTGGGTTTGGGGTAAATCTCAAGAAACAACCTTTAATAAGGCCAGAAACCTGCTATGCTCTAACAAGTTACCTGTAATGTATGACCCATGTAAACGTTTAATACTAGCATGTCATGCGGGGTCGGTTTTGTGTTACAGCATGCAAATGTGTCAGGCAAACTGCAACCGGTTGCATATGTGTCCAGAAGCTTATCTAAGGCTGAAAGAGCCTACAGTATGGTTGATAAAGAAGTGTTGGCTTGTGTATACAGGGTTAAGAAAATACACCAATATCTATTGGTCTCTGGTTCGAACTCGAAACCGACCACAAACCGTTTACTTCACTGCTCTCGGAAAGCAAAGGTATCAACACCAATGCTTTGTCCCGCATCCAAAGATGGGCAGTAACGCTGTCTGCAGATGACTATGTAATCCGCCACAGACCAGGCACAGAGAACTGCGCTGACGCCCTTAGTTGGTTGCCATTGCCCACCACCGGGGTGGAAATGGCGCAACCCGCAGACTTGCTTCTGCTAATGGATGCTTTTGAGAGCGAGGGGTCACCTGTCACGGCTCACCAGATCAGGACCTGGACCAGCCAAGACCCCTGCTGTCACTAGTAAAAAGCTGCATCCTCAATGGGAACTGGTCGGGGGTTCCCGGGGAAATGCAAGACGAAATTAAGCCTTTTCACCAGCGCAAAGATGAACTGTCGGTCAGGTCAGATTGCCTCCTATGGGGGAATCACATGATTTTGCCCAAAAAGGGCAGGGAAACTTTTATATGCGACCTACACAGTACCCACTCAGGCATAGTCATGATGAAGGTTATCGCCAGGTCGCATGTCTAGTGGCCCGGCATTGACTCCGAATTAGAATCATGCGTACACCAATGTGACACTTGCTCACAGCTGAGCAACGTACCTAGGGAGGCCCCCCTGAGCCTGTGGTCATGGCCCTCCAAATCATGGTACAGGGTCCACGTAGATTTTGCTGGCCCCTTTCTCGGGAAGATGTTTCTAGTAGCAGTGGACGCTTACTCAAAATGGATTGAATGTATAATAATGTCATCATGTATGTCCACTGCCACCATTGAAAGTCTCAGGGCCATGTTTGCCACTCATGGTTTGCCCAACGTCCTTGTCAGTGACAATGGACCATGTTTCACCAGCTCGGAATTCAACGAGTTCATGGCTCGCAGTGGCATCAAGCATGTCAGGTCTGCTCCATTTAAGCCCGCATCCAATGGCCAAGTGGAACGGGCAGTCCAAACCATCAAGCAAAGATTGAGACGTGTAACGGACGGCTCCTTGCAGACCTGGTTATCTAGGGTCCTGCTCAATTACCGGACGCGGCCCCACTCGCTCACCCGGGTTCCCTCTGCAGAATTGTTAACAAAGAGAGCACTCAAAACCAGGCTCTCCTTAGTCCACCCGGATCTCAATGATCACATAGAAACCCGGTGGCACAGGCATAACATGCCATGAGCGCGTGGCGGCCTCGTGCGACATTGAAGTCAATGATCCAGTGTTTATTCTAAATTATGGTCACGATCCCAAGTGGATTGCTGGCACTGTCTTTGCCAAGGAGGGGAATAGAGTGTTTTTTGTGAAATTGTTGAATGGGCAAACGTGCAGAAAACACTTGGATCAGACGAAACTGTGATTCACGGACTACCAAGGACAGTTTGAGGCAGACCCTACCATCTATGATCCACCAACACACACCCAACCAGCAATTGACCTCGCTGTCAACCACGAGAATGAACCCACCTTGCCCGACAGTCCGATCAGACCAGCCGCGCTGCCATGCAGCGATGGTCCGACCAACTCACTCATGCCAGGATGTCAACTCAGGCGATCGACCAGGGAATGCAGACCGCCAGATCGCCTCAACCTGTAAATAATTTGTACTCAAGTCTTTGGGGTGAAGTGATGTTATGTATGTGAACCTCACCTGTGTGTAAGACTTGCCACTAGAGGGCACACCTGTGGGAGATCTATGGGTCACTATGGGAGTTAGATTAAAGAGACCAAGATCACAATGGTTTGAGCTTACAACACAGTCTCGTGGAGTTATTCTGAACTTAATAGGCTGCCTGTTTTTCAGGAGCACAATGGAAAGTTGACAGTGGAAAATTGCTCCCAGTCTCTTTCTACCTACTCTGTCCCATCCCTTAATAATATTAAAACCTTTATCAAATCAGTCAATAATCTCCTGCTGTTCCAGCAAAAACAGCCTCAATTTGTCAAGTCTTTCTTTGTATTTGTATTTCTTCATACCAGGCAGCATCTTGGTGAATTTGTGCTGCACCCCCTCTATTGCCTCAGCAACTTTCCTATAGTGTGCAGATCAAAATTGCGCACAGTACTCCAACTGTGGCCTTTCTTAAGATTTCATACAGATTTATTATATCTCAACTTTTATATTCTATACCTCTGGCTATAAAATCCAGTATTCCATTTTTATGGCTGTATTCACTTGAGGGACATTTAAAAGTCTAGTGAACCCAAACCATCAAATCCCACTGTTCTTCTGCAGCACTCCGCTTTCTCTTATTGACAATATAATTATTACTTTTATAAATCAAAATTTGCCACCTCACATTTATTAACATCTACCTCTATTTTTCCTATTCCACCATCTAATGAATATCCCCTTGCAGCTTGCTTCGGATGGGGTTCGGGAAATGGGAGTCGCTGCTGGAAATGGCGAGCTAAGGGCAGAAGTGGAAGTTGTCTCCTAGAACCCTTCATACCCGAGCTCTGCCGAAGTTGATGGGCTCCATTGCTATTTGGTTACTTTGAGCTTTGTGCTGTTAGATTGAGCATATGACAAGGCCAGAGCTGACGGTTGCTCACTAGGAATTCTGTGCTGCTCATCTGAATGAGGAATTTCCTCTGGTTCTGAGACACATGATCGAATTGTTCAGGTTTAATTCCAGACGACGAACAGTAAGGATGTGTAACAGTGATACTGGCGCAAGTCTTAAATTGGTACCGGTAGTGTGTTGGGGTGCACGCTGAAGTGGAAAGTGTAAATCCCCTATGCTTCTCAGTGTTTGAAAAAAAAACGTTCTCTTTCCTGTAATAATCTTCCTTTAAAATGCTCCATTATCAAGCCCTATCTACTAAAATGTTCTTAAAAGCCAAAAAGTTAAAGATAACATCTTCAATATATCTTTTATACGGATCGTAATGCTGCTTAAGTAATGGAATAAAAAAAAATACTGCATGTTCATGTGTGCAATACAGACTATCAAGCCTCCATCATTTCCTTTAGCTACTGCCAAGAGTGCTGCAGGAATTGCTGGTGGTAATCCTGCCCATGTAATGTCTGTCATACATGGCTGGAGAGCTGTCAGATGGATGACAGACTGTCAGAAATGTTTTCAGAGACACAGAAACAGGGATTATAAGTGACAGAAGAAACGTCCAACTCTTATCTGGCCCTATCCTAACCGGTCGCAATACAAAAACAAAAGAGCTAAAATCAGGTGGAGAGCTGATAGTTCCAATGATTCAACACTTCACTGGTCACCTCACTCCGTTCTCAGATCACCAGCCACAACTCCCTTCTGCTGCGACTAAGAGTCAAAGGAAAATAATCGGAAATTTGGCAGCATGTCATTCTTGCTGTTATAGACAGGTGCAAAATAGACTCACTGGTGGCATTAATGGCATCATCGGGAATACTGTGCACAAAAAACACCAGAATAATTGTTGTTAATAATTAGAAGTAATTAAATTGGAAACGCTTTTCAGAATCCAGTCCCTGGGTAAAACAGATAAAGAAGTTCCAAAGCAAACATTTTTAAACTGGCTGGGAAATGATATAATTTCTTTGTTCAGAATGTATTCTAAAAAATTCCCCTGGAAAATGCAAATGGTTTGAGGTTCATACTCAGTCACCAGATGAACTACTCAGTGGCTCTGTCAGAGATGGTCAAACAGTAAACCACATGCTCAGGAAATGCATCACAGGCAAAGTTGAAGCAGGAAAATAAATGGTCATTGTGAGCACAAATTACCAGAAACCTTTAACTGGGCTGATATTGTGGGTTCATGTAAATGCTTTTTATAATGGTGTAGCCTGTAAAGTATTTTTTTAAATTGTATCATTCTAGTAATTAGTATGAAACGGTTCTCCATTTGAAAATGATTAAGCTCTACATTTGAACACAATAAGAGTATAATTTTCTATCAATAAGATAGTAGCACAAATAATTTAGGCAGTGGAAATACTGGGGGTGGGGTAATTGGACTTCGTTGTGAGGTGCACAAAGTAGGGCTCCAGAACAACAAAAGAAGCTTCTTCAACACTGCATTCTAAAAATACAAAATACAAAAGGAGGCCTGTTATACACAATATGGGCAAGGTTGGACGTGTACACTGAATATAAATAGACTTTCATATATAATTGCTAAAAATGAAGTTTGTTACTATGGGCCCGATATTGGTGACCTTACCGCCCACTGCCGCCTGCTGCTGCCGCCTGCCGCCAAGTTTTGCCTCCGGGTTCCTCTCTCTCCCAGTTTCCACTCGGGCTGGAGCGGGCGGGAGGGAACTACCTGCTGATGCCCTCTGGTGGCCAAGTAGTGCAAGTGGCCTCCCACCCGCCAAACTGCTAGATTGGTGCGGGCGGGAGTCCGCGCCGGCAGGGAGCAAAACCGCTGTGTGGAGGCTGTTCTAACCCCGATGGTAGGTATGAAGAATGGAAAAAAAAGGTAGTGAACATAATTAAAAACATTTTTTCACAGTGATTTACCTGGATGGGGTGCCCTGAAGGTGTTCCTTTGTTTTTTTTTGTAATGCTTTTTATTTCCAGCTCTGCCACCCTCCCTGGGCCCAACTCCATCCTCGGCAGCACTTGGGCGGCACTTGGGCGAGCCTTAGCATTCATCAATTTCGGGCCCTATGTCTCCAACCTTAGCTATCAGCTGATCACTCACCACTTGCCGTCACTATGGTGAATAATAAAACGGAGAGAGGAAGGTCCCAGTGAATCACAGCCTGGTACAATTTAGACTATCTCCTAACTGTCTTAATTTGCGCTCACAGCACAATGCTGTTTCCAGAGGCAGGTCCACAGCGTTCCACAGGAGTAACAGTTATCCTTTTTCCACTGGACTTCTCACAAAAGGTTGCCTGGACTGCTCATCGTGCACTTCTGTCCCCTCTGAAAGCATAAACCGGCACACTGTCAGACAATTGCATTCAAGTTAGAACTAGTAGTTGAATTTATCGACAAAATTACAGAAACAAAATTAATACAGCTGATGATCAAACATAGCATAGGCATTTCTTCTCTCCACAGGAGTTCAGTCTCATCATTTCATTCAGAAAGCAAAGCAGGGGCACCAAAGTTTAAGGAAACTAATAGCCTTTGCAACTAGGCAGGCAATCGTGTCATTAATTATTTTTACCATTCAAGTAATTTGCAGAATTGCAGAGCTGCCCGTTTGTGGCGCGAACTTTTGAAGGAGCGAAAAAGATTTGCAGCTGCCGGGAACTTCTGCTTTAGTGCTCCAAGAGGGACGTGGATCACTAAATCAAGCATAATCACCTCCCGTAGAGCACCAAAGGGAGTGAAGGGGCAGTATCTCAGAGCGCTGAGCAATGTTCAGTGCAGCGCTGCCATGTGTACAGACTCCTTCCCTCACTTAAAGGGAAGAGCCAATGCTGAGTTGACTGAGTTTTCCTGCTGTCAGTGTTGGCACGACACCTTTGCTGCATCCATAGCAGCCCCAACCACTCTAAGAGAGTGCAGGGCTGAGCAATCGCAGGTGCAAAGGAAATCAGGAGGCACCAGAATGGGGAAATAAATCAATTTTGACTACCTGACCATCGTTGTCTTTAGTTAGCGCTCCCCAAGTGGCCAGCCGCGGAGACAACAGTTCCTGCAGCTGCTGTTGTTCATGCCCGGCAATGCTGAAGGGGACAGGAGCGAATATTGCATCCGGGACGATAACGGTGTGCTGTGCACTGAATGACATCATGATCTCCGGGGTGCAAGACAGCGAGGCGGTAAGTGTTCACGCCAACACAAAACCGGCAGGAAAGTTCGCACACGTCGGTGATTTTGCGGCGCCCGGCTGATGCGAATGGAAGGTGCAAAGCAGGTCAACTTCTCCCCTCGATCTTCAGCAAGTTGTTTACTCTTGAGTCTGACCTATATATGAAATCAGCACTAATGAGGGAAACAGTTTTGCAGTCCTCAGATAGAGAACTTGGCATTGATATGGGAGCTCACATGCATTTGCATCTCAAAGTCACGAGGAAATTGTGGGTGCAATTAACTTATACTTGTACGGCCAATTCACAGCACTGCAGGACCCATAGATATTTCTAGACAGGTTTGTTTATTGTCTCACTTCCCCCATACAAAGACAAAACAATTGCTTTTAGAAGAAAACTAACATATTTAAATTCATAGTATAATGGCCTATTTAACATTTTACATGAAAAGTATACAAGGGATAATTTGGAATGACTCAACTCCCAGAGTGCAACCTCGCTGCACTGTTCTGGGCCAGGGTTATAATGTTATAGAACTGATTGAGGGTCCTGTGCTCCCGTCTAATCAGAAGGTTCCAGGCTTCGAGCAGAACTTTGCAAAGTTATCCCTCTAATAACTTTATACTTTGAAGTGAGATGGGGCTCTGCTTCCACAACACAGCCATTTTATTCTTGGTAAACATGTGCGATTGAGGAGCAAGTATAGTTATCCAATGCAATTAATGACTTAATCTACACTGAAGAGCAGCGATAAGATTTCCTGCCATGTGGAATTCTGTATCTTGAAAAGGTTTTGACAAAACCATCAGAATATCTGAAGTTTGAATAGCCTAAATTTGAATATGAATCCAAAGTTAATTATTTCCCAAACTCTTCCCTTGTACAAGTATGATGCTATGTGTCAGGCTCCCTTTGTTAAATCTAATGCTCACACAATGCGCTGTACCTTAGCAATAGTTTAACCTGTAAAGAAACCTCTTTGATTTTCCCTCCATTTAAATTAATGGAAGGAAAACCAAGTGGGTTCCTTCACAGCCGTTTACTCCAACTTGCCTGATTTTATAATAAACGATTCTCCCTGGCAATCCAGTGCGGTTGGTCACAGACTCAGGAAAATCTCCTCCAGTATGCTAACGTAATTTGAAAAGATCTTGATAAAATCTTTTTAAAGTCTTCCTATCTGCTACCCTCTCCAAAACATTATGACCTATTTTGGGGCTCATAACAACTGGTGGCATGAGTTCATTACCTGATACGGTACTTCATTTTTGGTGACTATACAAGTGGTAATGGCTTACCAACACGTGGGTAATTATGGCAATTGTAAATGGATCAGGATGGATTGTCTTCTGCTTCTAATATTAGAACTAAAGTGGTTTCTCAGACCTGCCTTTAATACTGCTCCAGTTTGTGATTTTTCCTATTTTGTTGCCTTGAATGAGGCCAGTCTCCAGCTATGTCAAATCATAGTAACTAAATGGAAAAACATTTTAGGATTTTTAAAATGCACCCACGCCTTGCTTCACCACTCAGCTGGATGTCCGCCCATTCCCGTTCTGGCAACAACATAATACCTAGGAACATAATCGGAATACTGCCAGTAGAAAAGGAAAATATTGTAAATTATACTGTGCTGCAGGAATCGAGAGATAGTTGTGGTAATTGTTTCTCACCTACAGTAAGGTCTACCTTCCACTTCTCTGAAAATTAGCCCAAAGAAGTCAAATTAAATGCTTGTCCTGTTAAATAGAAGTGGAAGTTCCTGGCTGTCTGCCAGCCTGCAAAATAATTAATATTGATCTTTGATGCAGATGCTCAGCTAACCCAGTTTAACTGCCTGCCTACCTTATTCACAATGAAAAAGTATTTTTCTCTGTACATTTCAAGGTATCTGTAATCTATAAATTGTCTGTAGATTGTCCTCGTTCACTTTAAAATCATACTGGAGCAATAAGTGAGAAGAGAGATTGGATAGCACAATAGAGTTAATTTTATGAGGATTTGCTCTCCAGGGCAAACACCTTCTGCGACTTCCCCAAGGAAAACAAGCAGCAAAATGAGAAAGCACTGGTCAGAATTTTTACCGTGGAGTCAGGTTGGGTGCGTCCGGGTCGTGTAGCGGGTCGGGAACGCGATGTTCTGCTCAGTGTGTTCTTCAGGATGCCTTTAACTTAATAATCTCACTTAAGGCAGTCATGTACTTTTTCCCACCCAGTTAAATGGAGTGGGTCTGATGATATCATCGATGACTTATATTCAGCTCCGATATTTAAGGCAGCCGTACACACAACTCATTTGAAGGTTGCTGGAGGAGTGTAGAAGCTGAAGGACTGTTCCAAACTTTAAATTCAAAGGCAAAGGGTTGCACCCTGATTTTCTGATACATCCCTGCATATGCTGGAGGAGGCAGTGAGAGCACGCAGGGAGGTCCTGTTCCTTAAAGATAGGTGCAAGAGACCTCCCAAAGACACCAAAAGGGCCTGTTTGGAAATAGCAGAGGAACTCAGCAGCAGAGAAGTGGTGAGGAGGACCTGGATCCAGTGCAGGAAATGATTCAATTATTTCATGAGGTCAGGAAAGGTGAATGCAATGCCACACCCACCTACATCCTGATGTGCCTGTCACCCCAACCCCATCACTCTACCTTTCCAAGCCTACTCCTGCACATCACTCCTCACACCAATAAACCTTCCAGGTTCACCCCTCCCTCTCTCTCTATGTACATACTCACATCCCCTTCTGCCTAACCATCCCTGACACTCACCCGCATCCTAATGCAATCATAGCAAGTGACACCACAGAAGAAGGCCATTTGGCATTGTCACCTCTCATAGTCACCTTCTAAAGATATAACCCAACCATTCCTTACACTCATTCCAACACTCTTACTCAAACTTCTCTTCTTTCCCTCCTTGCAGGAGAAAAGTGCCCAGAACAGGCGGGAGAGGCAGAGAACCGGAGATGGTCCTCCAGTATTCATGCAACTGACTCCAGCAGAGGAGGGGGCCCTGGAGATAACGGGAGTTGCAGAGTTGCTGGCGGTGGGAGACGGAGAGAGAGGGACATCCCAGCAATCAGGTGATACAATTACAGCTCATGCAGCCACATGGCATACAACAGTCACTCATATGATGACTGATGTCAGCAGCCAGAGAAATATCATCATGTGCATAATGGTAACATTGCCTATTTTTATTATAACACTTCTAATTCATCTCTTTACTCTCCCACAGGTCCATCAAGTGCCTCCCCACTGCTGAGCTGGAGGAGGAAGATGACTCCTCAGAGGAATCTCCAGGCTCTGAGGATGCAGCGACAGCAGACTCAAGCACTCTCAGCACCAACGCACACCTCGGTGGGTCCTCTGCGAGATAGATTAGTTTTGTCACCTGGTGTCTCACACTTCACAAGAGAGCAAGTGCATATGGTGTTGACAGGGACAGCAGTGGAGACTTCTCACTGGAAAGTGCGAGATGGTCCAAGCCCTGCTGAGCTGCATCAAGAAAGATGGTGATCTTGGAGAGGCAGCAACCATTGCATGAGGCTCTGGCAGCTCTGTGCCTTGCTCCTCCTGCAGCTTCAATCCTTACGGCTGTGCTATGTTGTCCAAGGCACAGCAAACAACAATGATTTTGGGTGGTGCATACCGAGTGGCTCCTCCAGATCTGTCAAGGCATCTGGAAAGCATCTTCAGCATGCCAATTGTTTGCTCTATGACACATCTGGTCGACATGTGGCTCTCATTATACTGCTCCTTGACCTCAGTACTTGACGACCTCAAGGGTGTCATGAGCCATGTCTTCAGTGGATGTCGGACAAGCAGTCTGACAATTTAGAGACCGTGGAGGGGTCGATAGAAATGGTAGTGAGGTAGAGCTGGCTGTCATCAGCGTATGTGTGGAAACTGACGCTGTGCTTTTGGATGATGTCATCAAAGGGTAATATGTAGATGAGATATAGGAGGGAGCCAATAATAAATCTTTCGGGGATACCGGAGGTAACGAGGTGGGAGCATGAAGAGAAGCCACAGTAGCTGATTCTGTGGCTATGATTAGATAGATAAGAATGGAACCAGGCGAGTGCAGTCCCACCCAGCTGGAATGTCAGTGGAGAGGTATTAGAGAAGGATATCTGCAGATCCCTGGAAGGAGCCTGAGGCGAAAAAGTTGAGAGTAGTGGTGACTTTGACAGCCATTGGTAAGGAGTGTCCACCAGAATCTCTGCACAGTAGATCCTGTTGCAGCAAGCTACAAATGTCTGCGATGACTTGAAGTGATAGCCGGAGCTTCCTGCAGCACTACTTGTATATCCTGTGCTGGGGTTATTGCCATCAGCACGCTGCAGCCCTGTGGTGACCCCTTCTCTTCTGTGGTGCATCAAGTCATTGAGGAGAAGGCTGCTTTTGTAGTTGCTGCTGCTGGTGTTGCTGCTGCTGTTGTTGGGGCTCATTTTGTTCAGATTCTGATGACTGAGGTGAGACAGTACAAGCGACTTCCATGCTGATGTAGTAGATGGCAGGTAAAGTAGATATCAGAGATCCAATCCCTCAATGTTGTGATAGTGAGTAGTAATGTGAGAGTGGCGTCTGAGGTTTCAGAAATGACCTGCCAACTGCTGACATCTAAATCTGTGGACAAAATGGAGTGAGGAAGAGCCTTTCCATGAGGCAAGTAACAAGGTGTAATGTTGGAGAATTTGTGTGCTTTTCCCAGCTTTCAAAGCATGGATTCACCAATGGCCACTGAACTTCTACCTCCCCATCACAGGCGAAGTACCTGAGCTGCGTGAATCCTGTGCTCCTGCAGGAAAAGTCTAAAGCTGGCATCAAAAACCCTCTCAAGGTTATCTCAACAAGCAGTTAATGACTTGAATAAGGTCGCATGCCTCTGCCGATCGGATCCATATCACGCCTTCAAAGCCGCGCGAGTTAAATGCGCGAGGTGGCAGGATGATGGCGCGTTCCCGATGCGCTCACAATTTCCAGGATTTTTACTGCTGATCTGCTCCCAAACCCACACGCTCGGCAATGGGACAATTCCGGCCACTGTCATTTTAATCTGCATCACCGAATTCTCTGAAGCCCAGATTATCCAGGTGCCTATACACAATCCCATGACCTTCACGAACAACAGGTGGTCACTGCACAGTCACACAGGATGATCTAAGTCAATGCACGCTTCCCAGGCGGCAGTCCTGACATTCATTTTAAGACAGTTCTATGTGCCTGGCTTATTAGAAAAGGTGGATTAGTGGACTGACTCCCAGGAGACAAAGGCTATCTTCTGCAGCTTTGAGACATGATGCCATTACAACATCTAGGAACACTACTGTTATGTATTTAACCCCTTGTAACCTGTATTACACCACCACCAGCGGGCCTATCTGTTGGAGTCCCAAGGGATCCCAGCATCCCTTGGGAGCACGGTATATAAGCAGGCCACCCACGAGGTACCTGCACTCTGGAGTTTTATTAAAGGAGCTAAGGTCACACTTGCTCATTGTGCACAGTACTCAGTTTCATCCTTTATTATAAGTGTACCAATTGGCGATGAGGTAATGAACAACCGCGCGAAAATGCAAAGAACAGTTAGTATCCTGGCGAAGTTCTCAGAAGGAGACAATTGGGAGGCCTTTATGGAGAGATTCAACCAATACTTCATGGTCAACGAGCTGGAAGGGGACGAGAATGCTGCCAAATGAAGGGTGATCTTCCTAACTGTCTGTGGGACAACAACTTATGGCCTCATGAAGAATCTCCTAGCTCTGGCAAAACCAACAGAGAAATCCTACGAAGAATTGTGTACGTTGGTCCAGGAGCACCTAACTCCTAAGGAAAGCATTTTGATGGCGAGATATCAGTTCTACACGTGTCAACGATCGGAGGGCCAGGAAGTGGAGAGCTTTGTCACCGAACTAAGGCGCCTCGCAGGACATTGTGAATTTGAGGGATTCCTAGAACAAATGCTTAGAGACTTTTTTGTCCTGGGTATTGGCCATGAGACAATCCTTCGCAAACTGTTGACTGTAGAAACTCCGAATCTAAGTAAAGCCATAACGATAGCCCAGACATTTATGTCCACCAGCAACAACACCAAATGGATTTCGCAGAGTAAAGAAGTTTCGGCCAGTACTGTGCACAAAGTAACGTCGGTTTCGAGCAGAAATATACATGGCAGAACGTACACGCCGGCTACTGCTGCCCGACCTCAAATGACCCAGAGTCCGCCATCAATCGTTAACGCGAGGCAGTTAACACCTTGTTGGCTTTGTGCAGGTGATCATCGGCCCCATCAATGCCGCTTCAAGCACTATGCGTGCAACAGTTGTAGAATAATGGGACACCTCCAGCGAATGTGCAGGCGAGCTGCAAACCCTGCAAACCACCACGTTGCAGAGGAAAATCAATCCACTGTGGATCAGGCTGAATTGGAGACTCGTACGGCGGAGGCAGAAGTGTACGGGATACACACATTCATGACGAAATGTCCACCAATAATGTTGAAAGTTGAACTGAACGGAATTCCAATATCTATGAAACTGGACACGGGTGCAAGTCAGTCCATAATGAATGAGTAAAAAGGCCTTTGACAGGCTGTGAGGCAAAAAGGCACACAGGCCCAAGCTCAGCCCCACTCACACTAAGCTAAGGACTTACACCAAGGAACTAATCCCTGTAATTGGCAGTGCAGAAGTCAAAGTCCCCTATGATGGAGCAGTACACGAACTCCTGCTTTGGATTGGCCCCACATTGTTTGGCAGAAGCTAGCTGGGAAAAATCCGCTGGAACTGGGACGACATCCAAGCGCTTTCATCCGTCGGCGATCCCTCATGTTCCCACGTTCTTGACGCTGACATAGTCGAGCAGGTGCCAGTGCTTGGAGCAGGGTGTTGCCACGATGCCTTGTATTTGTCTCTCTGGCAGAACAAGGTGTTGGTGATGACAAGTTCATGCTCTGGACATTTTGTCAGGAGTAGGGTACCGCTGGAGTTGGCTTTCCCTACCCGCTCTCTGCCAATCACGCATCCCCAGAGGTCTGTGTCCCTGCCGACCCTGGCATTGAAGTCGCCGAGGAGGATCAGTTTGTCGCCCACAAGGACGCAGGTCAGGGATTTTTCGAGGTTGGAGTAAAAACCCTCTTTGGCCTCATCTGTTGCATCGAGTGTTGGGGTGTAAGCACTGATGACTGTGGCGCACTGGTTCCGGGATAGGGTGAGTCAAAGCGACATGAGGCGTTCGTTAGTTTCGCAGAGGGAGTCTTTGAGGCGGTCGACCAGCTCGTTTTTGATGGCAAAGCCGACTCCGTGGAGGCGGCATTCTGCCTCTGGTTTCCCTTTCCAGAAGAAGGTGTAACCTCCACCTTGTTCCTTGAGCTGGCCTTCTCCTGCCCGCCGAGTCTCGCTTCGGGCGGCGATGTCGATATCAAAGCGGATAAGTTCCCGGGCAATTATGGTGGTGCGGCGTTCCGGTCTGTCGCTGTTGGGGTTGTTCATGAGGGTCCTGACGTTCCAGGTCCCGAACTTCATGTTAGAGGAGTGGAAGATGCCTGTGCATGATTTCTTTTAACGTGGGGTGATGGTTACATGTCGGCTACCACACGGGCTTAGCTGAGTGAGGTCTTGGTCCAGTGGCAAAGGGGTCCAGGACGACTGGAGACCAGGCACTGCTGTATGGGCCTAATTGCCTACAGCAAGGTGTTGGCCGCAGGCTCGGCGCTGGGTAGCGCTCTTGGTGGTAGGTGGTCCAAGGTTTGTTTGGCAAGCACTGGGGGGGGCCAGTGGTGCACTGGGGTACAGAATGGGGGGGCAGTGAGGTCACAGCCATTGTACTCACCGCGTGCTGGAGGAGGAGAGGAGGCCAGGCCATCAGTGGGGAAGAAGAGGTCCGGGGGAGCTGGCACCTGCTCGACTATGTCATCGTCCGAGCCAGGGATCGCAAGGATGTGCGCATCACCTGTGACATGACAGGAGCTGACGACTGCTGGACGGACCACCGCCTAATCAGATCCATCATTGACATCAACATAGCCCCAAAGCGAAGGGGGCAGCAGAAGCAGTGTCGCAAAAAAGTCAATGCTGGGGCGCTTAAGGATCAGCTAAGAGAGCCGTTTACAGCCAGTGCCTCACAGCTAACCTGGCATGCCTTGATGACCCCGAGACGCAGAATGCCCACAGCGCTTGGTCTGCCCTCCAGGCCTCCATAACCAGTGCCTGCAAAGAGACACTCGGTCACTCAACCAGTAAACACTAGGACTGGTTTGATGAGAATGATCAGGAGATTCAAGAACTAATAGACTACAAGCAGGGCATTTCTGAGCCTTAAACAGCAACCCAACTCGGGAGCAGCAAAGCAGCATTACAGATGGCTAAAGGCCAAGGTCCAACAAAAAACCCAGGACCTAAAGTACAGGCAGTGGATGGAGAAAGCACAGGAGATACAGCAGCTGGCTGACAGCCATAATGTGCGAGGATTCTTCACCGCCGTCAAGGCCACATACGGACCAAACACCCAAGGCCCCACCCCACTCCTGGCCAAGAACAGGGAAACACTCATCAAGGTCACCGAGGCTGTCAGGGCCCGCTGGAAGGAACACTTTGAAGATCTCCTCAATCGAGCGTTTGACTCGAGTGTTCTCGACTCCATTCCACAGCATGCTACCCGCCACCACCTCAGTGAGACTCCAACACTGCACGAGGTAGAAAAGGCCATAAGACAGCTAAAAAACAAGGCTACGGGAGCGGCTGGAATCCCCCCTGAGGCACTGAAGTATGGCGGAGAGGCACTACTGGCACGAATATACGACCTCATCTCTCTCATCTGGAGGGAGGAGAACATGCCGGGAGATCTTAGAGATGCAGTGATCGTGACCAACTTTAAAAAAGGGGACAAGTCCGACTGTGGCAACTACAGAGGAATCTTCCTGCTATCAACCACTGGGAAAATCGTCGCCAGAGTCCTCCTCAATCGTCTTCTCCCCGTGGCCGAGGAGCTCCTCCCGGAGTCGCAGTGCGGATTTCGTTTCCTCCGGGGCACAATGGACATGATTTTTGCAGTGCGACAGCTGCAGGGAAAATGCAGGGAACAGCGCCAGCCCTTATACATGGCCTTCTTCGACCTTACAAAGGCCTTTGACACTGTCAACCGCGAGGGTCTATGGAGCATCCTCCTCCGTTTCGGATGCCTCCAAAAGTACGTCACCATACTCCGCCTGCTCCACGACGACATGCAAGCCATGATCCTTACCAATGGATCCATCGCAAACCCAATTCATGTCCGGACCGGGGTCAAGCAGGGCTGCGTCATCGCCCCAACCCTCTTCTCAATCTTCCTCGCTGCCATGCTCCACTTCACAGTTGATAAGCTCCCCGCTGGAGTGGAGCTAAACTACAGAACCAGTAGGAAGTTGTTCAACCTTCGCCGTATCCAGGCCAGGTCCAAGACCACTCCAACTTCTGTCGTCGAACTACTGTACGCGGACGATGCCTGCGTCTATGCACACACAGAGGCTGAACTCCAGGACATAGTTGACGTATTTACCGAGGCGTATGAAAGCATGGGTCTTATGCTAAACATTTGTAAGACAAAGGTCCTACACCAGCCTGTCCTCGCTGCACAGCACTGCCCCCCAAACATCAAGATCCATGGCATGGCCCTGGACAACGTGGACCACTTCCCTATCTCGGGAGCCTCCTATCAATAAGAGCAGGCATTGATGATGAGATCCAACACCGCCTCCAGTGCGCCAGTGCAGCCTTCGGCCGCCTGAGGAAAAGAGTGTTTGAAGATCAGACCCTCAAAACTGTTACCAAGCTCATGGTCTTCAGGGCCATAGTAATATCGCCCTCCTGTATGGCTCAGAGACATGGACGATGTGCAGTAGACACCTCAAGTCGCTGGAGAAATACCACCAACGATGTCTCCGCAAGATCCTACAAATCCTCTGGGAGGACAGACGCACAAACATTAGCGTCCTCATCCAGGCCAACATCCCCAGAATTGAAGCACTGACCACACTTGATCAGCTCCGCTGGGCAGGCCACATAGTTCACATGCCAGACACGAGCAAGTGCTCTACTCGGAACTTGTTCACGGCAAACGAGCCAAAAGTGGGCAGAGGAAACGTTACAAGGACACCCTAAAAGCCTCCTTGTTAAAGTGCAACATCCACACCGGCACCTGGGAAGCCCTGGTCCAAGACCGCCCTAAGTGAAGGAAGTGCATTCGGGAGGGCGCTGAGCTTCTCGGGTATCGCCGCCGAGAGCACGCAGAAATCAAGCGCAGGCAGCGGAAGGAGTGTACGGCAAACCAGGCTCCCTGCCCACCCTTTCCCTCAATGACTATCTGTCCGACCTGTGACAGAGACTGTGGTTCTCGTATTGGACTGTACAGTCACCTAAGAACTTATGCTAAGAGTGGAAGCAAGTCTTCCTCGATTCGGAGGGACACCCTTTGATGATGCCCAGGTTCTGAGCAAGTTCCCGTCGTTGTTCGAGCCTGGCATTGGAAGCTTTTCGGGGGCGAAAGTGTAGATACATTTGGTTCCCGGTATGCAACCCATCCACCACAAGGCACATGATATGTGAGAAAGTGGAAATTGAGCTCGACAGGCTGCAGTGAGAAAGCATCATCACGCCGGTGGAATTCAACAAGTGGGCTAGTTCCATTGTCCCTGTACTTAAAGAGGATGGCAAGATTAGAATTTGTGGGGACTATAAAGTAACGATTAACTGTTTTTCGCTACAGGACCAGTACCCGCTACCCAAGGCAGACGACCTATTTGCGACCCTGGCTGGAGGGAAGACTTTTACCAAGCTGGACCTGACCAAGGCCTACATAACGCAGGAGCTGGAGGTGTCTTCGAAAGGCCTCACCTGCATCAACATGCACAAAGATCTGTTCATCTATAACCGGTGCCCTAGGGGGCACACCTGTGGGAGATTTAAGGGTCATCTGTGCACCCTGGGGCAAGCAGGTCTAAAAGGGGATTCACCAGGCTGCATCCTCACTCTGGAGTCTGAATAAAGAGACCAAGGTCACAACAGTTTGAGCTTGCGATATCGTCCTGAGGATTTATTCTGAACACTGTAATGGCTGCCGTTGGTATTCTTGAGAGATTTGTTGAGGGTGATGATTGGGAAGCCTTTGTTGAGCGCCTCGAGCAGTACTTTGTGGCGAACAAATTGGACATGGCTGAAACAGAGATCAAGCGCAGGGTGATTCTCCTCACCATATGTGGCCACCTTAAAAATTTGCTAGCATCGGTCAAACTAACGGACAAATCTTACAGAGAGCTGTGTATGCTGGCTAAGGAACACCTCAAGCCAAATGAGAGCATCCTGATGGCCAAGTACCGCTTTTATACGCACCGTTGTTCCAAGGGCCAGAACGTAGCGAGTTTTGTCGCTGACCTAAGACGCCTTGTGGGGCAGTGCGACTTTGCAGGATCCTTGGGAGAAATGTTGGGGGACATTTTCGTGCTTGGAATTGACCATGAGGTCATCCTTCGCAAACTGCTGTCTGCCGAATCGCTAGATCTGAGCAAGGCCATCACGATAGCCCAAGCCTTCATCTCCACGAGTGATAACAAGAAACAGATATCTTCACAGAATCGAAGCTCACCGGCAAGCACCGTGCACAAAATAATGTTTTCAGCAGGCAGAATGGCACAGGACAGGGCCCACATGATTGCAGAGGCCAGACCTAGGCCTAGAGTGACTCAGAGCGCGCAGTGGGGCGTGAATGCATATCCATTTGCATCACATTGGCGCTGCAGGGGCAGCCATAGAGCCCATCAATGTCGATTCTTGCCCTATGTGTACAAGGGCTGTGGAACAATGGGGCACCTGCAGCGAATGTGCAAACGATCTCTGACTCACAACGTGGCAGAGTCAGGAGAGGACAACCGATCCAGCGAGGATCATGATGAACGAGCAGGAGAGGCAACTGAACCTGAGGATGAAAAGGAAGTATACGGGATACACACCTTCACCACCAAAAGCCCTCCGATAATGTTAAAAGTTGAACTTAACGGCACTCCAGTCTCCATGGAACTAGACACGGGGGCGAGTCAATCAATTATGAGCCAGAAGGCATTCGAGAAGCTGTGGGGCGACAAAGCACTGTGGAAATGTATTTTTATCTAAGCTGATACCACACGGTATTTTTGTGCCCCTTTTAATATATAACAAAATGGAGTCTTGGTCCTTCCAGAAATTTCTGCATAAAGCAGTCGGCTTGCATAAACAGCTAAACCTGGTTTGAGATGGCTGATGGCCATCAGACAGCTAGGAGACAAGTCATGCTGAGACAAGTACCCCCCCCCATGGTGCTCTCCTATTGTCTATACGACACCAGTTCCATGCCATCCCACCCTTTTCGAAGTACTCATACCACCAGCCATTATCTCTTGTAGAGACCTCATCCATTTGATGCAAAAAGATAACTGACTAGGAAACTGGACAATCCTGACACAATGCAAGACAGGTAATAGCTCATTACCACACTCTCATGGAGTAATGGCCGGCTGGCCAACTAATAACCCTTACAAAAGGAAATATCTGGAAACCATGTTAGGACAAGGATGTAGTAATTAACTCTTTATCTGTATTCACTGACTGCGAGACAGAGCCAATACACAGGGAGAGGCCATAACTTGGGTTTTACTGTATAAATATCTCGTGAAACTGTACCATTTCGGAGGTGTTCACTTAGCCATTGACTGAGTGTGACCTTTCCCTTGCTAGCAAGTAAATGAAAGAAACTTCTGCCGGAGCTGAAGGTGTCCGAGTCATTTATCGGAGGTCGAGATTTCAACAGCACACTCATGCTGATCCTGATTCAGGCAAAGCTGTGCACCTACACCAAGGAACTGATACCAGTTATTGGTAATAGGGACATAAGAGTATCCCATGAGGGAGCAGTGCACGGTTTACCACTGTGGATTATTTCAGGTGATGGGCCAAGGCTGCTTGGTAGGAGGTGGATAGGGACGATTCGATGGAACTGGGAAGATCACTGCGTACCTTCTCCGGTGACGAAGTCTCCCCTTCTCAAAAGCAGAGCAAACCACCACCTTCAGCTGAACCAGGCATCGAAGTGCAGATCCATTTGCAGATCCCCGAGGCACAGGCCGCTCATCACAACCACGAGGAGGTAAAGTTCAACCAAGCAGCGGTACAGGCATGGTACCCACCACCCAAAGCCGACGACCTCTTCGCGACGATGGAAGAGGCTCCAGGTTGACCATGCAGAGTGGGACTCCGGCCGAAACGATCCGAATGCGTCTTCCCGACGCCAGAGGCAAAATCCCTGGGGAGGAAGATCGCGGCAGTCAGCATCACGGACACGGACGAGAGGGCGTCCAGACCACAGGATGAGAGTGCATCCAGACCACGGGACGCGAAGGTGCCAGACCATGTGACGAGAGTGCGTCCAGACCACGGAAGGCCGCCGCAATGGAACGGAGGAATGTTTCGCCCAGCAAGGAAGATGACTGGGTTTGGGGCAAATGTAAAGGGGCGGCCGCTGTGAAGGCCAAGAACCCACTATGCTCCAATAAATTGTATGCATTGTGTAATCCTTGTGAGCGGTCTTTTGCGGCCAATGATGTACCATTATATGGGGTTGGGGGTACCTTACGACAAGCCAAAGTTGCGGGCGAGCCCCAACCAGTTGTATATGTATCTAACTAAGTATTTGTAGCAAGTGAGATGTTACCGCACGGGGTCGGGAGTGTTGTGCAGCAAGCAAAAGTAGCAGGCGAGGACCAAACGATTGAACATACATCCAATAAGTTAAACAAAGCAGCAGCCTGTGTTCATGGGACTAAAGAGATGTACCAAAGAGTGTCCCAATATGTGCTCAAGTCAGACAAGCTGCTCATCCCACAAGCTTGGGAGAGCAGAGGCACCATTATTGATGAGTTGCTTCGAGAATGTCTAACTTGTCTGTGTACTGTAACTTGGTCCGCCATGGGCCAGGCACTGAGAGCGACCTCAGTTGGCTACCATTGCCCACCACCAGGGTGGAAACGGCGCAGCCTGCAGACCCACTTGCAGTCGTGGAAGCGCTAGAAAGAGAGGGGTCAACCATAATGGCCCCCCAGCTTAGGACCTGGACCAGCCAGGATCCCACATTACCGCCTGCCAAAGGTGAACTGCTAGATGGGATGTGGCAACCTATCTGTCGCAGAGACGAAAGACCCATCCCAACGTTGCAAAGTAAGGCAGGGCGGCTACACACAGTCGGTGGTCTGGGGCCCTCATACTACGGCCCAAGATCCACGGAGACAACTAGGCCACCCCGCAACTGCCAAAAGTCTCAAGGCCATCCTGGGCTTGCCAGACCTCAGGATCAGCGACAATAGCCCGGAGCAGGCAGCCCAAATCACTAAAGCTAACACCACGCATGTCACGTTCGACTCCCTACAGACTCGGCTATCCTGGGTGCTATGCAGTCACCAGACAGAATCACTTAGAACCGAGCCTTCCGTAGGCCATCAGCAGAGAATGCACCATAACTGCAGAGCCCCTCCACGTGACATCAGAACAAGTGATGTAGACCATATTCAGGGCCCCAGTTGGTCCGCTAGCCCCGCTTTAGCCAAGGGGGGGGATGGAGCGTATGTGATGAAAACGGAGCGTTTGATTGTGAAACCATGTACCGGGTTAACGAGTAAAGCATTTGGACAAGACCAAACTGCGAACTACAGATAACCAGGAACCACTGTGAAAGGACCTGGCCCCCAGCAACCCACTAACACGATCAACTTCGCCATCGAATGAACCCACTATGTCAGGATTTTAATCCAGGCGATCAACCCAGGGGCGAGGGGCGCCTGATCGCCTCAATTTGCAAATAACGTGCACATTAGATTTTGGGGGAGTGCGATGTTATGTATGTATGTAAACCTTACCAAAATGTAAGACTTGCCACTAGAGGGCACACCTGTGGGAGACCTAAGGGTCACCTGTGTACCCTGGGGCAAGCAGGTATAAAAGGGGATCCACCATGCTGCATCCTCACTCTGGTCTGAATAAAGAGACCAAGGTCACAACAGTTTGAGCTTGCAATATAGTCCTGTAGGTTTATTCTGAATATAACACATGTGATAATACATTACACTGCTTTCCCCTGTTAAATACAACAAAACTATGGTCCCACCTTTCTCAGCATTCCATGTACCACATTACAAAAACTCCTGACTTTTTTTCTTTTAAATGATCTACAAATCCAGTTTAATAACAGGTTTGCGGAGCCGTCCTGATCTCCTTACAGAAGATTTTGGTGTTGAACCAATTTTTGGGCTGTTCTGTTTTGGTTCCGAACTCAAAGATGATCCTGTTTCTTTCTCAGGCTTCTTTGAACCTGGTACTTCAGTTCCTGAAGTATGACCTGAGTCAAACTCACGTATGTCTTCATGATCAAGTGGTTCAAGATTATTGTCTAATCCAGGACAGCAAACAAAGCTTCTTGCAATTGATTTCATGCTGACGATCCCTAGATGTTCAATATGAAATTCAACCAGAATTCTATCTCTCAAAGAAGTAGGTACCACCACTTGATACAACCTTGCTCACAAGACAATTCAGTATGACAGTTATGGACTGGTTTCAATTCTGTGTCCATACACTGATCAGTCGATCCATTCAAGGTGTTTTCATACACTCTTTTCAGTACTAAGTCCTTTTGAGTCTCACCTGCAATTTCAGTTGTATTTATGGGAAGTCTTTGTCAACTGCACCTAGCGTGAAAATAGCAGCTTCACTTCCAGCACACGAATCCTCATGTAGCAACCTGGACAAGGCATCTGCAATTGCGTTTTGCTTTGAAGTGCGACATTCAATCGTGTAGTCATATTGTGACAACACTGCCCAACGTTGCATTCTTGATGCGGCCATTGCAGGGATGGCACATTTGGGCCCTAAGATTGTTAGAAGCGGTTTGTGATCAGTTATCAGGGTAAGCTTTCTGGCAATCAGGAACCGTTGAAATTTCTTGAAAATAAATACTAAATAAAGTGCTTCCTTTTCAATTTGCATGTAGTTTCTTTCACTCTTTGTGAGGGATCGTGATGTGAACATGATTGGTTTCTCTTGGTCGTCATCCATTACATGGCTTATGACAGCTCCCACACCATAGCTGGAAGCATCACACGCTACCTTAATGTCACGCTCAGTGTTGTAGTGCAAAAAAATAAAGATAGACTTGGATTTCTAAAGCACCTTTCATGACCACTGGACATCTCAAAGCACTTCACAGTCAATTAAGTACTTTTGGAGTATAGTCACTGTTGTAACCTAGGAAACGCGGAAGCAATTTGCGCACAAGTAAGCTCCCACAAACAGCAATATGATAATGACCAGATAATCTGCTTTTGTTATATTGATTGAGGGATAAATATTGGCCAGGACTCTGGGGATATCTCTTCTTCGAAATGGTGCCATGGGACCTTTCACGTCCACTTGAGAGAGCAGACATGGTATCATTTTAACATCTCATCCAAATGACAGCACCTCCAACAGTACAACACTTCCTCAGTTCTGCACTGGAGTGTCAGCCTAGATTTTTTTTGTGTGCTGAAGTTCCTGGAGTGGGATTATGAACCCACAACCTTCTGACTCAGAAGCAAGAATGCTACCAACTGAGCCACAGCTGACACTAAGTGATACACCAGTAGAGCATCGCTTCCTGTTGCGCTTTCATTTAGTTCCACTGGACATCCTTCTTGAGGAACTAGTGAAATGGAACTAACATGGTCGCTAACTCAGGTAAGAAAAGTGCATAGTACTGGACCATTCCAAGGAAAGATCTTAACTCAGATACGTTATGTGGCTTTGGAGCATTGATGACAGCATCAACCTTTCCTTCAATGTTTGCAAGCTATTTGCATCAACTTTCAAATCAAGGTACACAATCTCGAGCTGCAGAAAAGCACATTTGCTCCTTATCAATTTGACATTGTGAGCATTCAATCTTTGAAGCACTATGTCTAACACTGCTAGGTTTTCTTCCTCACTGCTTGTTGCGATCAGCACATCGTCTTGATTGCACAAGCAATTTGGAGCTCCTTGCAAAATCTTATCCATTGTAGCTTGGAAGAATTTGGGGAAGGACTTTACACCATATACTAGCTTGGTGTATAATTACAGTCCCTTGTGTGTGTTGATGGTGAGATACTTTTGACTCTCTTTGTCAGCATTCAGCTGAGTGAAAGCGTGTGAGAGGTCGATCTTGGAGAACATCTTTGACCCAGAGAGACTGCTAGCAAATATTGCGATGTAGATAATGAGTACTGCTCATCGTCAACTGCTTGGTTGATAGTAACTTTGTAGTCACCGCACAAGCATATAGTTTTGGCTGCTTTGGGCACTACCACAATTGGGGTAGCCGATTCACTTTTGTCAATTTTTACTATCATCCGTTCTCTCTCAGCTTCACTAGCTCTTCCTCCACCTGACTTTTCAATGCATAAGGGACCCGCCTTGCCTCATAATAGACAGGCTTCGTGTTGGACCTGATGCGGATGTGTCATACCCAGTGGTGCCCTCAGAACTGTCTGAACATGGGTTGGTACTTGTTAAGCATTGTGTCAAGTCGCTTCTTTGAAGCATCTACTGAAGACATTTTTCCAGTCGAGTTTTAACTTTCTCAACCGGTCTTTTCCCATCAGAGTTGGCCTGTTGTAGCTCGCTATAATAATAGGCAGCTTTACTGACTGGCCATTCTGTTGAACCATACATTCCATTTGTCCACATGTCTCTAGGATTTCTCCGGCGTAGGTTTTTAACTCTACGGTATTCTTTGTAAGTTGTACTTGAATAAACTTACTCTCATATGTGTCCTTACTCATGATAGAGCAGTCCACTGCTGCGTCGATACACATATCATATTATCATAGAATGGTTAAAGTACAGAAGGAGGCCACTTGGCCCATTGAGCCCATGCTGACTCTCTGTAAGAGCACTTCAGCTAGTTCCACTACCCCGCCCTTTCCCTGTAGCCCTGCAAATGTTTTTCCCTCAAGTATTTATCCAATTCCAGTTTGAAAACCACTCCTGAGTCTGCCTCCAGCACCGTTTCAGGCAGTGCATTCCAGATTTCAGTCACTCGCTGTGGTTCTTTTGCCAATCACCTTGAATCTGTATCCTCTGGTTCATGAGCCTTCTGCCAATGGAAACAATTTCTCTCTATTTACTCTGTCTAGAGCCCTCATGAATTTGAACACTTCTATTAAATCTTCATTCAACCCCAGCTTCTCTAGTCTAGCCACAGAACTGAAGTCCCTCATCCCTGGGATCATTCTCATAAATCTTTTCTGCACCCTCTCTAAGCCCTTCACATCCTTCCTAAAATGTGGTGCCCAGAATTGGACACAATACTCCAGTTGAGGCCGAACCAGTGTTTTATAAAGGTTCATCATAACTTCCTTGCTTTTGTACTCAATGCCTCTATTTATGAAGCCCAATATCCCATATGCTTTTTTAATCACTTTCTCAACCTGCCCTGCCACCTTCAACAATGTGTGCACAAAACCCCCCCAGGTCTCTCTGTTCATGCACCCTCTTTAGGATTGTACCATTTAGTTTATATTGCCTCTTCTCATTCTTCCTTCTCGAAATGTATCAATTCGCACTTTTCTACGTTAAATTTCATCTGCCACATGTCCGCCCATTTCACTAGCCTGTCTATGTCTTCTTGAAGTTTATCACTATCTTCCTCACTGTTCACTATAGTTCTAAGTTTTGTGTCATCTGCACATTTTGAAATTGTGCCATGTATTCCCAAGTCCAAGTCATTAATATATATTAAAAAAAGCAGTGGTCCTAGTACCCCTGGGGAACACCACTGTATACCTTTCTCCAGTCCAATAAACAACCATTCACCACTACTCTCTGTTTCCTGTCACTTAGCCAATTTCATATCCATGCTGCAAGTATCCCTGTTATTCCATGGGCTTTAACTTTGCTGGAAAGCCTATTATGTGGCACTTTATCAAATGCCTTTTGGAAGTCCATGTACATCACATCAACCATTTTGCCCTCATCATCCCTCTCTTTTACCTCTTCAAAAAACTCAATCAACTTAGTTAAACACGATTTGCCTTTAACAAATCCGTGCTGGCTTTCCTTAATTAATCCAAACTTGTCTAAGTGAATGTTCATTTTATCCCTGATTTTCATTTCTAAAAGCTTCCCCACTATCGAGGTTAAACTGACTAGCATGTAGTTGATGGGTTTATCCTTACACCCATTTTTGAACAAGGGTGTAACATTTGCAAATTTCTTGTCCTCTGGCACCACCCATGTATGTAACGAGGACTGGAAGATTAGCCAGTACTTCTGTGATTTCTTCCTTAACCTCTCCCAGCATCCTCGGATGCATCCCATCTGGTCCTGGTGTCTTACCAACATTACGTTTAGATAGCCTTTCTGGTACCTCCTCTTTATCAAATCTTATCTCAGCCAGTATCTCCACTATCTCATCTTTCACTATGATTTTGGCAGCATCTTCTTCCTTGGTGAAGACAGATGCAAAGTACTCATTTAGTACCTCACCATCCCTCTGCCTCCATGCGTAGGTCTCTTTTTTGGTCCATCAGCCCCACCTCTCCTCTGACTACCCGTTTACTATTTATATGCCTATAGAAGACTTTTGAATTTCCTTTTATGTTAGCTGCCAATCTATTCTCATACTCTCTCTTTGCCCCTCTTATTTTCTTTTTTACTTCCCCTCTGAACTTTCTATATTCAGCCTGATTCTATCTGTTATACGCCACCTTTTTCTGTTTCAACTTACTCCCTATCTCTTTTGTCATCCAGGGAGCTCTGGCTTTAGTTGCCCTACCTTTCACCCTCGTGGCAATGTAGCGCGACTGTGCCAAACCATCTTCTCTTTAAAGGCAGCTCATTGATTACAGTTTCTTTTGCCAATCTTTGATTCTAATTTACTCGGGCCAGATACATTCTCAACCCACTGACATTTGCTTTCCTCCAATTAAGTATTTTTACTCTCGATTGCTTCCTGTCCTTTTCCATAGCTAATCTAAACCTTATGATCACTGTTCCCTAAGTGTTCCCCTATTGACACTTGCTCCACTTGACCCATCTCATTCCCCAGAACCAGATCCAGTAATGCCTCCTTCCTCATTGGGCCAGAAACATACTGATCAAGAAAATTCTCCTGAACACACTTCAGAAATTCTTCCCACTCTCTGCCCCAGTCTATATTAGTATAATTGAAGTCCCCCATTATCATTACTCTATAGCTCTTGCACCTTTCTGTAATTTCCCTGCAAATTTACTCGTCTATATCCTTCCCACTAGTTGGTGGCCTATAGAATACACCTAGTAGTGCAACGGCACCTCTATTATTTCTTAACTCTAGATTCTGTCCTTAAGCCCTCCTGGACATCTTTTCTCTCCAGCACTGTAATATTCTCCTTAACCAGTACTGCCACCCAATCTCCTTTCTTTCCTTCCCTATCTTTCCTGATCACCTGAACATGGGCTGAAATTGCCCCTTTCCTTAAGGCCTGTTACCACCGCAAATCGGCGGCCACGCTGCAGAGTGGAGTGGCCAGGGACTTTTGGTAGAATGCCGCTGCTAGCCCAATTGTCCTGCCGAGTTTTCCCGGCAGTGCCCGGATCCCCCCCTTACTGCTCCGCTGCTGCTGATCAGTGTTAAGCGCATCATCATGATGTGCACCGCTGATCTAAACCCCCGATGGCGATAATTACCTCGGCAAATCGTCGGCCTGCCCAACGGTGCCAAAACAAGCTTTTTCCCGATGGTCCAGTAAGGCTGTGGCCTTCTGCAGTGGTGGTGCGGCTCCCCTTAAAGGGGAGGATTCACTGCCACTGCCGGCAAGTTTTTCTTTTGGCTGACTGCTATGTCGGCCTGACAATTATGCCCCCGGTTTCGGCCGGGCCACCAACAGGCAACCTGGTACCCCCTCTTGGGTGCCAGGCCGCTGGCCTGGCCGAAACCCTCCCTGGTGGCCCAGTGGACCAAAGTTTAAAAAGTGCGGAGGCTCTCCCCTTTAAGTGAAGGGGACAGCCGTGGCATCATGATGACATCATCGCGATGGTGTCTCCGCACCGCTCCCAACATCTGCCCCTCAGTTGCTGTCACCGCCATGTCTTTGCCCCTCAGGTGTAGTCACCGTCCCTCTGTACACCAACATCTGGATCAAAACAAAACAAAAACAACAAAGAGCAGAATTTCACGAAAGAGCCAACCTGAACCGCAGCTGTGTTAAAAACCATCAAAACGGGATGGGAGCACCCCGTTTCGAGCGGGGGACAATTTCTACCCTCATATATCCAGGAATATTTAAAATCCAATCCTGCCCTTTTTTGAGCCAGGTCTCCGTTATTGCCACGACATCATATTTCCATGTGGCTATTTGCACCTGCAGCTCACCAACCTTATTTACCATGCTTCATGCATTTACACACATGCACTATAAATCTGTCTTAGACCTTCATGTATTCTCTTTTAGTCTGACCCTATCTAATCTAATACCTTACTATTTCTTACTCTAGTGCTATCTGTCTCTCCCCATCCTTCGTGCACTTTGTTTCTCCTTTCTGATGCTACATCATGTTGTCTAATTCCCCCTGCCAAATTATTTTCAATCCTTCCCAACAGCACTAACAAACACCCCCGTGAGGCCATTGGTTCCAGCTCTGTTGAGGTGTAACTGGTCCGGCCTGTATAGGTCCCACCTCCCCCAGAACCGGTCCCAATGTCCCAGGAATCTGAAGCCCTCCCTCCTGCACCATTGCTCCAGCCAGACATTCTTCTGTTCTATCCTCCGATTTCTATATGATGTATCTAATTCATCTCTTTACTCTCCCAAAGGTCCATGAAGAGCCACCACCACTGTCCAGGAGCAAGAGGAAGAGAACTCCTCAGAGGGGCCTCCAGCCTCTGAGGATGCACCGTCACCAGACATAAGCGCACCCAGCACCAGCGGAGAAACGCACATCTCCGTGGGTCCCACGCGAGATAGAGTAGTGTTGTCACCTGGTATCTCACAAGTCACGTGTAAACAAGAGGAGATGGTGGAGACAGGGACCATGGTGGAGACTCCTCACCAGAGGGCGCAGGACGCTCCCAGCTCTGTTCAGCTGCATGCAGACGCTGAGCCTCAGAGGCCATGCAGAAAGAGGGCGACCCTGAAGTTGCAGGAACAAGTGCAGGAGGCTCTGACAGGTTTTGCGACCTCGATGACTGCCAGTGTTCAGAGAATGGAGAAGTCCATCTCCAACATGAGCACCATCATGTCGCAGGTGATGTCGACTGTAGGCTCCTCCATGGATAGGCTGGCCACCTGCATAGAGCAGCTAATACGCCACTCAGAGGAACACATGCTACCTATGGAGAAGAGATGGTTGGCTGTCTATAAAGGATAGATGACGATCGTTGGATAGATGGCAGAGGCTTATACATGTCCTCTCTCGGACGTCAGTGTAGACCTGGGTCCTCATGGAACCACTGATGTGCAGTAAGGTGCTCTCCAGCTCCTTACTAGCAGGGAAGTGCGGGTGGCCCATGAGAAGGAAGATAGTGAGTACGAACACAAAGCACTCACACTTCTCCCCCATTGCCAACCCCTCAGTCAGAGCTCCAGATGTCTCCTCAGACAGCGATGGCTGAGTCTGCCCCTGCACAGTGACAGAGGGAGCAGATTTTGGTGGGGCCATCACGGGCTCCCAAACTCAGAGAAGACAGCCAAGTGTGTAAATGATTGGCTGGTTGATTGGTGTGTATTTTTTCTTTTTCTTTTTCTTTTTCTTTTCTTATCAGTAGGAAACCTTTGGCATTGTTGCCAAATGAAGCTAATCTAAGGGTTAAGTCACGGCAGGAGAGCCCAGAGCCATATCATGCTCCTCCTGTGCTATGTGGGAAGTCAGGGTCACTTCTAGTGTCCCTGGCTACTATGTGTGCGGGAAGTGTGTCCAGCTGCAGCACCTGTCAGACTGCATTGCAGCATTGGAGCCGCGCATGGATTCACTCTGGAGCATCCGCAATGCTGAGGACATCATGGATAGTATGTTTAGTGAGCTGGTAACACCGCAGATAAAGGTTACACAGGCAGATAGGGAATGGCTCACCATCAGGCAGAGCAAGGGAAAGAAGGTAGTGCCCCTGTGGTCTCCTTTGAGGGAGGTGGCTCATCAGGGAAAGACAGCAGCAACCAAGTTCATGGCACCAGGGGTGACTGTGCTTCACAGGAGGGCAGGAAAAAGAGTGGGAGATCTACAGTGATAGGGGATTCTATTGTAAGGGGGATAGATAGGCATTTCTGCGGTTGCAGATGAGACTCCAAGATGGTATGTTGCTTCCCTGGTGCAAGGGTCAAGGATGTCTCAGAATGGCTGCAAAGAATTCTGGAGGGGGAGGGTGAACAGCCAGCAGTCGTGGTGCATATAGGTACCAATGATATAGGTAAAAAATGGGATGTGGACCTACAAGCTATATTTAGGGAGCTAGGAATTAAATTAAAAAGTAGGACCTCAAAGGTAGTAATCTCAGGATTGCTACCAGTGCCACGTGCTAGTCAGAGTAGGAATAGCAGGATAGTTCAGCTGAACACATGGCTTGAGGAATGGTGCAAAGTGGAGGGATTCAAATTCCTGGGACATAGGAATTGGTTCTGGGGGAGGTGGGACCAGTACAAACTGGACGGTTTGCACATGGGCAGGACCGGAACCGATATCCTAGGTTGGGGAGTGTTTGCTAGTGCTGTTGGGGAGTGTTTAAACTAATATGGGAAGGGGATGGGAATCAATGCAGGGAGGCACAGGGAAGTAAAAAGAGGGCAGAAGCAAAAGGTAGAAGGAGAAAAGTAAGCGTGGACGGCAGAGAAATCAAGGGCAAAAATCAAAAAGGGCCACATTGCAATATAATTGTAAAAGGACAAAGAGTGTAAAAAAAACAAGCCTGAAGGCTCTGAGTCTCAATGCGAGGAGCATTCGTAATAAGGTGGATGAATTGACTGTGCAGATAGCTGTTAACAAATCTGATGTAATTGGGATTACGGGTGACCAAGGCTGGGAACTCAACATCCAGGGGTATTCAATATTCAGGAAGGATAGACAGAAAGGAAAAGGAGGTGGGGTAGCGTTACTGGTTAAAGAGGAGGTTAACGCAACAGTAAGGAAAGACATTAGCTTGGGTGATGTGGAATCTATATGGGTAGAGCTGCGAAACACCAAAGGGCAGAAAACGATAGGAGTTGTGCACAGACCATCAAACAGTCGTAGTGATGTTGGGGACAGCATCAAATAGGAAATTAGGGATGCGTGCAATAAAGGTACAGCAGTTATCATGGGTGACTTTAATCTACATATAGATTGGGCTAACCAAACTGGTAGCAATACTGTGGAGGGGGATTTCCTGGAGTGTATAAGGGATGGTTTTCTAGACCAATATGTCGAGGAACCAACTAGAGAGCAGGCCATCCTCGACTGGGTCTTGTGCAATGAGTGAGGATTAATTAGCAATCTTGTCATGCAAGGCCCCTTGGGGAAGAGTGACCATAATATGGTAGAATTCTTTATTAAGATGGAAAATGACACAGTTAATTCAGAGACTAGGGTCCTGAACTTATGGAAAGGTGACTTCGATGGTATGAGACATGAATTGGCTAGAATAAAATGGTGAATGATACTTAAAGGATTGATGGTGGATAGGCAATGGCAGACATTTAAAGATCACATGGATGAATTTCAACAATTGTACATCCCTGTCTGGCATAAAAATAAAATGGGGAAAGTGGCCCAACCGTGGCTAACAAGGGAAATTAGGGATTGTACTAAATCCAAGGAAGAGGCTTATAAATTGGCCAGAAAAAGCAGCAAACCTGAGGACGGGGAGAAATTTAGAATTCAGCACAGGAGGACTAAGGGTTTAATTAGGAGAGGGAA